>NC_092460.1:7436761-7739791 GCF_047495875.1 Pithys albifrons albifrons
CTTAGTGTAAAATAATCAGAATATTAGTTGGCTAAGGTCCAAACTGTTATTGTGGATGTGAGTTCATATTTGGGCTAGGATAGCATTGTTGTATCCCCTTGGCAGGAAGCTGGTGGCATTGATGGCTTTGCAGGGCTCTTTGGCTGCACTCAGGGACATGGTAGCAGCAAAGGGACTCTGAACTAGGTGGGAAGTAGAACTGCCTGGCCAACATCTGTGTCAGACAGCTGGCACTCAGGAATTTTAATCTTAAAATTGGTGTCAGTGGAAACTTCAGGTTATTTGTATTTAATTCTGTCAAATCCCCACTATGTTGTTTACAAAATGCCTTCCCCATGCAGCTGGCTGAAAATAGGCTGTTCAACAGCAATATTCTCCATGTCGTTATTCTGATAATGTTCTTAGCAGGCAGGATGTCAGCTCTTGCTAAGGCAGAGATAACCAGGGACAGATTTGGTTGCAAGTATATATAACTCTGCTGTTCTCTTCCTCTCTTCTGCAGAAAATGAATTTGCTGTGACAGCAGCATTACTGAGCTGCTGTGTGATTCTTTACACATGTTTTGCAATAACAAAGCCATCCTTGAAAATGAAGTGATAGGCACACTAAACTCTTCAGTCACTCAGTGATTCACATTGCTTTTTCTGTCCTTCATTCATACAATGAAGGTTTGGGCTCCAAGACTGCAACAGCAAATCTGTATTTCTCTGTAGTGCCAGGTATTATCAGAAAACTAATAAAAATAGTCCTACCCTGAGAGCCTGTGGGGGAAGGACAAATGTTGCTGCAGTAAAGGGGGCTGCTCAGGTAGTGCCAGCACCCATAACCCAGGAAGAGAGATGCATTGGGTGGCTTGGGTGGCAAGTAGAAATGGATTTAATAGAGTCAATCCTGACCAAAATGAGAGGTTGGTAGCCTATGGATATCCCCAAACATCTGTCTGAAGCTGTCTCTATCTTGGAGCTGTTTACTGCATGCCTAGGCTGGCCCACCAAGGCTGTTGTCCCTCTTGGATTCCTGGTTGCCTCTCCTTTAGGATCTCGCAGACTGACTGTCTCCAGGGACTGACGGTTCACTGTGTTGATGAAAGGCAAGAAGTTGTCTGCTTTGGTTCCCAAGTCAAAAATAGGCCTTTGACAGCGCAGCCTTCTCTGGTTTTGTTTATAAAAGCTAACCAGACCCTTTCCTGTACTCCCTGCTGTATGACACCCAGAGCATCCCACCACCAGTGCTCAGCTTCAGCCACCCTTCAAAACTGCACATCCCTGGGCCATAACTGGGAGTTCACCTATTTGCTGCCTTGTGGCCTTCTCAGAGCTTGTACCAGAGGTTAAATGCAGTTGGGATTTTTGTGTGAAGAGTTTCTGCCTGTTGCTTCTCTGAGGTAGTGGTGATGGATGGTCATGCATCTCTTTCTTCAGCCCAGTGTCCACTGTTCCTGTTAAGGCTCAGACCCACAGCTGGTGGCTCCAAGCCAGTCACAGGTGGGTGAAGCCAGTGGTAGTCAGCTGCCTGGTAGAGGAGCAACATTTTATTCTTCTCTTGCTACCCTAAAATCTCCCATTTTTATTTTCCTCCATTTTTTTTTTGACTGCCATCACCATCTTTCATTGATACTTCTCTTTCTCCTTAAGTAAGGAGAGCTATATAGGTATCCTTTTGCTATCAGTTCTCTGTCTCCCATTTGCAAGTGTTGATGCCCAATGAGCAGGAAAACAACCATGGAAACCTGTCTGCTACACTGCAGGTGAGGGACCACCCTGGGGCACTGTGTTCTTAACACTGAGCCAGCCTTTCAGTGATTTTCTGAATCCACTCTTCACAGGACTGATTTCCTGCAACTTAAAACTCAGCTGTTACAATCCACACTCCTCCCTTGAAAGCCCTTGTTGGCCTTTGTACCCCTTGTGATCTGACCTGGTGGTTAAATCAAGGGTCTTTTAGTCTGATGGAGAAGTAAAAGGACTGGGCAGCAGTGTCCCCTCTAACCACTCTAATCTGGTGATGACATGCTGGGGAAATAGGAGGGAAATGAGATGCAGCGAATCTTACCTGCTCTCCTTCATTAGCCTCTCCTGTTGTTGCTGCCAGGACAGACATGAGTTGGACCAGGGGTCAGACTCAGAAAGGTTATTTTCTTGTATCTTGAAAATCTTCTCTTCCCTCTACCCCCAGATGGTCCATCTTTTACCTAAGTTCCTCAGTGCACCTTCCCACTCAGAGCAGGTACTTCCATTAGCATTCACTGATGTTTCTTACCATGTATAGTCCAACCCATGCTTCTGTCCTAACTTACTGTAAAATGCTCCTCTCCTCCCAGAGAAGTGCAATGGCTGTTTGACTGCACTTGATGTGCCTCTGTGGTTGCCTTTTTACACTTCCTCTTACATGTTTTCTCAACTAAAATGGTCATTTTCTAGGCTGTGCATGGCTGGCCTGAACTCAAACAAGTGGTGAGGCTGCTTTTCAGTGATGACCAGATTGTCTTTGTGTCATGGGTGGCCCATCCATGGCTGCTGGCTCCATAAATCCTGCAGACCTCCTGTACCTGCACACACTCAGACACAGGAGAAATAAAACATTAAAAGGGCAATTGCTGGCAACATTTGTGTCCCAAAGCACTGTCTCTGAATGCAGGAATTGCACTGTGTGTTAGACTGCAGGGGACTCTTTGGAGCAGTAACACACTTTCAAGGATGAGCTGTGAAGTTGAGCATCTTCAGGCAGATCCCTGAGCTGGGCTTTGAGTAATGTGTGCGCAGTTTTGCCCATATTCCAGAGTCACGCTGTATACCCCACACTGCAATAATTGCTGCTGCTCAGATCCTTGGGATTTAGAAGCAAGGATGTATAATGATGAGGGACACTAAGCACAAAGAGATTTACTGTGTTTCTAACTTTCCTAGTGACTGATTTGTGCAGTTATTAAGGAAAAATGATGTAGTCAGTCCTGTTCCACAGGCACTTAATGCTCTATTCATGTTTTAATTTTACTAGCTCACAGGGGAGGTGAGTGAGCCAGCAGCATGGATGAAAATCTGTCTGATGCCCAAGACCGTATGCAGGCTGACAGTATTTATCCCTACTGCATTAAGCCAAGATTTTTCTTTATAAAACTGGAGAGCAAGCAGCAGCCTGGTGCTCCTACAACCCCCCAGTGTGATGCACACCTGTGAAATAGGGCTGATGTTCTTTGGAGAGCTTTTTACTTTGTGTTTCACTCCATCTGACATGGAGAAATTCTATTCTTGAATGGAACATCTAAATGGCATTATAATACAACTTTTCACTAAAAATATGAAGTGTCAGATAGCTGAGGAGCCTTGCTGCTTCAATTGGTACTCTCCTGGAAGTGCCAAAGCATGGAAAATGGGCTTCATCAGTGCCTTCCACATCCCTTTATACTGGTGTACTTGGGTAGCTCACACATCTCCTAATTTGAGCAAATGGCATCTAACACTTCCCTCCCTGGAGAGACCTGCAGTGGCTATAAGGGAGCTTTTTGCTTTTTTGTTGTCCAAGGTAAACAGTGTGAAGTGGGGCAGGGATGCAGCTTTTAGGGCAGCTCTGTGTGCTCACAGCCCTGCTGATTTCTGCACCTGGTGAAGTCTTTGTACATTGTGTCACAACGGGGCAGTGGAAAGGCGGGGGGGGCGAGTGGGGGAAAAGGTGTTACTTACTAGGTGGATGCTGCAGAAGATGAGATACATGGCTTCTCCTACTGCAGTTACCTCTTTTTTCCCATATATCTTGCAAGGTTTCCCGGCTCGAGGAAATTATGGTATTGACTACTTTGGTGCCCAAGGTTTAAATCTTGCAGAAGTTAGAGAGCCCAAGAGCATTCTTTCTGCTGGGCAATCTGTGCTGGGGGAATGGGCTCCAGACACACCAGCCTTCTCCCTCTGGTGCAGCAACACATCAAGCTGGACTCTTTTCTTTGAGAAATTTTCCTTTTTGGGTTGTTTGTGTTTTTGTTTTTGTTTTTTTTATGTGTTAAGAAACATAATCCAAAGTTACCTCTCCCTGCAGCTGAGTTTGGCAGTGGAAAGGTGAAGATTTAGTGGATTGTTTCATTTCTCCCTTTTGCAGATAATCCCTTGGGAAGCTCTGTGCCTCTGCTCAGAGCTGGGAACAGAGCTGCTGTAGGCTACAGACCCTGTGTATGCTGCAGAGAGAGGGCAGGCCAGCATGCGTGTTCTCTCTTGTCCATGTTCGGGGCAAGGAGTGCTCTTTGGGGACACTGGGACAAAGCCTGCTCTTGTGTACACCAAGGGCTGTCCTCCAGCTCCTCAGGATGCTTCCACAGGGGTTCTGGACAATGCTTACAAACGTACTCTGACCACACATTCCAAAATCCCTAATGTTCATGGGGGTTTTTTTTCAGTCATCCCATTTGTCTGGGGAGTCAGCATCGCTTAAACATTTCCAAAGCCTCCTTTAAACAGCAGTGTGGCCCTTAAGTGTGTTTTGCTCAGGTCTCTGGTCCATTTGCCCTTCCTTGAATGTAGAGACCCCTCATCCCTTTTAAATGTACAAAAATCACAAGTATTTCCTGGTCATGTACCAGCTAAAATCACCATGACCATACACACTTGAGTGTGCTAAGGTATAGCTCTGTAATTTATCAGGAAAGGAAAGCCGAGCTGGATGACTCCTGCCTTGCACACGTTTCCACCCCAGGGGTATGGACTTCTCACGATGCTGTTGCAGCCAGGTGTGAGACCACGCTAAAACAGATCAGTGGAAGGAACAAGGCTTCAAAGCAGGAACAAATGTTTCTTAGACATCTCCTGAAGTGCTGCACTCTTGCTGTTAGCCTGTTGCTTGCCTCACTGAAGGGAGTTACCTGCTGAAATACCTTGCTGTTGGGAAGCTAATTTGGTTTGGATGCCACAATGCCTCTGTTACTGGATAGTACAGGAAGGTTCAGGCATTTTAAGACTTCCAGTAAAGGTTCAACTGGTGAGAAGGGATCCAAGCTTTCCTTGGTGGTGTGTCTGCTGATGTCCTTTGTGCTCAAGAGACTTCAGAAGTACAGAAGTCACAGGGCTGTAGTTTCAGCATCTGAAAGCAGCATTGTAAGTTGTAGTAAGAGCTGACACAGACTAATGTGGTGCTGAAAGGCAGCTATGAGGGTGCATCGTTGGGCTCTGCTCACAGCTGGAGAAGATTGCTGACATCCAGAGCACAGCCCTCATAGAAAGGGAGTGTAAAGCATCGTAGGGCTCTGCTGCTTTTGTGCTTTATTTCATCCAGCACATGTTTTGTCTCAGATTGTTGGAAAGGATGAACCAGGGCTTACTTATGAGTGCTTACTTTCCATATTATCCTTAATGTGGGAAATCTAAACCCAAAGGGATTGATTTTAATTTCCTCCAAAAAGTTGCTCCTGGCAGAATCTGATAAAGCCATTTTTAGTCTTAATTCTTCCCAGCCCCCAGCCCTGCCTTTGGTGAGCTATCAGAGCATACCTATCTTTGGGAATTCATTTGGTGATCACCACAGCTTGCATTCATTATCTCAAATACCTCCCAAAACGTCGGCTGATGCAAGGTGGGCCTGAAAAGTGGTCTGACAGCATTTTCTGAAACTTTTTACTTCTAGGGGAGAGTGTACCCAGCTTCTTGCTGGGGATATGTCTCTCTGCCCTGTGTTGAGCTGTCCTTTCAATGTACAGTTTACAAGAAGCAGAGTCATTCCATTTCTTCCTGATTGCTCTGTCCTGCCTCTTTCTTCTCACCAAGGTTTGCTCACTTGTGTTCAAGGCTGTTGAGTCCTTTCGATGCTGGACTGACCTCGTCCCCAACCCTCAGCCTGGCACAGCACGGCCACAGCCTGAGCTCCCCGTGCAGAAGAGCAGGTCACGGTCCCCTGCTAGAGGGGCAGAAACTGGCCTCGACCAGCCTGAAATTTTGTATAAATTTTGAAGAGCTTTTGGACTACATACTCTGGAGTTTTCTCTGCTACCAGCCCGGTGAATCAAATAGCAGCCTTTCTGATCTAGAGAGGTCTTAATGAACCAGATGTACCCTCATCTTCCAAACGATCAGAGCAGGAAATGCAGCAAGGGTTGTTTTAAAGCAATTTACACGTACCTGGTAACACATAATGATCCGTTGTCATTCCTGAACTCTGAAACAGAAAACAAATCTTTTGTGGAAACAAAAACAGAAGCTTTTCTCTGTGCTGGAGCAGAGAAAGGCATTGCAGGAGACATTTGCATGGTGTTCTGACCTTTGTGGAAACAGTTGATATGGAAATATTTTTGTTACATTTATTTAAACTTATTTTCTTTCATTTATTTAAACTAAGCTGTATACTTATTTGAAAAAATCAGCAGCATGCCAATCTCTGGTTCTTGGCATGTTAACACTAATCATGCAATAAATATAAACCCCTTAAATCTATGCTGAATGTTTTGATCCTATTGCTCTTAGGAAAGTCCTTTTGTTTTTGTTCTCTGAGGAAAGTCCCAGGTGTGACCGTGATGGCTTTAGGAGATAAAGATAGTAACAAAAGGAAGTTTCGGTAGAGTCTTAGTGTGATGGCTATAGTTGATTTTTTGAAATATTATTCTTCTATTATTTTACGTGCCACAAACATCTATGTGGATTTTTTATAGAAACAACACAATGTGTTGTTTTCACACCCTCCTCCATGCCTGGCTGTCCTCCCAGGTTAACCCAGGGGTGCTCTTTGCTGTTGTGCTTCAATCACAGGCTGGAAACAACCTTTCAGTGCAACGTTTTCCCACAGAGTGAAGGCAGAGCTGGGTGACCACGGATGTGCCCAAGTGCAGGTGAACCTCGACTCTAGGAAGCTGCTTAGTGAAAAAATTCAATGCAGTACCTGACTTACACCTTCAGAGGTGCTTAAAACCAGTAGTTTTTCTGTTGACTGTAAAGAGCCTTGGATGAGGCTGCTGTTCCACAGAGAGCCACCTGTCTGTCCCCAGCACTTGGAAGCATTTTCTATAGGGGGTGGGGGAAAGGAAAGAAGTCGAGAATAAGAAAGAGAAATATGAAGGGAGTGGTTTTCTGCTAGTCAAATGTTTTAAGGAAGGCAAGGTCCAAGCTTACCTCACTATGGCACTGTCATCGATAGGCAGCGTTTGCAGCAATGAAGAGTCCTGATAATGAAATTAAGTTTTTCCAGGGTCCAAAATAGATGAGGCTGATGTTGGTAGCTGGGTGTAGCACTTCCCTGACTCACATGGCACTGAGATGAAACCCACTGTTTAATTACTCTTTGCATGTGGCTCACATATGCTTAAAATGTACATGCCAGATAAAAGTTGAAAATACCTGAGATGATTTAGACAGCAGTTATGAAGTAGACTGTTTGCAAAGGAATTTTCAGTCTCTGATACTTGGTTACATTAGATTATCCAGCCTTTCTTTTCTGTCAGTGCAAATGAGATCATAACTCAAATGTGCATGAAAGCAAACGGGTGGTTTAGATCTGAAAATGCAGAGCTGCCTAACTTTGATTTATATTAAAGGCAGACATAGAAATGATTAATTCCAGCATCTTGGGAATTACATTTAAGTATTAACAAAATTAGGCAAATTATGCCTCAACCTCTGAGTGCACCAAGCTATGCATGCAGACTTGTTTGATCATGGGATCACGAGATAAATGTCAGAATCAGGCTCCATGCCAAAGTTAAGCATTTTGTAGAAGGGAAATAATAATTTTGGAAATGACTAGCACCATATTTTGTGATATCAAATATTTATCAACCAGCTTCAGGTTCCCAGAGATTTGCTTGCATTGTTGCACAATGGGGTTAGACTTTCTCTGGGATAAGTAGTGGATCCAATGTATTTTTTAAATTAAGGAATGCTCTAGGCTGTACCAGCTCAGGATGTGGAGTAAGACAAAGTCTTGACTGAGGCTGTAAATTAACTCTTCAGCTTTGATTGTCACAGTAAAGTGGCATCAACCTGCAAGGAGCACTTGAATTTTTGCCTAAGTATCAGCATTAGTGTTTAGTCCACAGACAGTACATGGATGAAAGTATTAGAAATTTACAACTGGGTTTGCTAAGATTTGACATTTCCTTCTTACTGGCATTCATTGCCTGAGGAGAGAAAGAAAAAATGAACTTCTGATGAAATTAGGAGGCTTATAAAAATAATATAACATTAGCTCAGTATTTTTTTCTATTGATACTAAAGGAAAAAAAGGTAAAGTTTATGGATCTGGGTAATTTGTGGAAGTTTTTTTTTATTACAAGAGACAGCATTTTCTCTGTTTTTCAGTGGAAGATTGAATGTTGCTCCTTGGGGTTTTTGGCCTATCTTGAAATTGGATCTGGGCTCAGGGAAAGTCAGAGGCAGCCATCCCTGCTGCAGCCTCTCACAGGAGCATCGTTCATGGATCTTACACTCTATTAATCACAAGGGACCTCAGCGGCCTTTTCCTTAATCTGCAACGCTCCTGCAGCATGAAAACAACCTTTTTCAGTGCATCGTTTATACAAGCTTTTAAGCAACAATGTCTGACTCGAGGAGTTACATCCATTTCTTACCACACTTGTCCGACCTTTTCCATTCAGGAGCAAGCTACTGCTCTCTCACTGGTTCTTTGTGGCCTGAATGAGTTGTAAGTAGGGCTGTAATATAAAATATGCACAGGTGCCAATGTATGTGCCAGTTTCAATTCTCGTGGATCTTCCACAGCTGATACATATATAATTTTTTAGGTTTCAAATGTATTCATAGGCTGGGAAGAGCTTGAACTGTAATATATTTCTTGGGAAATATACTCATGGAGAGGCTCCAAAATGAAGATAGAAGCCTCATTTCTCTGTGTTTCCTCCATTCTGAAAAGAAAGCAGAATATTTTATATGGAGAGATGGTTAAAACAGTGTGTTTGCACTCGAGGATTAGACCAGTATGTTTATGACATAGCATGTAATGAAGAAATTGAAGCTGAGTCTCTGGGTGCATCATGCTGAGTAAGAGGCTTGTTCTACACGAAACTGTCATATTAAATTCTTGTCGTGATTCCAGACCCCTTTGATTCCTAAATCTTTTTGAGGAGACTAATCTGAAATCAAAGTGAAGTTGCTTGGGGTTTGCATGCCAGAAGTGGTCACATTTGAAAAAGTTCAGTGAACCTGCAGAGGGAGGTTGAAATTAGTTGCTTCACTACAAAGCTTACAGCTAACATACCTGCTGGTTTGCTTTTTGCTTTGATTCTCCAGGCTCTGCCTTCTTCCCACCTTCTGAGTTGTTTTCAAAATGCATAAATCTTAAGGATGAGCATGTCCTGGTTTTGGTCTGTTTAGTTAAAAAAAAAAAGTCTGTCTCTAATGGTAAAACAAACAAGCTTTAGTACCAAGGACTTGGAAAGGCTGCACTCTTCTGCCTTGTCTTTTGTGCTGTTATTTCCCTCTGTGAAGGTGCAGTATCACACTTTAAACTCCTGATTTACCAACATTTGACATCCCTTTGTATCAAGGTAAATGGAAATGGTTCCTTTCAAGTTCTAAGTAGATACCGAGGGTTCCTGGCTTGATCCCTGTAAGATGATTCTGCTCCTTTGAAACTGCTGGAGCAATGCCAGGAATCCAGCCTGTTAGCCCTGCTGAATGTCAGCTGCTTTCTCCATTTTGATATTGGCATTTTGGGGGCTCTGACCAAGAATACGTTGCAATATTAAGTGCAAATGGGAGCATTTCCAGTGGTTAAATGCTGCCCTTCTGTACCCGCCTCAAGCTTTGTAGGCTGCCATGGACCTGGGGATGTGCTTTTTGGTGCAGTGATAAGAAAATGCCCTGGATAGCCATGGCCCCTGTATGACTGTGTAGATAGCCCTGTGTGAAAGCTGATCTGTTGTTACTTTATTTTTGCAGTGTTCTGTCTCCTGTGGAAGGGGCCAAAAGCACCGCAGTGTGTATTGTTTGTCAAAGGAGGGGAGACATGTAGAAGAAGAGTATTGCAAACACCTTGCTAAGCCCAGTGAGCAAAAGAAATGCAGAGGGGGCAGATGTCCGAAGTGGAAAGCAGGAGACTGGGGACAGGTGAGACACGTTGTATACCCTTTTGCACCCTTTGGTATTCTTCCTCCGTCAAATTGGCTAGAACCTGATTTTCTGTCCATTTCTGTCCTCTTGAATTATTCAAAGGTAAAAGTTTTTGGGACAGATCCTGGTGTAAAACAGTGTAGCTTCATGGACAGCAGTGGAGCAGCATTGATTTGTACCAGCCAAAAACATGGCAACTTGATTTTAGAGTCTATCTGAAAGTAAATTCCTATTGTATATTTTAAGTTTCTGCTAGAAACGTCATTAGTATGTAATATCAAAGAGAATCTACTATTTATTTGTGCTTCTAATATCATTATTTAAATATCACATCTCAAGCAAAATCTTCCTTAGTTTTGAGAAGTCTGAAACTAATTTATTATTAGCTTCCTGAGAAAGCTTAAAGAATAATCAGAGCTGTTCATTAAAACTGTTTTTCACTCCCTTTGTTTCTTAACAAACTCATCACTTGATTTTCCTCATTAAAAAGTCAGACAGTGATGTATAGAGCAGAGTCTGCTGGAAATGAGAAAGTGCTTGGAGTTATTAAGCATCTTGCTTGCTGAAAGCATACCTTGAATCTTGTTTTCCTGAAAATAATGTCTTTGTCATCACCTTGAATCTGCTGCATCACATTTTTCTCTCTGAACCTTGCTTTTCCCTCTACCTCATTAGTGTGCTAATCAGTGGAATTATTGAAAATCCCAGACTAAATGAACTGTAAACTTGTAAAACATCTTGTTCCCTTGCACTCTGTCTTCCAAATTAAGGTAGAAAACACCAGTTCTTGCTATATACAAGTTACCTGAAAGACAAACCATTAACATTGCTACAGGCACACATGCAAATGTTAGAACTAGGACAGCATGCTGTTGTTTAATGTCCACTATTAAAAAAGACAATAAACCCATTAATGATCGTGATTGTTTTCAGACATGTAATTTTTTTTCTAATGCTTACCATTGAATTCATAGCATATGAGTATTTGCCATTACTGTGGGTAAAGTGCTAAGTGTCCATTCAGAATGGAGGTTCAATTACTGAGGTCTGGGTTCTTTACCTGAGGTATGGCTGGGAGCATCCAGCCTTTGAAATCCACAGTACTGCTCCCATATTGGAAATTAAGTCAATATTATTGCCTTTATTACCTGCAGAACTGAAACCTCAATTTTATGCAGGACCTAGACTGAAATGAAAAACCATTAGATAGTCTTGTCGTATCTGATTTGCACCTTACTTAAAGTGACTGCTTCTGAAAGCAATTTTTTACAGCTAATAATTGTAAACATAATAATGCAATGGTCTGTCGATTGCATTAAAATACACTAATATTAATTGATAAAAGTGTCTTAAAATTCCCAGCATTCCACTGCATGATGGTAGTTAATTTTATGCAAGTGGAGAAAGAAACTCAAGTTAATAGAAGGATGAGGTGATTTATGGCCTGAGGTAATCTCTCATGACTGGGCAATTAAGGAATATTTGTATGCTAATGATAAGGCTAAGAATAGGCATTTCCAGGAGTAGCTCCTCAGCCCTGTTCCTGATGCTGGATGTGCTCAGCCAGCCAGCATATTGCTTGGAGAAAAAAATGAAGGGATAGAAACATTTATTCTGCAATATCAAATTGGGCTTTTTAAAACCACATGAAATTCTGCAACACAGTTCTCTGAGCCTCACTGGTGCTGGCCCTGTGGCAGATGAAGTGTTGGGGCTGTCAGAGGTTTGAAGCGCTGACCGTGGGTCCCTGGGTATTTCAGGGCTTTGCCAAGGATTTAATGCCTTAGACTCGAGCTGGATTTAGATGCTGAATTTCTCATTAAGACCATGAAACAGGCAGGGGTTCAGCGCTCTGAATATCCAGTAGATCAGGGTATAAATAGGCAAAGAAACTCTGTGTCACCTTCCCTGTCACCAGTGCCACTGTTGCAAATAGGAGCCATGATCAGTTTACGCTTAGATACTATCGAAAAATATAAAGCTTTCTGAAGGTCTAATTGCCTCAGAAAGATAATCCCAAAGCTGAGCCGCTGTGAGCTGGCTGCCTTTTCTCCTGGGTAAAGCAGCAAAAGTCTGTGTGAGAAATGAGCCAAGGTTTTCCCAAAAAAATGTGTCCTTGTGTTGCTATATATGCACAGGACCTGTTGCATGTACCTTTAGGGTCTTTTTTTTTCTTTTCCTTTTAGGAAAAGGAATGATTCAGAAAATCAGGATTAAAAAATACAGCTAGAGTTTAAAATTAATCCCAGTGAGACACTGACTATGCTGGTGGTCTGCTCCCAGGTTTTTTTTCTCTTTGAATGTTTTGTATTCAGAGGGTGGTTAATTCTTTTCTAGATTGTTATGAACCCACTTCCCAGCAGCAAAGCATTTTTAATATATCTGCAATAATCAGAAGGGAACGAAAGTTTTAAATGTGCTTTTCCAAAGTGATATCAATTATGGACATTTACCTTTCCCTTAGCAAAAAACCCCATATTTATTCTGCTGTCTGCTACTTACATATTTCGGGTACAGGCTGAAATCCAGCCCTGTCTAAAAACACAGGTAGGGCATCATCAGGTAGAGCTTCTGGCATAGCCCAAGAACGAACCTCCCTCTCCCCAAACCCAGTCGTCAGGCACAGCACAGGCCATGGTAAGAGAGTCACTTGTGCTCCTCTATCCTAACATACCCGGGAATGTGCCTTTCATGTTCGTGATAAATGCAACCCAAAAGGCATTTTAAAGCATGGTAGGCATTCTGGTGTATGTGTTTCTCCAAGTTTGTGGCCATTATTCAGTTTAAGTGTCCCCTATGGAATGTGTAGGACAAACAGCACGGTTAATCCCATGGAAACAGCAGCACAGCATAGGGGAAGCTTCTGCATCACCAGTGACAGAAATCCCACTGCTTTCTGAAGCTACACAAAGATACTCCCACCCTCTTGGAAATATCTGAAGCCAGACAAATATTCACAGTCAGCTTTTCTTTGGTCCTCTTGGCTTTAAGGGGCACTAGAATAGTAAAGCAAATAGCATTGTGAAGAAATACTCTGGAGAAGAGGGAATTGCATCCCCATTAGGCACTGCTTAATTCTCTGCCTTAAGAAGGCTCATTTTTATTGGTATTGCAATAACAGGCTGTGAATTTGTTTTCTTAGTTCCTGATATATTTATGAGGTTGCTTATATTAGTTGTTAATTCAACTGTGTTTTAAATGCATACTTTTGATTTTTACATGCTTTCTTCTATAGAGGCAAATTCTGTTTGTTTCAAATCTATATAGTATACTGCTCTAGCTAGAAAGAATCTGTATCAGAGGGATGTTAAGTACTGCTAAACATTAGTGTGCAGTCACAACACTAAGAAATGTTGTGTGAAAGAAAAAACAAGCTGTTAAAAGCATTGTAGTATAGATAATTTGAAGATGTCTGAGAAACAGAGTAATTTCAGCATTTCTTGCTGAGCCTAGAAGTTGGGAGAAATGTACCCACAGCGTAATGAAGAAAATCTGAAAAGTAGTTAATTTCAAAAATACTTTTATTTTCACAAACTAACAGTATTCCCTGCCTTGTCTTGTATGTGCATGTTCAGATGCTTGCAGAAATTCTAGCTGTATCACACCTTTCCTCATCTACTGCTACAGACTTTCTTCTATACAATGCAAGCTTGCTTTCCATTAAAGTCCACTGTGTTTATGGCATTTGATGTATTTTGAACTATTACATTTTTGAGCGAGTGCCTGAGCCACCTCTGGCATGTTGTGATGGTTTAGCAGTGCCACTATCTCCTGAGGATTTTGCAATAAAAATCCTGGCCGAGGAGTCCTGACCCCAATGAAGCAAATGGCAAAAAATTCCCGCTGGCTCCAGCGGAGCAGGGATTTCAGCCTGTCTGTAATAATTGCCCCTTTGTGCAATGAAAAGCCTCAACTGGAAGTTTAGTAGAGCATCGCTGTTGTTGAGCCCAGAGCAGAGGGTGAACCACCATGAACTTACTGTGAGGGGTGTGATGGGGTCCAGCACTCACCTTCTGTCCTTTCCTGCAGTGCTCCGTGTCCTGTGGCCGCGGTATCCAGCGCCGCGCTGTCCACTGCCACAGCAGCACCCCGAAGGCAGCCGAGGATGCTGAGTGTGACCCGGGCAGCCGTCCCCCTCCGCAGCGGGACTGTCACCTTCCCGAGTGCCCCACGCACCGCTGGGCAGCTGGTGAATGGCAGCCGGTAAGCAGGGACCCCCCTCCGCTCGGCCCTGGGGTCACGGCACTTGTGCTCTCAAGGGCGGGGTGATGCTGGAGACGGCGACGCCGAGGCCGGGGATCGCTGCTGGAGGGTCAGGGTGTTGGGGGTGCAAGCTGGGCTTGCAAAAAAAAAAAAGTAGACCAGAGGGAACACTCATGCGTGCTGGCTGGCATGGGGAGCGGAGAAATACCTCCGTAGAGTTAATTTATTGCTTCGTGCTGCCCTGTGTTTGGCTGGGACCTATGCAAATATCGAGCAGGTTTTGGGTAGGGCGGATTTGGGTCTGTTCCCAGTGGCAGAGCCCTGCTGCGC
This sequence comes from Pithys albifrons albifrons, assembly GCF_047495875.1. NCBI lineage: Eukaryota > Metazoa > Chordata > Aves > Passeriformes > Thamnophilidae > Pithys > Pithys albifrons. The sequence continues at coordinate 7,451,329 of NC_092460.1, forward strand.
TGCTCCAGCTTGAACTCCCGTGCCTGTGGGTTTGAAGGATCAGGGAGCAGTGGTAATTGCCGTTTTCCTGCCCCGTTACCCCATCTCCTTTTGATATCCCTCTCCTTTCACTGAGCTCCCATCTGTGCTCTTTATCAAGCCATGAGCAGTGATGAGGTGGTGTATCCCACAGGAGACAGTGCGTTTCTGAGTGATCAGGATCAGTTCCCTGCAAAAACAAGCCTTTAGGCTGGAGCAGGGAATAAAACTGCTGCTTCAGTGTTTTAGGGAGTGACTCCAACTCTCCTGCAATAGGAGCAATGTGTGGCCCCAGGGCTAGTGGGTGGTAGGAGGATGAGGGGACTCTGGGCAGGTTGAACCCTCCCGTGGGCTGCCCACATGGTGCCATGGCAATTTTCAAGTGCACAACAGGTTTTGACTGAGAGAGTTCAGACCAGGCACTAAAATTGTTCTTTTCATTCTGCTTTTTTTCCATTTTTTGCCATCCCTGGGTAAAAGTCCTTCCCCAGTGCTCTTCCATCCCTATTCTACTGTCCCAGGCTCTTCCTTGTGGTGCAGGGACTGCCGGGCTTGGAAATGGGAGCTGACTCCTGTGTCACACAGCCTGCAGAAGGGGCCCCTGATCCTACGGAGGGGGTGTTCTCATCACACAGGAAGAAGGGGATTGCCCATCATGGGCCCTCCATGGAGATGCAAGGGATGGAGGGGGCAGAAGACACCCTGCAAAACCATTGCTGGATCCAGGGACAGGGCAGCAGGGGTTTGACCTTGCACCCTTGGAACAGCAAAGGTGTCACTGACTTTGGAGGTGGGTGATCAGACCCTGATCCTGGTCACCCTGAAGCCTGCAGTGCACAACTATGGGGAGCAGGAAAAATACTAATCAAACAGGGATACCCAGCATTCCTTGGCAGTTGGGTGGCTTTTATAGTGCTCCTGCATGGCCCAGAGAGGAGGTCTTGAAGGGGGATAAAATTTGTCCTGGTCCCTTTGCCTGTTGAGACAATGTAAAGAGGCCATGGTGTGAAGGAAAGCAGAACCTCCTGCTCCAGTAACAAAAAATGGAGAGGAGACACTAGCTTCCTGCTCAGTGCTGTGGTGTTTGCAAACATTTCCAGAGTCTGCCTTTATGGAGTCACTGAGAAAACCCCAACCAACCAACCAACCAACCAACCAAACAAACAAAAAACAACAGAAAAGAAAGGAAGGAAAAAGAGGAGAGGTTAGGGAAAGCAGATCTACTGATTAGAGAAAAAGCAGCTCATTCATGCAGGAGTTGTGTAACTTTTCCACTGAAGCAAGAAAAAATTCCAGGTTAAGTCAGCATCTGATTTCCTCTCATCTCTGCTTCCCCACAAGCCCATTCTTTTCTCTTTACTGCACAGAGTATCCCAGACTGATGGGTGTGTGACAGTACCCAGTATCTCCCTGCCTGTGGTGCCTCAGCCTGATGGGAACAGTACACACAAGTTTAGCTTCATTTCCCCCATGTCAGCAGTGGTGGGAACCTGGGTTTATGATCCTGTGTAACCCAGCCATGGGTACAGGAGGCCAGGGAGGACTATGCCCTTTCACAGCTGCTCGGGAGCCACAGTGTGATGGGAAGCAGCAGGAGGCAAAGCCGAGCTGGCCATGCAGTGGTACCCAATGGAAACATCCCAGCCTGAAAAAGAAATGTAGGAATGGCTGAGGGGACTCCAGCAAATTCCTTGCAATGAACTTTTGGGTTTACAGAGCCCATTAATTTCTTCACCTAATAAATTTACAGGCAGCAAAGTAGGTCACCAAACAGCATGCAGTGCTAGTCCTTACCTAGTGGTGTAATTAGCCCTGAAAAGCCATGGCTCTTGCCCCATCCTTTAATAGAATTGTTAAGATCATTGTTAAGATTGTTATGATCATCCAAGATCATCAGGTCCAACTTTCAACCAAATTTTGCCCTCTCTCCCTTGTTTTTGGAACTTTTAAAACCAGTGGTGGGAGGCCCCTGCCTGCTCCCACTCTGCCAAGCCCTTGGCAAGAGGTGAATGCTGATGTTTACCTAAGTTTTCCAGGGCTCCCCCAGTTGCACTGTGTAAATTTATAATGTATTATGGAGCTACATAAGTAACCATTAGTAGGAAAACACAGGAGATGCCCAAGGTGAACTTGCCCCTTTGGCTGACTCCAAGCAGTTCTCCATTTGAACATTTCTCATTTTGTTCTGATGTATCCAGTGAAAAAAAGGAATAGCCCCTTCTTCCGAGCCATAAGTACTGTTTGTGTGTTACTTACAGTGAGAAGGCACAGATTGCACTAGTATTCTCTGAGCAGGGAGCAGCAATGAAAACCTAATTGACATGAAAGGCAGGATGTAAAATAACATCCCAGTCTTGTTCTTGATTTCTTATCTTTAAAGGGAATCTGTCAAGAGGGTGGGTTTTTTTCATTGTGCCTTTCTATGGTTGTTTGGAAAAAAGTTGGTCCTACCCATGTGAAGGAAAAGGGAACTTATTGGAAACCCTTTATTGTTCTGTTGCTGTATCACCATTAATTACCTGTTCTGAGTGCCCGTACCGGGGAGAAAAAAGTCAATAGAAAGAGCCTTGCTAATGTCAAAGTAAAACTCAGACCAGAGTCACAAAGGAAAAGGGAAAACTGGGAGAGAGAAGTGGTTTTTCTTCAATATGAGCCTCTGTGGAAGGACAGTGCATGGCCCTGGAAGCTGCAATGCAATTCTTGAATCTTTGACATTTGCCATTTGAGGGGAAATTGTGCCATACTTGCCTGATTTGAATTGCAGAGTTACCCAAGGCATGTTCCAAGTGTTCATGGCATGGGAGGTTCATTTCTTCTGTGTCAGACTGTGACTTAAAAAAAAAGAAGAAAACAATGAATGCTTTTGCAAAGCAATGCCTTTGGGATTATTTTAATTATTGTTATTACTCTTCTAAAACAGTTGCAGAAGTGCTTGAAATGGCCCTTAATTTGAACTGCCAGGAAAGTAGTTCAGAATCTGGGAAATGAGGCGCAAGAGACAAATATTGTCAAATGCCTGACCTGTTTTTCAGCTTTTGCTATCAATAGCTTATACTCTGGCCCCACAGTTTTATGTGAGATTTAAATCAGTCTTGAACGTGAAATTTCATACAAAATCTATCACTGCATTGAAAGGAATGATAGCCTTTTCATGCTAGCTGGACTGTCTGCTTTCGACATGAATAATGTTTTATAACCTTGGAGTGGCTGATTGGAACCTCTGCAGTGTTTCTCTTTGATTTAGTTTATGACAGTCTCACTGTCTTTGAGCCACATTTAATATTTCAGTGGGATTATTTTAATTGCAAGTTACCCTTAAAAATTACAAATAATCAAACTTTAATTTACTGATTATGACAGAATGCATAGAGCTGGCTCAGGTTTATTTGGCCATGCAACTGTTATTTGCAGAGAACCCAAAGCAGGCTGTCATGTGCTTGAGAGTGTCAATCTCTCATCAGCAAGTAATGACTTTAAACAAGGATGGGCTTTTGATGTGATGTAAACAAGGATGGACTTTTGATGTGATGGTTCTTCATGGCCAAAGTCAGAAGTTGCATTGATGCTATAGAGATTTTTCACCCTCTTAAAATTAAGCATTAGCCAATGTACTTTGCAAATTTAGGCTTAAATACACATTAAGAGGAGGAGACAAAATCAGCCTTACTTATTCCCACGCCTTCAAGGTGCCTCATTTCAGCAGCCAAAGGCTGGAACCATTCACCCTGTGCTGGTGACCCCTTGCTGGGCTGGCAAATGCCGAACCAGAGATATGAGTAGCTTTGAGCATCCATGCCCCCACTCTCACTGTGCTGAAGAGTTCCTCATTAGGGGGAAGCAGGAAAGTTGGGGTTCCCCAAAAGGTGCCTGGAGAGTCCTTAGGAAAGCTGCAGGATGAAGGAGCACAAGTGATGCCACATGTACACGCAATGACCCCCTTTCAGTTTTTTTTATGTAATAGGGACATAATCAGAGATGGGTAAATATAGCACAGTTTGTTTGCTTTCTGGGGAAATCATACTCCAGCCAACTCCTCCACCCCCTGTAGGATCACCATGTTTCAGCAAAGACCTAAAAGGAGATTCCACTCCAAGGACTCAAAGCAAGAGAGTAAATAAGGTTGAAAGCACATGAAGCCCTTGGGGTCTTTTGGCAGACTGAAGATTTTGCAATGTTGACTGTTGCCTAAGAGCTCCTACGTTATTTCTTAGGAATAAATGTTGCTTTGTGGGGCTGCCTCTCCTTCCCCATCACTCTCCACTTTGCTCCAGTGTTAAATATTTACACCCAACATGACGCTGTGCTCATTGCAGCTCTCCTGGTTTGCTGCTCCTGCCATGGACTGATCTGATTTTTCCAAGTTCTCACATAATTTACAATCTTGGTTCTAACAGCTAATTACAGAAACAGGGCCCTGACAGTGCCTGTGTTTTGCAATTAGCTGAACCCACTAAGATCTTGCTAATTGGGGGCCAGCCAGGAGAGCAGGAGCTGCTTCAGGGAGGCTGGAAATGATGTTTGGAGGGTAAGACTCTAACTAGATTAAACTGGCACAGTCCTCTGAGCCTAGGTGACTTCAAACAGTGCTTCTCTACAGATAGGGACAGTCTGATTGAATGTTTTATCCTTTTCCTTAGGGGAAGACTTTTCCTACATGTTCTATAAAATGATTACTTTCATGCACTTTTCTCCTTGTTAATCCAGTTAGTTGAAAGTGTTAGAAGTCCATTAGAGGCGATAACTTTGAGAAAATAGGGTTTTATCCAGACAGCTGTTGTTACACTGATTTATTTTGTTTTATGTATATTTTTCTAAGATGCTCTCCAAGCACAGCCTCACAGCCAGGTTGGTTTTTCCAACATAAGAAGAGAAAGAACTGAGTTCTTAAAGTCTCCAGAAGGCCCTGGGGAGCAGTTGTGCTCAGCTGGCATGGGTTGCTCTTAATATTGGTCAGGGTAATGAAGAGAATAAACCCACAGGGCTGCCTCCACTGCAGTGGTTGCAGAGTTGTGTTCAAGGCCAGGCTGGATGAAGCTCTGAGCAACCTGATCTAGTGTAAGGTGTCCCTGCCCATGGCAGGAGGTTGGAACTGGATGATCTTTAAGGTCTCCTTCAACCCAATTGATTCCATGATGATTTGATGACTCTGTGTGCTCTCACTCCATACCAGGGCAGAGCACTGCTGCTCACCTGCTGATGGGGGCTGGGGAAGGGGCTCCCCCCCACCCAGCCACAGCCAAAGGTGCAGAAATGTCTGTTTTGAAAGGGGGATGGTTGAGTTGTAGTTCTCCAAACAATTGTATTTACAAGAGGCTGAAATGATGAGTGTTGGTCCCTTTCACTTCGCCTTGCCCCACCTCCTGGTCCAGCATGCCTGTTCCTGCATCTCTTGGTCCCATCACAGCTGGACCCCAAACGTGCCCCTTCCTAATATCTACTACCTCGGTTTCTCATCTCTCCCTACATCTTTGATTCAAGTTAGTACCTCCAGAGGTCAGGAGCAATTTGTCACTGGAACAGCATTTTTGTTCCCTCAGCACATGGCTCAGCATGGCGCTGGTTGAAAATTTTTCCCCAGGTGATACCAGTGGCAGACACCAACATGAGGCACAGAGCCATCTGCTCACTGGGGCTGCTGGGAGGAGGGCTTGTTCTGGATGGGTATTTGTTTGCTGAAGTCCCTCATGGGTTGCATGAGCCATTATTTGTTGCACACAGTGCTTAAAGACGTGTGGAGAGGCATCCCGGTACCGCAAGGTGGTCTGTGTGGATGAGAACAAGCAGCTGCAGAACAGTGGCTACTGCGACGCCAGCAAACGCCCCCCCGAAATGGAGAGCTGTGGGCTGCCACCCTGCGAGTACATCTGGATCACGGGGGAGTGGTCTGAGGTGAGTCCTCCTCCCTGTCCCTGCACAGGGACTGGGCTACACTCTCCTCCTCTCAACGCTGCCCTGGCTGAGGTATTGCAACCCAAATCAACAGTGGCAGGGCAGTGCTGTGAGCTTTAATTATTAGTTTTTTGTTGGTTTGGTGTGCAATCTCCTGTTGGAGAGAAAGGAGCAGGGCTGTGGAAGATGACCAGGATATTAAAGACTAAAAGCAGCATGCTCAGGGTCCTAGCTAATATCTGGAGGCAATTTTCTTCCAAAGCACATCGTGTTCAGCAGGCATCCTCTTTGGGTTTTTCCTGGTTTATTTCATTCATTTATTTATTTATGTGTTTTTATTGCCATCCCCTCCTGGGGAGTTCCAGGACCCCATGAGCTGTGCAAGGGCCCAGGCAAACATCTTGGGGGAAAGGCAAGCCTGGATGTGACTGTGGGGGCACATCCTTGCCCGGTGCTGCCTTTGGCAGGAGAGAGGACCCAGAGTGAACAAAGGCAGGAGATTCACCCTTGCAGCTGGGAGAGGGCTCAACAAGGAAAATAGAGGAGTTTTCCTTGCGGCTGGCACTGCATCTGGGAGGACCTGGGCTGATCTCAGCCTGTTTCCTTCTGCAGCCAGTGAAGGATTACTTTCAGTTGGAAGAACAGCAGAGGGAAATGACAAGGCAGCTGCTGACACAGCACTAATTAAAAAGAAATGATAAGAGAAGGGAAAAACAGAGCAAGTTGAGAGTATCTCAGAGCAGCCTGGTCTCGTGAATGGCTTCCTAGGAGAAATATTGAGCTGCCTGTGAGGCTGGAACCCTGACTGTCCCTTGCCCAGACACCCTATACCCACTCCCAGTATCTGTGACCCTCTGGGAGCACTCAGACCCATGAAGACAGAGAGGCAGGAGAGAGCTCACAGAGCCAGAGTTTGGCGCTCTCCTTTAATTACGTGGAAGAAATTCTCTTTTTTCCAGCTGCTGCTAAATACCTACAATTCAGGGTCAATCTTGACCATTTTCTGTCTCTGTGTATCCCACGGCAAAAAACCCACAAACTAAACCAAGTAAATAATAGAGGCATTTCTGAGTTCCCAAGGATCCTCTACCCCTTTCTTTGCACTTGGGAAGAAATGACATGTACCCAGGAGCCAACCTGGGGTAGAGAGTCCTGGAGCAGCTGTAGATCCAGCCCAGAGAGGAACTGGGGGCTCAAAGACAGCGTCAGACTCCAGCCCACTTGTAGTAGCCACTCACAATACTCATGACAGGCTTAACCAGATACCAGTGAGACCTTGGAGCAGCTTGCTGTGTAACAAGCTGACAAGCCTGCTTGTCCTCCCCATTTTGGGCAGCTTTCTTGAAGCATGTGGTGCTCAGTGGCGTTTCCTCTGCCTGCAGTGCTCTGTCACATGTGGGAAGGGATACAGGCAACGCCTTGTGTCCTGCAGCGAGATTTACACCGGGAAGGACCACTATGAGTATGGGTACCAGAAGATGGTCAACTGTCCTGGCACTCAGCCACCCAACATCCAGCCCTGCTACCTCGGGGAATGTCCCGTCTCGGCATCCTGGCGCGTTGGAAACTGGGGAAGTGTAAGTTTGGCAACCTTCTTTTAATCAAAAGGATTTGAATTAACTGTTCTGTTTTTTTTACACCAGGGAAACAGACTGAAGGTTTGGCAGGAGAATGTTTAAAAGCTGCATAAATTAATGCATTGAACACTTGGGTGCAGCAGCAGCACCCCTGTGTGTTGGGCTCCATGCTCCAGCCTGAACCCCACTGTATGGGGGAGCACCAGCAGCTACAAGTAAAGAGTCATGATCTCCATGAAGGTTTGGATGTAGCCAAAATTTTTGGCAGTGTTGATGGTCATGCTGAGTACTCAGTCAGAGAGGGAGGGTCATTGCAGAAAACAAGGGTTTGAAAGCCTCTTGCTGGAAGGGATCAATGGATTGTTGGTAGCTGCAATTGATCCCACTTGGCCATGTGTATGAGCAAGACTTGGGAGCCACCAATAGGCCAAAACATTGTTCATTTAAACTTTAAAAGGATTTTTTATTATTGTTCTTTTCTCCCCCTCCTTCTTACAAATGCTGGGACAGGGCAGGGGAAAGAACTTGGCCTTTCTGCTAAAGTTACTTGTGTCGAGCCTCTTCTGGGGCTTGAACTACAAGGTCAAATTTTAGTTAAGGTGATAGCATTTCACTTCTTTGGGCTTCTGACATTCTTTGAAATGTGATGTTTCTCCCATAAACTTGATTTATTAGCCCAGCTCAGGCATTTGTAGGAATCTGTCAAACCTTTACAAGACAATGAGGGTTGAGCCAAGCAATATGTAATGGAAGTTGTCACAATAACTGGCAAAGCCTTTGGAAACCAAAGTTCCTCCTGCCTCATAGGAAGCTTCAGATCCTCCCTGTGAGCCAATGCAGAGGATGAGCTGCGCTTGGTAGTTCCAGTAACTTGTGCAACTTCAGCCTTAAGATTGCCCTTGCTCTGGGCTCTTTGAGGAGAAGCCAATATTAGCACAGATTTAGCCATTTTTCCAGTGTGCGAGGGGAGAGAAGATTTAGAGGCTCAGGGGTTTTTTTTTGTGCAATTTGGATACTAAACAACAATCTATGTCATCTTTGTTCAGAGATCCCTGTCAGTGACACAAGAACTAGGAGAGGATTTCTACCATTCAGGCCTTCTGGTGAACATTTCTCTCTTATATTGACCTTCCTAACATGAAAAATAAACAATTCACCTTAACCAAATGCCTCATACAGCAAAGTGTGCAAATGCTAAGTATGGCAGTCTTCTTGAAGTAATCAATGATGAAGATAATAATGAAGGGATTAATAATCAGAGGGACTACTAATTTGGTTAAAATTAAGCCCATGTTTTAACACTTCAGAGGACTGGAGTCTTTGCAGCTTTCTCTTGATACAAGAGTCCTTCTGGAATGCAGAATCCCTTGAGATGAAGCCCAAATCTCTGTCTTATGTCCTGCAGTGCTCTGTCACCTGTGGAGTTGGGGTCATGCACCGGTCGGTGCAGTGTTTGACGAATGATGACCAGGTCAGCAGCTTGTGCCATGTGGACCTGAAACCCGAAGAGAGGAGGACATGTCACAATGTGCATGACTGTAAGTCTGGAGATTTGCACCTTCCTTTGCCTTTCTCCTGGCTTCAGCATCTTTTCCCATCAAACTCCTAGAGATCTGCAGTATTTCCAAGCACTGGGAGCCATCCAACTAAGCTCTAAGGCGTATCAGGAAAACCTCGGAAAAATAAACAATGTATTATGATGTTTTGGATGCCTCACAGTGTTCCAAAAGAAATTTTGATGTACAGTTGCTCAGTAACTACGAGTATTTTTATTTTGTTTCAGGTGAATTACCAAGGAGTTGCAAAGACGTTAAAGATCTCAAAGGTGTCACTGAAGATGGTGAATATTTCCTGCAAGTCAAAGGAAAGACATTAAAGGTGCATTTCAGCAACAGAATGATGGTTAATGCATTTTCCAAAGGTGCAAGACGACCCTGCATGTGCTCTTCAGTTTTGCTCTTGGATTTTCTACCTTTTGTTTTCTCAGCAATGCCTTTGCATGTGACTAAATTCTCGTCTGTCCCTCTCAGGTATATTGCTCTGGGATGCAGAGTGACAGCCCAAAGGAGTATGTGACCCTTGTAAATGGGGACGCAGAGAATTTTTCAGAGGTGTATGGATACAGGTAAGAAATCTTGTAATTGTGAGCTTCACAGTGTTTTTGTTTTTCATGGCAATATTTTCCGGTCATGAGTAGAAAGGGTTTTCTTTTGATTTAGATTGCATAACCCGACCGAGTGTCCGTATAACGGGAGCAGACGAGAAGACTGCCAGTGTAGGAAAGATTACACAGCAGCTGGGTTTTCCACCTTCAGCAAAGTAAGGCTGGACCTGAACACTATGCAAATAATAAGTGAGTAAAAAACAGGGCCTTGCCATTAAAAAAAAATTGTTTGTTTTACACAAATATAGCTGTAACTACAAGCAAGCAGTGTACTCTAGTGAGCAATATTCCTGAGCTTTCCTATTACAAGCTGCTTTTAAACTTGGTCACCTGTTTGCTGCTTTACACTTGGAGACTGCAACTTGAATACATCAGAGATGCTCATATTATTTCTCTGTAATACAATCAGGAAACTATTTAAGGCAATTGCTGGTGTATCTGCTCTGCAGAGCCAGTATTTGCATGCTCACAGCAAGCCAGTGTATTTTTTAAGGACTTTATTTCATTCAATCTCCTGTTTTCAGACTGGACTCAGATACAAAGCTTAACCAGGGAGGAGCTGCCCCCTCATTTTACTCATTCATTTTCCTGAAGGGTGTCAGGAGATTCTAGTGCAGGGGATTTCATCAGGGTGGGGATGCTGCTCCCTATGGCCAGGGCAGAGGAGGCTCTTGGCAGAGCCAGACCGTGGGGAAATAACTTGTGTTGAGAGTGATGGAGGTAGGGACATGGATTTGTGGGGGAGAAGAGGGCTGTAGCTGTGCCATGTGATACCCTGTCACTCTTGTCATTCCTGGGAGCTGGTAGTCATCCCACTACCAGAGAGCCTGTAGTATCCCATAGAGTTAGTTTCAGTCTCCCTGACTCCAGGGATGCTATCAATTTCCAGCAAATGTTTTAAAAATACAACATATTGTTAGGACTTCGTTCAGTAAATAGCTGAAGTTTTTTTAGCAAATCAAAATCCTTCCTTATAAAACGACTCTCTATCTGATAAGTGGGTTTTATCACTTAATTTTCAAGACCTCCCAGTCTATCAATCTGTAAAAAGCTACTAATAATCTGTAAAAGCTCCTAGGTAAAGATCTCAAAGGAACCACCCTCGGGGAATTTGATACCAGCTCCCTTTGAATTTCAAAAGGAGCTGGGCACCTACCTCTGTCAGACAGGAGCTATCTCACATCCCCATCTAAATGAGTCTCAGTTACTTCAGATCATTCCAGAGCAAAATACCCCAACTCCCTTTGAAAACCCGACCCCTGGGCTGGGGCAGCCAGAAGAGCAGAAATGGTTGTTTGCTTTTGTTTAAAAGGGAAATTTAGGAAGTCCTGTAGCCTTCTTGAAAGTGGGAAATTTTCTGATAGAAAAATTATCCCCAAGTCATGGGTTCGAGTTTTGTTGTCATTTATACCTTATTCCTAAATCACCAGTGGACTTAAACTGAGCTGTAAACACTGTGTGTGTAAGTGTCCTGTAAAATTCAGTGCTCATGTGCTGGGAGTCACATGTGGGATGAATTGGGAGATTCAATATTAAAAATCTAGTAGTCTTGACTCTCAAGATTAATGTATGAAACCAACCACAGTGAATTTAAACATTAGCAAAGAACATGTTTACATTTATTTTGCTTCTATCCCTGCATCTTTCTTTCCATGTTATTCACCAACTCTTCTCCACAGCAACGGATTTACAGTTTGCACGAACACACGACGGACGACCTGTTCCTTATGCCACTGCCGGGGACTGCTACAGTGCTGCCAAATGCCCGCAGGTATTTGACAAGAGCATTTCATAGGAACTGGTGCCATTTGTTATGTTCAGGCCCTCTATTAATTACTGCTGATCACATCAGCTCCACTTCAGTGAGTGGCACGTTCTTATCTCAGCGATCAGAAACTTTTCCCTTTGTGAACATGGAGAAAGTTCCCTTTGTAAACATAGAGAAATTACTTTCCATTTCCCATGTTATCAGGTCAGTGGCTGGCTAAGGAACATCCCCTATGGCCTCAATCAACAGTAAAGGAGAAAGAAGAAAATAGGCTGTGGGAGAAGAACTGGTCTTGGCATGCATAGTTGAAGGCAGGGGGATCAGTCCATGACAGGGCTTGGTGGAAGTACTGGGCAGGGAGAGCAGGAGGGAGTGAGGCTATCAGGATGCCCTGGGAACCTGTTTCTGTGCTGTGCAACGAGTGGCACGTTCTTATCTCAGCGATCAGAAACTTTTCCCTTTGTGAACATGGAGAAAGTTCCCTTTGTAAACATAGAGAAATTACTTTCCATTTCCCATGTTATCAGGTCAGTGGCTGGCTAAGGAACATCCCCTATGGCCTCAATCAACAGTAAAGGAGAAAGAAGAAAATAGGCTGTGGGAGAAGAACTGGTCTTGGCATGCATAGTTGAAGGCAGGGGGATCAGTCCATGACAGGGCTTGGTGGAAGTACTGGGCAGGGAGAGCAGGAGGGAGTGAGGCTATCAGGATGCCCTGGGAACCTGTTTCTGTGCTGTGCAACCTTGTACCCACTGAACCAGGGACATGATAAGATGGGTGAGACAACCCCTCTGGATGAGAAGGCAGCAGACAGTCAGCAGGACTCCTGCCATGCCAGCTCTGGGGGAGATGCCTGAGAAGGAGAGGGCATTTGCAGGGCAGGAACAGGTTGGATTGCTGCTGCTGCTGCTGCAGGCAGAGCCTGTCTGTCAGAGACTACAGTGGTAACCTACCAGCTGCAGACCCAGTGTCCCCACACCCTGCTGTTTATTTTGATAGCAGCATGATGGGACCATCACTGACTGATTTTTGGGGCTGTGACATTTGGGGCTTCAAAAACACAAAAAAAATGAAGGTGGTGCAGGTGCATCAGGGCAAATCCAGCCTGTCCCAGCACTACGAGTTGCCCAGCCATGAAAGCATGGAGCAGGACATGGACATGCCTCCTCAGTAGTTCTAGGAGGTGATGCAGGACATCTAGCTGCTTGGAAAAAATATGTTTTTTGAAAGTCTTTAGGAGACAAATAACACTGTGTTATATGTGGCTTGCTGCACGTGCCCAGCACACCCAGCTTTTGTGGGGCTGGGGGATGATAAGTGATAAACTTGGATAGTGCAAGGTATTGAGTGGCCCATATTTGTGAAGGAAGTCACAGCAGCAGACGGCAGAGGGCAAACCTCTCCATCTCCTTCCCTCCCTGCTTTTGGAGCTGACACTTTTCTGCACAGCTCAGCGGCTTAGGGATTGACTTCTTACCTCAGGAATGCTCATGAATGTTAATATTCATCCATCTGACCCAGACAGTTTGCTCCTCACAGAAAATCAGCATTCCCAAGGCAAGAAGTGCAAGGAGCAGAGCTAACAGCCATCTGGTACCACATGGCTGTGCTGGGCTGTGGGTCAGCCTGGGGATGTGTCCAAAGGATTGTGGGTCCAGAAAGGAGCAGGGCTGGGGTCTGCCATGGGGGTTAGGGGGACTGAGGGGCTGAACAATGCATGCTGACATAGTTCTTAATTTTCCATCCATTTTTTGCATTTTGAGGAAAGGTGGAATGAAGTGCTCTAATTTTTGTTTACTGAAGTCGGGGGAAAAAAACCAACAAAAACCAAAACAAAACCCAAAAACCCAGTGGAAAATAAGGACAAGTGTGCCCTCTCCAGTTGAGGAGGAGCAGTGACAGTGGCTGCAGCAATCCCTGGAGTCCTTTCCCATCAGCTGCTGGAGCACGTCAGGCTCTTCAGTTTGCCATGGAAAAGCCAAGAATGCCCTCAGCTGGCAGAGAAAAAGCAGTGCAAAGCCAGGAAAAAACAGTGCAAAACCGGAGTAAAGCAGTGAAAACCCGGGAATGAAAGGCAGTTCAAAAGCAAGCTGAAGCCCCTCCTTCTCTGCAGCCACCAAGCAGAAGGAAATTCCTAATGAGAGCCATGCTGAGATTTGTACAATGGGCTAATCACGGTCACAGCGATGGAAAACAAGGAAAATATTGCTGGCAAGATCCTGTTAGAAAAGTGACACTGTGGGATGCCAGGAGGCCAAGGCACGATGTTTTGGGCTAACCAGGCTCTTCTTGTCTTTTAGGGTCGCTTCAGCATAGACCTTTATGGGACAGGCCTGTCCCTAATGGGAACAGCCAAGTGGCTCTCACAAGGGAATTACGCGGTGTCGGAAATTCAAAAATCCCCAGTAAGTTGTAACTTAATTTATGGCTATACCTGCTCATTGGAAGTTTTTAATCACCACATTGTCATTCATGGCAACATCTTCCAATAGAGACTAATAGAAAATGAACATCTGACATTAAAGTGTGGCCCGTAATTGTGTGCAGGAGAGGCCCTTGTGAGTTTTACTTGATCAGTTATTGCAGTTAATTAGTGAGCCTGATTAACAGTGAAGCTGAAAACACTGAGTGCTGTGGGGCAGGCATATCCTTAATTAGTTGTCTGAGATGCCCAGCATGCAGTGTGCATCACAGGGCCGGGCAGCAGGATGAGGGCATGTGGGGTCAGGGCTGCAGAGCGGGGTTCGACCTGCTGGAGAGTGTCTGGTGCCGGGCAACTGCCCTGAGTAGGAATTGTTCCCAAAACATCGCTGATAAAGTGTGGAGGATGTGGACATTCCTGCTGGGCTGGGCTGGGTTTATCTCCATGGGAGAGTCTCGAGTCACCCAAGTTCAAGTGGGCTGGGTCTCTGCTGGCAGACGCACCATCCCCTGCCACTGCCTGTGGCTCCGCTGACTGGAGGCATTAGGCTAAGCCAGGCAGCCCTTCAGAATCACTCCACAGCCAAATTTGAGTTTGTACTGCTTAATTTGCATGCCCATTAAGACCTCTGTCACTATGTGCCTTCACTCTGTTGTTTCTGTGTCACGTTCAGAAATGTTAGAAAACCAGGACTGCTTTTTTGGCTCTTATTTCATCCTGATTGCTGCTGTTAAAACTCTCCAAAGGAGGTCACCATAATCATTTAACAAAAAGCAATTTGCAAAATATTCTCTCTTGTACTGTTTTCAGTCTCTCTGGCTCTGGGAGCCCCATGAACCCCTAACCTTCATCTGTACTGGTGCTCTTAGAGGAGAATGAAATACTACTGGTCCAACAATACTGCAGGTAGAAGAGAACCAGCACAGGCCCTGCATGTTAATTCTGACAGGCGCTTTGCTATTCTCCCTTTCAGAAAGGAGAAGCCTGAGCAGACAACTTGGGGGTTGCAGAGAACTTCATGGCTGGCAGAATTAAAATAAACTTTAAGGGACAGGGGTGCTTAAAGATCCTTCATCACCTGGTGGCATCTGTCAAGTGATGTTCCAAGGGCATAATTGCCCACAGGAGCAGAAGAAAGAATGGCATAGTGAGAAGAGATGATAGCAGCCTGCTGCAGTCTCAGATCAATAATGTCAAGGGCAGGGTGGAGCTTGTTTAAAAATAAATGCTTTGTGCAAGCTTGTTCTGTGCTCAAGTCCAATTTTCTGGTAATTGAGGGTTCAATTCCCCTCAAGGACTATCTGTCCATTGTGATGACCAAGGGGAGAAAGACTCTGCAAAGGTGGGATAAGGAAGGCCAGATGGAGGTATTGATTTCCTGACTCAAGCCCAGAGATGCACTATGCTCGTGGGGCTCACGTGGAGACCAGGCCAACCTCGGGACCACTCCACATATTCCTCTTCCAGCTGTGGGAAGGGTAGGAGGGATGGCACCTGAACAAGTGGCATCACGTCACACCATCACTCTCCCTCCCATTTTGTCTCTGGCCCCACTCCAGGCCTTTTCCTTCCAAATGGATGTTTCTTGGTATTGCCTGCAAATATCCTTGCCATGCCCTTCCCGTGTTCAGGGACAGCTGAGGAGTTGTTATTGCCCCAATGTGGTTTTGCTCTTGCATGAGCCAAGTTTTTCACTCATTACTGTTATTCAGCATGGTGCAAATCAGAGAAAGCAGATATCCTTGAGATATCCCTCCAAAAAGCCCTCTCCTTGGGCAGCTTTCAATGTAATAAATCAAAACTACCCTTCCTTATTTGCGTCCACCATCTGACCTGGTAGAACTGAGGAGAATTACATATTTGTGTATTTGAATATAGTGGTGATTTTGTAGATTGATTTAGATATCATTTGTTTTCCTTCCAAGCTTGGATCTGGCCCTTCCACAGTGTGAAGTTTCTGAGCCCTTATTAAGATGTTATTTCTGATTTTGCTTGCAGGATGGTACCAAAGTAGTAGGAAGATGTGGTGGTTACTGTGGGAAATGTACTCCATCATCTGGAACAGGCCTCAATGTTCAGGTGTTATAGCGATGGTGAGTTCCCAGCAGCTTCTGCATGAAGGAAATCTTCCTAGAAACATCCTGAAGGAACAGATCACACCCTGTTTGCAAAAACACTTGTGCATTGAGTGCATTGGGGACAGCCAAACACTCCACACGGCATCCTGGTGGGATCCCCTGCTCTCCCTGTAACCCTTATGGGTACAGCATTGTCAGCTGGAAACACACTTCCCACCTCACTGGCACCTGCTTTGGCTCCACTCTTGTGTCCCTCTCTCTAGTTCCAGATCTGAAGATAATGACCTGACTATAATATGCACCTTGTCTGTGTTTTCCAGGTTGTTTGGGAGCAGCCAGAGGAGATGAGACGGATGAAGGATAGCGATGCAATACCTCTGCCTTCCACTTTTGTATCTGTTTATGTGTATATAGATTGCATATTCTTAATGTACAGTATAATATTTATGTTTGGGATTATTTATTTTGATTTAATATTTTTGTACGTAAAATCATTATATTAAGGCTGCTTTTACTGTTTTTATTTTTTATTGTCAAATTCTGCAGTCAAACCACTGCATTTTGTATACTCTACATTATATGTAGCATTATGACAAGTGATACTTTATTGTCACTGTATTCAGTTGTTTACTTTCAATCAGTAATTTTCCTTCAGTTATGGGCTGCTTTGGCCCTCCACGGTGCTACACAATCTGCATAGGGGTATTTTTGGCATTTCAATCTGTCTTTATGTAAGGAAAATAGACAAGATGTGCTTAAATTTTATTTTTAGGGATTAGGCTGACAGCACTCAAGGAAAACATGACAATGAATACAGTGCTAGTTGCATTAGCAATCTTTATCTTTTAGGTATGTTTTGAATTTCACATGACCTCTGTGGCCAGTGCTAAAAGCACTGGTTTGGTGCTAACATGATATTTATTAACGCTCTGTAGTTTTAGTTAATCCAGTGCCTTTATCAGTGAAAAAGGGCATAAAGCAGAAAAGTTGTCAGGCGATGCAAATCAATTAAGATCTAAACCAGGTTTAGGAAGATTCCTGCAGATGGATCTTCAGCTCAAGCCACTTTTTCAGAGGGCTCTGAAGTGAACTCACTTTTTTAAAAAAACATCTTTGTCTCCTAATTGCATGTGCCACTGTGCTTCCTGGCTCCATCTGGAAGCGGGGTATTAACTCATCCCAGACAGACTGATCAGGCCATATGTTTCTCTGAGCTGTGCACTCAGAAGTGATGCAGTTTCTTACAGACTTTGTCACAAAATCCTAGCGTGAAGCCGAAAGCATCCCTGCCGTGTTCCCTCCGTGGCAGGGGATGGGGGACAGCACGCCCAGCCAAGCTACCCCTTCTCTTGGCCAGGGGACTCCATTGCAGGCACCTGCAGCATTTCCCCAGCTTCCCACTCAGTCCCAGACCATCTGCAAAGGGAGGCTTCAGCGCTGGCGCTGCCTCATTTCAACGAGATCACTCTGTACTTACAGATGACTCTGCTCCCCCTTCAAAAACAAGCTGCTTTACGCCTACTTCTGTGTTGCCTCAGATCTTCCTGGTAAGGCATCTGTGCTCCTTGCCTCTCTGCCATCCCATATACAACCAGACCTTCAGTGTTGGGGTTTTTTTCATATAAATGGAGCAGCCATAGGTGTGATGGCTCCCACCTGTGCATAGCCCTCCACTTGTGGCACACCGTGTTTTCACAGAGCTTTGTAGCACGTTGAACGGGGGTGATGTGACCAGATTATTTTTGTAGTCTATGACTATGTCCCTTATCTCTTTTTCCACAATTTTACTTAGTGATAGGAAGATGCTGCCCTTTCACCTTATATGTCAGGGCAGCCAAGAGCACAAAGTACAAGGAAAGGAAGCTTTTCAGCACAAAATTGCCAGCAGTTTGGAAAACCAAAGAGGCTTATCTGCCACTCCAGATAACTCTTGCCATTTTGAATTCAAACAGTTAACAAATGCAACCTCTGGATCTTGTGTGAGTCTTTTACAGAGCTCCCCAAAGGATGTGTAATCAGGCTGTTACAAAACAGTTGGATCAATGGTGATAAATGATCCAATCCCTGGATTCATAACCCATGGGTGTGCCAGGCTGTGTTGAGCCTTTGGAGTGAAATCTGTCAGCCTGACAGTGAGGAATCAACGCATTGCTGTCAGCTGGGAGACATCTCACAGGCGAGCAGGGCTGTGCTACAGCCCAGCAGCTAAAGAACTGGCGAGAGAAAAGGGAAAAAGGGAAAGGGGAAAAGGGAAAGAGAAGGAGGAAAAAGGGAAAGGGGAAAGGAGTAGTAATGGAATAGTGATTTTTTAATAATTGTTTATGTGTAACTTCTGTAGGTGAAAAGGGAAAATTGCACTATGAACTTTAGAAAGAAACAGTGGTGCTTAGAAAGTACAGGCTTATTATTTTTTCTCTAATGAAGTAAAGGACTATTTATAAAAAGAAATATTTTAACCTGTACACATTCATTTCTACCATATAGTTTCATAGCAGCTATTAACAGAGCAAGAGAAACCTAAAAATATATTAAATAAACTATAAGGGAAAAAATGACAGAGCACTGATCCTGTGGTTGGTTAATGGGCATCATTAAATAGAGCAGATTTTGAGGACCAGAGACAATAAAAATGTCTTGTTCAGCAAACAACTCTGGGGTTTTTATATCAATGCCATTATTTTTCTACAAACTGGGGTATTTTTTGCAAGCACTTTCCTTTACAGTGTTTCTTTTCTTTCTGCTTATGCTCAAAAGGAAATGAAAAGACCCAATAAGACATGTCTGTATGGTCTTACTGTATTTGCCATTGCATTTCAATACCTGTGTGCTATTATAGAGGCAAAATACTTTGTACACAAGGGAATAATACATTGAATGGTAAACATTCCTTTCTGTGCTGGTGTTTATTTCCAAGCTTTGGATTCCTTGTTTGATTGTCCCATGCAAAAGGAATGAGGGAGGGGAAGAATGCTGTTTATATACAGCCCTGGCCCAAGTCCATGTTGGAGTCTGTTGACAAGGGACCATCTTGGAGAATGGTCCTGACCATCCACTCATGTCCTGCTGGTGGGATAGACTGATGGCCCCAAAAGGGAAAAGAGAGCCCCAAGGTGCAAAATGTACACAAGTACATCTCAGAGGTGCCCCATGAACTGTTCAGAGATGTCTCGGACCAGGGACATCCTTTGCTATGGGGGTAATAAGGGAGATAAAAAGTTCATTTTGCAAACATTTTCAAAGGATGAGCTGGGATGCTGGAAAAAATCAACTTTTCTAAGC
Source organism: Pithys albifrons albifrons (assembly GCF_047495875.1). NCBI lineage: Eukaryota > Metazoa > Chordata > Aves > Passeriformes > Thamnophilidae > Pithys > Pithys albifrons. Next base: position 7,470,524 of record NC_092460.1, read on the forward strand.
TGGGAAAAGTAACATCAAATATACAAGAAAATTCAGGTAGAAGAAATTTGGGTTAGAAGGAAGTAAATATGGGGACTGGCTCCCAGAAGGACAATCAACTGACAAATGCAGCTTAACATCACCACTACCCCAGAGACTGCAGGTAAGTGTTAAGAAATTGTGTTTTCTGTCCTCCCTTGTATGTTCCTCAGGTTTTGTCTCAGAAAATGCTGCAGATCTCTGACTGCTGGCAACTCCAGCCTTTTCCAGCTTCTGAATTTTCAAACAAAAGGAGAGAGGATTCCTTTCTCATTTTATCTGAAACACTGTCAGATGCAGAAAACAGAGCATGCAGTATTTCAAACCCTCAATTCTTAGTTTAAATAACCAATCTCTTAGAGGAGTATTTCTTTTCTATCACTTATCCTTAATAAATGTTTACAAAGACTTTAAACATGGGCTGCTGTGGAATTAAGCCAACAAGGGGCTGTGCACACTCTCTGAATCCTATTTAGCCTTCCAGCCCCGTATAATGACATGGTCAGTTTAACACTTTTAGTGCTTAGGCACAGTTATTCTATGAAAATTGCAGCACTCCTCTTCAGCTTTATACAGCTTCAGAGACAGAGGTGATTGTTTCATCTCTTCAGATTCTCTCCTTTCCCAATAGTGGGTATTTTTGCTTTATAGAAAAATAAAATGCATTTTGTTGAAGGCTGTTGGAAGCACACATCTCAAGGAATTAGTGTTAAATCAGGACATTTGCTAGAAAATCTTCTCCACACAGCCACACTTACTGTATTGAAGTGCAGAGATGCAGAAAAGACAAAAGAGGGGAGAATAAAACCCGATAATTTTCCACTGAGGCATTTTCTGACCTGGTCTAGTGGGTCTTTCCAACACAACTCCTCTTCCCAAAGAGATGATTGAAAGCTGACTTAGAAGAAAACATTCTGTCGGGGAAGAGCATTGAGGTGAGACACTTCTTTCATTACCAGGCAAAGGCACAGAAATTCAACCCAAGTCAGGAGTCACTAACAGCTGGAGCAGCTCAGTCCATGTGGTAAGTTCTCGCATTGCCTGAACTCTTCAAATGAAGAACTCTTCAATTCAGGTTGTTGTAAGAGACATGTTTGAGTTCATCCAGAAGTCACTAACCTTCGTAGCTGTTGGTCATGTAGTGGGAGGGGATGAGTTCCTTTGTGGTACAAATTCCTGGAGCCAGCTCTCCAGCTTGTATTGAGCAGGAGGAAGGAGCTGATGACCAAAAGTGGTGCCTGTCAGTCTCACTACAGTATTTTCCAAGTATTTTTGCCTGCAGAGTGATCCAGGCAATCGGAATTGTAGCCTTCCAGAAGCAGATTTAGTTGACAAGTTTCTGACCTCCCTTTGCAATAGTTAGATGGAGAATGCTAGGAAGTTATTTTTGGCTTTCACAGAAAAGTCTGAGTTTCCACTTCAAAGTTGGCTTAATTTTTCATATATTTTATATTAGCAAACATAAAGCACAGATTTTAAAAAAAAATCAAAATGAGAAGAGAATAGTGTTTTGACCTAACCCAAATGCTTTTTGTTCTTTATTACCTGGGAAGTTTTGTTTGTTTGTTTGTTCCAATTTACAAAAAAACCCAACAAACCTCTGATTTTTTCCATGACATTACTTCTGCCTCTCTCTAGTTATAAATATTGCTTCTGAAGTGTTTGGAGGTGTGATTTGTTGACTGTAAGTGCAGGGAGATCTGATGTAAGTCAAGGGAAGGTAGAATACATTCCTTCTTTGAGAAGCTGATCCAGGTCCCTTCAAGGCAGTGGCTGGATATGAAGTGCAGAGGCTGAGGCCATGCCTGTCAATCCATTTCCACCAAGAAAATCTCAGTTCTGTTGGGGGCAAAATGGTTTCCACATTACATGTCCTCGCAGGCTTCAGCCCGTGCCTGGCTCTAACACTCAGTCTGAGCTGCCAGCAGCGATAGATACCAAGCTGCAGCTACTTAAACATTTGTTGGTAGTCAGTGTCTCCATTTCTGCAGAGAAGAGCCAGAAGTCTGGAGTAATCTCTGAATACAAACTCCTTTGTATGTGGGGTGGAGGGTGCAGGAGGAGGCAGAGCTCTGCGTATTCTCTTCCTTAAAATCGTTACTTGACTCCATTCATATGCTTATAATTTCTTCATCCTTCTTTTAATCTGCAACTACATTTCAGATGAGCAATTAAATTAATAAGGTCTTTGCTGCATTGTCCTTTTCTAATCCATTCTCTCTGGCTTGCTGACCTTCCTCTTTGAAGCTATTCACTGCTCACTGCCTGCCTTCCTCAGCCACACACAGAACAGACAGCAGTATTTGCTGTGAAATGCTTTCATTGCTCTGTTCACAGTAGCAGGAAAGCGGGAATGGCTCCCTGCAAACTGACTGGCAAGAAGAGACATGTCCAGGTGAGTTGCTATGACTGGCAAATACAAGTGGTGCCTCTAAACCCACACCTCCACCCCTGGCAGGTGGAAGCAAAGCTGCCTGCAGCAAAGGATGAAAGCAGGTACCAGATGCTGCCAGGCGCTGGAGCTCTGGTCTCATGCATGGCTTGGGCTCCCCAGATGAAGTTGTCTTAGCGTGGTGTCCCAGGCTGGACTATCCCTCTGGAGCAGGGGCCAGGTGTGTGGTGATAGAAGTGTGCAGCTCTGCACTTGCCCCTGATGGTGGCGTCTTACTGGAGCTTAAAACAACCAGGTACCCACTGGTACAGTCTTGCCCTGCTTCAGAAAATGCAGCAGAGCTGAACTGGCAAACAACTGAATAACAAACCATGTATAGCATGGGTTGAGCTGCTGGGAGGTGGCACAGAGCAGTAGTGGCCATGGAGGTTTGATTCCTGGCAGCACAGGGAGCAGCATGGTGAGTCTGAGCCTTGCCTGTGGGAGCAGGAGGCTGTGGCCTCTCTTTTCATCTGTGCTGGGGCTCAGCTGGTGAAACACTTTGCTGTGTTCCTTCACTGTCCTCTTCCCAGGGGATCCCTGAGCATCTCTTCAAATCCATATGTCTTACAGGACAGTCCACGTGGATCAGTGGCAGAGATGACCTAAGGAAGCCCCAGCGATTGCTCTGCCAACTCTCACTTGAGCTGCTGCTCCATTCAGGTGGGTCAAAGGAAGAGGTGATGCCCTTCAGATCCACCTTTTAGACATATTTCTAAATTCTGCTGACTGAATTGCATAAACTGGGGTGTCCTCAAGCCCTTTCAACAGCTCTTGTCAACACCGACAGCTTCATCCCTCTCTGTGTGGAAAATAGAGTGGGTGTGCCTTGTGCTGGTGCATAGCTCACCTGGAATAACCTTTGAGAGCTGCCCTGGGAGAGGCTGGCACCCAAGATAACTTGAGTATACCCTCTTCTTCAGTTCTCCTCCACATTGTGCAAGTGGTATGTGAAGCTTTCCAGGTATGATTTGCATTCAGATTTCACTAATAGTATTTTCTCACTTGATCTTTTCCAATGGCTTGGGCCTTTCAAGAGCATAAATGTATGGAAGCATTTAACTTGGGAGAATCAGAAGCTTTTGACAGCAGGTAGGTCATGGGCTGTTTGCCCTGGCCAAAGAACCATTATCTCCATCAAGTAAAAACAGCACCAATGTAAAACCTGACAACATTGGTGGCCAGAAAAGAAACAATTTCTGGCATCTCCGGGACCACAGACAAAGTTCTCTTAAATTTTCCCTTTGACCCTCTACCTAATGTCTGGTGATCTGAACTAACAGCAACAGCCTGGTTTTGCCAGGTGTTTCAATCCCTATTTATCAGCCTGTTTCAATCCTGTGAAACTGCAAGCAAAAGGCTGTTTTCTTTTTCTCCCAAAGAGAGAGGACAATAAAGCAGCTTTAAAAATACAAGCAAAAGGACCTTTCCACCTGCAGGGTGGAAAATGAATGATTAATGTGAGGGACTGAAGAACATCTGTGACACTTTCAGCACTGTGGCAAGGGAAGGGCAGGATGGTTTCACCCCTGCCAGCTCACCTCCTGTCATGGCTGCTGACACCTGCCCCTACACCAGCTACCCCAAACTGGTTTGGTTTTTCTCATTTTCAGGAACAAACCTGAAAAGTAAAAGTAGCATGGCAGGAGTGTGAATTTACAGCTTACAGCAAATAATTCTGCCAGACTAAAAGAAAGCTGGAGGGAGTGAGGGGGAATAGTAGAAAATTACTTGTTGCTATAGCACAAGGATGTTGTGTGTAAATTGGCAGAGCCCCACTTGATTGCTTTGTTTAGCCTCAAATTGAGAAGCATTAAGGAACCGCATGAACCGGGGCCATCCACCACCCACCCCTTGTCAGAGAGGCAGGGAGAGCTGTGCCGGGGGACTTCTGAGCTTGACAGCAAAGAAATCCAGTTCTGGGAAAAGCTGCTGTGCTGTCATCTCATTTCAGGGAGTGAGTAACAGCCTGAAGGATGAGGAGGGGGTTGGAAGAAGAGCAGGAGGAATGGAAGAAGGATGCACAGCCCACTGATACTTTGCCACACCAGCATCAGAGGCCAGGGTGCCCAGGGTCCCTCCAGCACCCCAGCAGTGCCCAACCTTCCCAGTCTGAGAGGGCAGGATCCTTTGGGGTGGGCTATGTTTTATGTATCTACTTGGCTTTGCACTTCATAGCAGGTGCTCCTCTCCACAGAGTGGGACTGGGCTCCAAGTTTTTATTAGTGTGGACTCCAACTCCCCAATGCTATTTACAGGGAAATTGAAGACTGCCTTCAAAATTAACAATAGATGGCTATAAATCTTACTCAGTTACCTAGCAACTAACACAATAAAACCCTAAGGTTAAAAGGAGAAGGGTTATTTGGAGATACCTTAGGGAGCACATAATGGCCATTTGCATTCCTGGGTGGGAGGACAGAAAAAAAATTCCTAGGATATTTACAAATGAGTGTAGTTATTAAGGAAAAAAGGTGAAATTACTTAGTATGGTTTTAATCAAAATACCTCAGAACCAACAAATCTAACAAAAAATAGTAGTCAAATGCTGAGATAAAGAGAACTCAGAAAATGTATGGCAATCTACAGAACTGATGGAAGGGTTTGTTAAGTTGCTAAGCCTACTTTGTTACCATTTTTGACATCTGAAGTGTGTGTAGCACAGACTAACCATGTAATAAACATTCAAAGTGAATTTGACCGTTATGTGCCTGATGGAATATGCCCCAGAAAAACCTACGCAGTGCAAAAAAAATTAAAAACTGAAGTAACATAGCATGATTCATCCCGGCCTGGGTTCCTGTTATGCACAGCACAGATTGAAATTCCATACCCCCACCTCAAACTGGGGTTTATGCACAGCCTTTTCTGTCTGCAGTAATTGCAAATCTTGGAGCCAGAATGAGTGGAAACACTGAACTGTTTCAGTCCTAAAAGACCCTCATGGGGGCACGTTTACCCAGGAAGAAGGAGGCTTGGTGGAGGAAGGATGCAGTAAAATAGATGCCTGGTCCCTAGCACACTCCTTCAGCAGTTGTGGCACTTAGAGGTATTTTTAAGCCCTCCTTTTGCTGTTTGAAAGGCTTCAGACAATAACTGCCTAATAACAGTCAGACATTTATTACCTTCAGGGTATTAGATGGAGACAGGATTCGTGTTGAGCTGTAATTCACCTGCACAGGCTGCTGGCTGGAGGAAACACAAGGGGACTGACTCGGTTTGTAACAGCCAAATTCACCTTGACATCGCAGAGGGGAGAAATGGATGGGTCCAGCAAAAAAATGAGAGCTACTTTCTGCCTTATTCCAGTGCTTTCTGTTGGTGGTACTGCTGCCTCAGAGCTGATGGTCAGGGCTGGACCGTAACAGGCACAGGGGTGTCAGAGCTGCTGTCAGAGCTGATGGAGGGATGCTGAGAGCTTTCTGCATGTGAGTGTTTTAGTGGTGATTTCCTGACATGCGACATGGTTTGCAGGATAGAAGAGCCAGGGGCACTTTCCTGGAAAGTCTAGCAAATTTTCCTGGCTTCATGCACAAATGTGTTGTGTCTGACAGCTAACTCCTATCCCGAAATGCTGGACCAGAGCTGGAAGCAAACTTTCTGTGGTCTTTGGTGGCACAAGTTGTCTCTATATTTCCCATACGCTCACTGCAGCTACTGCTATGGACCTGCAGCTCCTCCTGGGTGGTAAGGGCTGTCCAGTGGGCTTGGACACAAGTCACTTCATTGCTGGTATTGCACAAGATGGTATCACAGAGGGATTAGAGGTCACTGGGAGAGCAGAGCCTTAATGGCAGCTTCTTTCCTCCATGTGGAGCCATTGGAATGCTACAAGATGAGTCTAAGCAGAGCTGCAAGGTCGGGCACATACCCTGGGACCAGGCAAGCAGAACAGCTCTGCAGAAGCATGGGTTTCTCCTTTTCACCTTCTGCTGCCTGAGGCTGACTGTGCTTGAAGAAGTGCATTTATCTGACCAGGAGGCGCAGCACAATGTGCATGTCGGACCAAGATGCTATGAGGGCTTTTGAGCAGCCCCACTGAGCCACGAGGGCTCACAGACCCTGGACACCCTGCAGCCACTGTCCTACATCCCAGACTGCTCTCCTACACAGATCCCTCCCACAGTAGTCCCTGCTCCACCTACCCTGTGACCAAAAGCTAACACAGGAGCTGCATTTCACCTTTTCCTGAGCTCTTTGATTTTAATTATAGTTATTTCTGTAGTATCAGGTGCAACAGGGAGCAGGAAAAGAAGAACACCCCTGTCATTTCCCTCCTCTTGGCCATCCACAACTTCAAAGGAAAATGGTGCATGAATGGAGCAAACTGGGTTTAAAACTGGTTTAGTCATGAGAAGGGCTGGAAGAAGAGTCATCCCTAGGCAGGTTTGGTTGAAACACAAATGGGAGGGGAAGATGACGTATGGAACAATTTAAGTGACAGCAGAAACAATAATTTGTCAGACAAACTGTCTGGCATGTATTACCCATGCGTGTCTGTTTCTGAGCCTATTTGACAGCAGTATCTGACACCCCCCCACCTCCAAGCTGAGTCTGCCTCCTCTCAAGAGGAAGATCTCTATGTTTATAAAAACAATAATACAAAATCCCCTTCTGAAAGTACCTCTTGTGGTACAGGTAGAGCTGGAGCTGTGTTGCTGTCCCCTGCCCACCCAGCCATGCCAGAATGGTGCATCATCCCCTTTGCACATGGTGAGAACAAGGGAGTGGGAGTTTATTTCCTGACAGATCTTTACTCTTGCCAGCTTTTCTGGGGGAGGAAAAAGAAGAGGAGCATTCAGGCCAATGAGATAATGTATCTCCTCCCTTTTCCAACTGCATCCCAGAGATGATGTTCTGGCCTGGCTGTTTCCTTTTGTAGATGCAGCATCTAAGCAGCCCTAAAATGTGGATTGGGTCCTCCTGACTGGCCTTTCATTTGTCCTGGATGTCCTTGGCTAGAGAGAAACTGCTGCCCCCACAAGATGTTTAGGTGACCAGGAGTCCTTAAGGACCTGACTCTGTTGGGGTCTGTGCTACCTGAATATTTTTATGGTTCTGGGTGTACATGACGTCCCCAGATCCTTCCCCAGGCACACCAGGGCAGCAGCAGTGATCATCCTTCAGCCCTCTTATCTGTATCTTCTACACTCCCTTCTGCCCTCATCTTTCTTCTTTTGAACATGCTGATGTAAGCCTTGATTTTCACAGCCTCCCCTGCCTTTTGCCTGGGTATTGAGGAGTCACCCACCAGCGTCTGCTGTATCTGCTGGAATGAGCCTGGAGGATAAAAGCATGCAGGGTGACAGGGAAGTTTGGTAGCTCCATGGACAGCTTGAGTTGGAGTGAGGAGACCAACCTGCCTTGTTTTAGGTAGTAATTTAGGACCTACATCTTCCTCAGAAGACTGGAGCTGTGATTCAGCACAGCCACACCTCCAAGGAATTTACCCTCCAACTTTGACTTACTTTTGCTGTTTTAAACTTAGAGCAGATGTCCTCACCAGCCCTGTTATTGAGGGCGCACAGCATCTCTTGCAACAGCAGAGCAATTACAGAGGATTTGCAGGTCACCTTTAAAGCATTTCCCACAGCACGTTGAATCTTGTTATAAGTCCTGTATCCAATACTGCTTTTATTTCAGCAGTTTTAATTGGAGTTTTAAATATTCTGAATCTTATGCAAGACACTAAAAATGCTGGAGATTTTCAGGCCCTCTCTTACACGATGTCTGTTCCCTGAAATCTCATAGTCCTTCAGTAGAGATAACAGCAACTCAGCACCCCAATATTAATATATTCCAAATAGGATATAGGTGGAGATGTTTTAATATGAGGTCAAATCCCAGTCTGCAACCAGTTGCCCACTGTGTGATGAAATGTGTGTGTACTTGGAGAGATTGCCTCCTCCCTTGAGAGTTTATAATATATTCATGCACCACTGTATGAGTTGGAAACTGGGAAAGAAACCAAGAAGGAAAACGATGAGGAAATTTAGCAGAAGGGAGCAACAGAGGGAAGATGGAGAGGTTTGGAAAGGTAAAAATAGCAACCACAGAAAAACAGAGCAGGGAGCAGTCAATAATTTTGCACTGACATGAAAAAGACAGTGAAAAAGAAATTTTTCTCCATGATAAAATTCTCGGTGTTTTTTGGGGTTTTGTTTTTTCTTTAGGAAAGCCCAGTATGGGAGGAAAGAGTGAAAATCTCCCTGAAACTTCTTGCCTGAGACTCTTCAAAAAGTGACCACGCACCTACACAGCTTCCAGCCTCATTTCAGCCTCCTAGACAAGAAGATACAAGTGAAAAATTAACAAAAATGAGAACTGATTAAATGAAAATTAACAAAGTGTTATGATCTTAACCAACTGTGAGGCAGTAAGGCAAAGGAACAAAGAGGCAGGGAAGGAGGGGAAGAGCTGGCAGTATCTGCAAACAACCACAGCCATGGGTGAAGCTGTGAAATGCTAATAGCGAAGCTTCTCCAGTGCCACTGGGGACAAGTTTCCGAGGAACCCTGTGCTCTGTGAAGCATGTTTGCTCCTTCCCCTCTCCCCATGGTTCATTTTGCTCTGTCTTGTGCCAGATGTGCTGTTTGATTGCAAACCCCAGGGGTGAAGGCTGGTTGTTGGCTGTGGAAACCCTTTGTTGTGCATTGTGTACCTGGCATGAGCGAGCTGATGTGTGGGCTGACCAACTGCCCCATGGATCCCAGGCCCACATCCCCATGGCTGCCAGCCCTACATCTCCCAAGCCCATGGCTCCCAACTCCACTGTGCCACATGTTGCTCTGGGAGGACTGTGAGTTGCCGGACAGTAACAGGCACTTTGTGTCCTGGTCCAGCATCTCAGGCAGCAAATATATTTCCTGTGACTGTGTTTCCCCTGCACTCTACTCATGTTTTGGACTAAACCTGCTCTTCTTGAGGAGGGCATCAGAAGCTCAGCAGGAGCACTGGATGTTTGCTCCCTGCCTTTGCCCGTGTCAGTAAAAAATCCCTCTGCACAGCGCAGCGTGCTTAGAGCTGTAACCTCAGCGTTTGCCCATTCATCCCCGCTAAATCCACCTCTGCCGTTCGGGAGCTCATGTTCTTTACTAACAGCGTAACGAGTACACCGGGCTGTGCACGACAGACGGACCCGGCGGGGCGCGGCGCTCCCGAGGGCGCCGGGACGGGAGCGCCGGTCGCTCCACAGCGCAGCGATGACAGCGCAGCAGTGGAAGCCGGGCCGGGGGCGATCCGGGGCGGGGGGAGCTGGGCTCTCCCGGGGCGGTGCCTGCCGGGCCGAGGGGCGGGTGAGGGGGCGGGGGCGGCGGAGGGGCGGCCGCCGGGAGGGGGGGGGGCGGGACGGGGCGGCTGCTGCTGCCGCGCACTCGGGCTGGGCTGCGCTGGGTTCCGCGCGGGGAGCGCTGCCATGTTCGGCCGCGGCTCTCGCAAGCGGCTCTCCGGCCGCTCGGTGAGTTGCCGGGAGGGACGTCTCCCTCCCTCTCTGCCCTCGCCCTCCGCCTCGTCGCGTCCCGCTCCAACCTGTGGCTCCGTGTCCCGTCGCCCGCTCCGGCTGCGCCCCGGCGCCGTGCGGGTCCCCGCCCGCCCCCGCTGCCCGCATGTGCCCCTTTCTCCGGGTGCGTCCCCTCTCCAGCCCCTCCCCTGCCCTCTCCCATCCGTGCGGGTGCCCCTTTGCCCCGGGTGCGTGTCCCCTGTCCCTCCCGTCCTCCCCCCGTCCCGCAGCCGGCGCTGACTCTGCGCTTCGTTGCAGCTCACGGCGTCGGGGGAGCCGGAGCGAGGCCAGCCCTGCAACACCTGCGGGGACCAGTGCCCCGGCTTCGCCCTGCACAAGTGGAGGTAAGGCCTGGCGAGACTCTGTGTACCCCCCCGCCCCCGTGGGCAGCAGGGCCGGGGTGGGTCCCGTCCAGCCTCTCTCTTCACAGGGTTTTTTGGCTTCCTCGCAGTTCTCTGCACATCCGGGCTTCAGGTGTGGCTTTTTTGGGAGCGCTTGTGTTAGTCCTAAGCGTGTCGCGCGCCCAGGGTGGGGGTTCTAGAGACACGAGGGGGTTTGCCAGCCCCACACAGGTGTGCCCCACAGGTGTGCCCGTGGTGGCTGCTGGTGCGGGGTGCAGCAGGATCCAGACGCGGGACTGGGGTAACTGGTTTGGTAATTACCAACTCGTAGCCTCCCCACTGCGGTCAGGGGCTCGTCCTGCTGCCCCGGGTCATGCCTGAAGCCGCCCTCACCTGGCGGGGACAATCTGGGTGGGGTGGGAAGAGGCAAACGGGGCTGAAGGGGTTCTGGTGGTTTGCACCAAACCACTGCGTGAAACTCCTGCCTCCCCCGCGATGGGATTTATCCCATCAGTGATGCCAAGCAGAGATTTAGCTGTTGAAATGGATGGGGGTGTGTAGGAATGAACAAGTATTTTCGGCTATTTCTGCTGTATCTCTTTGCAAACTTGACAGCGCCGGTGCCTGAAAGGCACAGCGAGCCCTGGCCTTGTGCTGGGTCAGCCCCTTCTCTCCTCCCCACGTTCTGCTGTCTAGAAATGAGTTCCTGTTGATGGGCGATCTGGGACTTGGTGATATTAAATCTGGGCTATGGGCTCTGGGAGCTCTGCACAGACTTAGTAGGCCAGGGAGCCCGTGGTGACCTTTTAACCTTATTTTTCAGGGTATACCCTTTTCTCTGGTGTCTGCTCTGCTTGGCGTTCCTCCTGGCCTCTGCCCTACTTCTCAGAGCTGCATCTCAGCTGCTTAAAGCTCAGGTTCAGAGCAAAAGAGGGGGATTCATATATTCCCACTGAGTTGTATCTTAACGTTCAGCCTTGCAAATCATCGTTCCCTGTGGCATTTGCCCCAAGGTGTGGTGGGACAGGTTCTGTAGGCTGAAGTCTGCCCCAAGGGAGGCACAGCAGCAGGTGGGGCTTGCTGTGGTCCTGCACAGGTCTTGATGGCACATCCAAGTGCATCGTGTGCCACCTCAGAGCTTCAGAAGCTAAAGGTGACCCTTCCTTCTGGGGCTGCAGGAGATGTGGTCTTCTGACACCCTCCCAGTGATCTGAATCTGCCACATATGTGTTAATGGATTTATAAGGTCACCCCTGAGTTGTCTTCTTTTCAGGGCTTATGAATGCTTTCCTGAGCTCTCGCAGGTTTCCTCATGTCATTGCAGAGCTGCTTTGTAATGCTTAAAAGTGTTAAAGGGAAATTTCAAATGTAGGATAAGAAGAAAAGCTGTGGTCACCATGAGTATTTCTACTCTGTTCCAAGGACTTGTGAGGTGCTGTGGTTCCTGTTTTATGTCAGAGAGTGGAACTATCCAGTGACTTTAGAAGAATTAGGTGAATTTTGATAGCACCCTATCAGTGGCCAAATGGCCCAGCAGAAGGGGCACATGGCTACATGAGGAGTGTCAGTGAGAGGGGTGTTGTGGCTCTTTTCTGGTTGTGCCCTCTGCACTGGCATGCTGTGCCTCTTGGCCACATCCTGCCAAACCCTGTTCGCAGGAGGCTCCAGCCTGTCAGGACCACCCATAGCCATTTCCTTCTCTGAGGGACCCCAGACATGGGGAAGGATTTTGGCTGAAGCAGTGTGAATTGTTCCAGTAGAATTTTCTCTGCCTCCCCTAGGGCAGGAGAAGGATGGGGACCCTTTGGGTATGGGTGGGGTCAGCCCCCAGAGGCACTGTAGACTATGTGCTCCAGGTTTGCATCCCGCTGAGCAGGTTAGACCTTGCACCAAATTACCTTAAGCTGGGATTCATGAGCTGAGAGCCCTCCTGCACACATTCCCATTTAATTGCCTTGATATAAGAGTAATTACGCAATTAAACCAAATAAAGGCAACCTATTTGCCAGAACACAATAGAGAGGAAGTGCATTCATTTTTTACTAGCCAGTGGTCTATTAATGCCAGGAATAGGTAAGCAGGGAAATTATTCATAGTAGTTTTGCAGGTCGAAAACATGCTGAGGAGCCTGTTCCCTCTGTGCATGAGGTGGTGTAGCCAGTGCCTGCTGGGGCTGCTCACCTGAATGTGCAGAATGAGATTGGAAGGAAACAAGGATTTGCAAGGAGATCCTCAGATTAAGGATATAAATCCAGATCAATTAACCACTAGAGGTTTGTAAGGCTTTTTATAATCCTTTAACAGCAGTTTTGCTGATAAATGTAAATGGGACTTTTTTTGCTTCAGAGATGCAAACTGATGATATGCTTTAGGGAGACAGAATTTATAAGCTTGCAGGCACTGAAACCATTGCTGAGAAAGGCATTGTCTTATACCTAATTATGCTGGATTGTGTATTTTCTACTTACCTGTGATTTTAGGTGTGATATGTGCAGCAACGCTGTCAAGCAGGCAAATTGCTTTGTTAGGCAAAGATTTCTGTGCTCATATGTTCTCTTAAAAGCCACTTTTCTCAGAGGTGGCTTTGAGCTTTGGTTGAATTTATCATTCTTGGAAGCACAGGCATGCTTCCTGAGCAAGGGAAACTACCTGAAAATAAATTGTATTCTGCAGAACTGTTTTCAGAATAAACCTGATCTCTGTACTGCAGGTGATGTGCAAAAAGAAGACAAAAGGGTATTGTTAAGTAATTAAATAATGTCCCTGGTTTTTGAAGTTTATTTTTAAATCTTTGTAATTTTGCTCAGAAATTATGATCTCACATTCAGGGTAGTGGATGAGTTATCCTGTAGCAGTGTCAGCATATTTAATGCTATTTTGGTGGAAGAGAGGAATTGAAAAACATTTCAGTTAAACTGGAGCCCTGCATCTTACCCCCTTAAATCTCTCTCCTGCATGCTACAGATCTCTGCCGCTCATTGTAAGGCAGAAATTCAGTTTTCAGTTTTAAATCATTTAGCCCCAAAGAGGAGAAAGTAAGTGGTTTGTCTGAAGAGGCCGAAGATTGAATTCCACCCTCCTTGGGTGTGCAGTCTGCGAAGATGCAGATATCAAATTATAACCAGTAAGACCCCCAGTTTCTCATGGCCCGGGCAGCAAAACACCTCCTTCCTCTCATCTCATCACATTCTGCTATGGTGGGTTGTCAGAGAAGTGCATAAGGACTGAGTTCATTTGTGTGGGCTGCAGTCTGGAGGATGGAAATGGGGTGTACATAACCAAATCCTCATTAATACAGGTCGATGGCTTTGTGTGGAAAAAAGGAAATCAAATTCAATAAAAATTGAACTCCTTAGGAGCCCAGTTGCTGTTTTCTAATCAGATCTGCATTACATTAAACTGTGTGCCATTCAGCTTGTTAACAAGCTTTGGCATTAAATAAAGCTGTCACTGGAGTTTGGTGAATGAATAGCCATTAGGAGTGTCTTTTGCATAATGTCTTGCAGAGAAAAGCTTCCAGGGAGGTGGTCCAGGAGGAGGGAAGGGAATTTATAACCTGGTCCTGGTGCAATTAGTGTGAATATGGAAACCTTAAAGGTGACAAATGGTTGGCTTTTACTGCTGTTAAGCTTACTGTGAAGACCTAATTTCAGATTTACTCTGGGTGAAGTAAAATTACAGCCTTAATGGTGTAGTTAAAATAGGACATCCTTCAGATCCTTCATGTTGGGAGGTTGGCATGTGTTTAGCACATGGAGCCATGGTTTGTTTGCTCCTTGAGAAAGCCTTGCAAAAAAACACTCTTGCAATTCAATAGACCTTGCTGTTCTCTGCCTTCTCCAGAAGTACCAGCTAAAATCATAGATGCAGAACACCCAGATCTCAGGGTGGTATTTGAGCTCTGGTTTGAGGAGGGGGGAGGTACCACCTGGTTTGTTAAGGCTGCAGAGGCAGTGGCATACGGCCGGTTTTCTGAGGTTTTCTGTCACAGCATTTGGATGCTGTTACAGAGAAGACAAATTTAAAAATAGTGTCTGAAAACCTATGGAGAAGTCTTTGTTGCCATAGTTATTTTTCTGGTTAGCAGAAGCGTTTAAAAAGCAGTAATAAACATGACATAAAGAAAAAAACTGGTTTGCCAGGGTTTTAGTTTCAGTGTGAGATTATGTTTTACATCTTTTCTTTGAGTATCCTTTTCCTTGCATGTGTTGTGTAATCTTTGTCCCTTGAAATCACATTTTGCCAGGGAAGAGATCTTATCTTCTTCTCTTCATGTGTTGCTGTCACACGTTGTGGTCTTCATACCAGTGGTGTGTGTTTGCACAGCACATTGTGCCTGCCCCTTACCTTCCAGAGCAAATTTATGTGACTTGATGTAATATTCAGTAATGTTCCATATTAGTAAGTTTTAATGCATACAATTGTTTTGAGCATTTATTTATTTCCATAATTCAACATCTTCCTAAAATCTGCTGTGGCCAGTCCCACTGAAGGCTCATTTCATCTGGCCCTGTGAGATCAGGGAGCATCTGCAAGGACAAACTTTCCAGCTTCTCAGGATAGATCCACCTGGAGATCCCAGGTGATCAGCCCAAAGGTTTGTGATTGTCCACTGGATCACAAAATCCTATGGACAAGGAGAAAGAGTTATGTGTCATGAGACACACCCACAAAGAGGGAGTTGGCCAGAAGCTCAGAGATGTTTGAGGTTGCTGGGTGATGGTGGGTAAGTCACTTTGCAACTCCCTTCTCTGCCTTATTGACTGTAGGCAGGGAGTTGCTTGTGACAGTGGATGTTTGTTTTCTTCACGTGTTTGTCCAGTGCCCTACGCTCTGGAGATCGGCAGCTCATGCATGGTGAACCCCAGGAAACTGTGTGTTTGCAGCCTCCCTCTGCATTCCCCCAACCCTGGCCCTGCTCAGGCAGGCTCCCATACACATTCCGGGCGCCTTTGGGTCTCCGGTTTGATGCCTCTTTCCTCATCCAGAGAACAGAAACAATAATATTTGTAACACGGCACATGAACGAATAACACTGAGTTCTGAAGCATTTGTTTCTACTTCCAAAAAAAAAAAAGTACAGATTATTGCTTCCATATGTTTTCAGCATTTTTCATAGGTTATGTGTCTTTCACACACACGCTCCCAGCTTTTTCCTTTCATGAATAACAGGCTTTGTGCCTCTCTCCTTTAGGATTCAGATATTCCACACTTCCTTGCATGTTTATATGAAAGGCTTTGGAGATGTGAGAATAGCAATACCTTATCTTGAATGGGCTGATGTTCTTATGGCTGCCGCAGTGAATTGTGCTGGCTTGGTGGGTTGTAGCAAATTTGTCATTTTGCAATGGAGAACCTGCTGAAATAGACAAAATTCAGCCAGTGTGGGTCCATCCCAGTGCAGATCCATCACAGGCACTCCTGAGGTGAGTCCCTGGGGGACTGCAGCGGGGCGAAGTGTGCTGCTGTCCATAGGGGACCTGTGCCTGTCCGCAGGGGTGGACAGGAGTCACTGCCTCCCAAGAATACTGTCCTCCTGGTGGAGGGGATGCAAAAATCCAAGGTTGGTGTCTGCTGATTTTAAAACCTTTCACAAAAGGGTTGGTGTACTTAGTTTACTTTTAACAATTTTTTGCTGTATTTATTTGGTTGTAAGCAGGTCAGAAAGGAGAAGCTGTTCCCTGCCAGGTTACTCAGTGACAGAGTCCATGTCCTTCAGCCCCTGTGCCCAGGGTGGTTTGGTGGGGGTGGCTGCTCAGCTCAGGAGGATGCTGGAGTGTACACTTAGCTTGGCATCAATGACTTCAGCTGTCCTATTTACTCACACCTGTGAGATTAAACACTTGTGTAAGTGTTTGGAAAATCAGGTCTACCTTTTCTTTGAGTTTTCCAGCCCCCGTGGTAGAGCAGGGTAAGAAGTGATGGCTTGTGCTGCTCTCACTGTTCACACAGCATCTTTTCTCAGGGGCAGCTGAGCTATTGGGATGGAAGTTTGGATGGGTGTGGTATAGGGATCAATTTTGTCCTACCCTGGGACAATCTTTTCCTAAATGTTGAGTGTACAGTTGCATTTAAGTAACTCCCAACTATTTTTTCTGGCTTGTCCATTCCATTTGTTCATGCCCTGCTGCTGAAACAGCACTTGAAACAGCCGAGACTGATAAGGTATCCTGTTTGTGTTGGCTGGGAGACACGATATCCACATTAACAGAGCATTACAGTATCGGAGGCAGAATTGTCCCTGGCAAAAAGCCTAAAATAAATTCTTTAATTTTTTGTATGCGATGTACAAAAGAGAAGGTGAGGTATGTGCTTATTTCCGGGCAAACCTGGGGAGCCTGTTTGAAGTCCTTTACAAACCACTCAGGATTGTATTGCAAGAACTCAAAGGCGTTTGAGACACTTGTTGATTGAATTTCAGCTGAGCACAGAGCCCTGCTCTGCAGCTGCTCAAACTGGAGCTCCGTTGCCACTGAGCTGCTTGCAAAAGCCAAAAAAGCAGAATTTCTTCTAGAGAACAGGCAGTGTGGGTACATTTTCTGTCTGTTTTGAAGTGGCCTTGTGCAATTCTAGTTTTATGAATTGGGTGAAAAACCACTAATAAGCCATTGTGGGATTTGGGCTGGGTTTGGGGGGTTTATTCTGTTTCTGGAGTGATTGTGAATGACACCAGTGATGGAGAGAGCAGAGCAGACAAACTGAATTCTGAGTTTACATGGTGTTTTACTTCTAAACAAGTAATTTTAAAAGTTGGTGGCGTTCTACTGCACTAAGATTTTTTTGAAAATTACTACAGCTGCTTCCTGGTATGCAAAGAGTGGACTATTACCTGCCTTATGTGAGCAAGTGGGGTTTGCCATCCCGAAAGCAGAACAGTGGCTGGCCAGCCCTTTCCTGGTACCTCGGCCATGGTGCTGCGCTGCCAGACACTGGCAAAGCAGTTTTCTCACATAGCCTTTCAAGATGGATTTGCCCGAGAGGGACCCACAAAACTTGGAAGCGGGATGGGTTGGCTTGCGGTGGGGATCTCCTTCAAGCAGACCCCTGTCAGTGTTGGAGGCTGTGGTTATGGATTTGGGAGCCCTGTAGGCTGTGATTTAGTGGGACGTGGTGAACTGATTTAACAGCTCAGTGCTGCTGAATGTGTTAGGTCCTGAGCATCCACCCCAAGCCCAGAGAAAGGGGTTAAGTCACTTGTTGAAGCCTCTGCTGAACTGATGGGAAGGAGGAGGTGGGAGATGAAGAGTTGCATCGGTGCTATAATAGGCAAAGCTCGGCTGGCATCCCTATCCACTTAGTGAATTTCCTTCCCTGCCGTAGCCCCAGCCCTCTCGGTCCTCCTCACTGCCTGGAATGCACAGAGTGCGCTCTCCCCGCAGGATGCGTCCGGCTGGAGCCCTGGCGGGGCTGTCCTGCGAGTGGCTCCGATCCCCTGCTTGGATCGGAGGGGCACATGTTCGGTGGGGAGGAAAACTCCTACTGCTTTAGTAGAGGGTTTGCAACAGGCCCTTGCCGCTAGCGTGGTGTGGCGTGAAAGCGAAAGCTCCCGGTCACCAGTTTGGCTGGATAAGGCTGATACCCGGAATCCCCAGCTGGAGGGGCCCGGGGCGCAACTATTCGGCTGTCGCCCACGGAGCGCTGCCCTCCTCTTTGTTGCGCTCGGCTGTAGAGGGCTGTTTAGTGCTTTCAAGAGTTTTTCTTTGGTTTTGTTCCCTTTCTGTTTGCCTTTAAACAGTCAATCTGCAGTCTTTTAGGTTTTTTCAAAGGCGTTCTCCCCCCCCCCCCCCCCCCATCGCCCTGTAATCCATCCTTATTACACCATGAGTCACTCTTCAAATAATCAATTGCGTTTTCATTGTCTGGCTTGTAAGTCTATCACCGAGCTTAAGGATGGCTGATAGTATCAGCTGAGACCTTTGGCAGCTGGTTTTGCAATTTGTGGCGCTCATTTGGATATTTGCTTTTTTCTCCAATGAATAATCTCCCAGACTCGGCGGGGGGGAAAGCCGGACTCTTCCCCGCGCGCAGCATCTCTGCGGTCACTATCTAATGTTGGAGGAATTTGTAACATTAGCAGAACTGTCTGACGTGAGGAAAATTTCAGCGTAAGCCTCGTGAGCATGGTTGTAAAGAGCTTTTTTCTCGTGGGCTGTCGTGTCCTTGCAGGCTCTGGACACACATGAGTGCACCCCTGATGGCCAGAGCCTGTCTCAGGTTCAGCGATGCTCCGGCCAAGAGGTGTATAGAGAATTCAGGGTGCTGCTCTCCGCTGTTGGAGGGGCTGTTTCTTCCCGTGTGTGGCTTTTGCCCACCACGGAACCCTGATACCAGAGCTTAACACTTTGAGAGCTCAGTGTGACAATTACTATTCTCACCGCGGAGGGAGGCACTTTGTACTCAGCCATCGCAGCAAATATTTCATCCCCTATCAATTGCCCTCGTGCAGATGCTGCCGCCGCGGTGATAAAAGACATAATGGCTGCTCTTGCTGATAAGGGGAGTGTATAAATATAATTACTGAAATCCCTATGCAGAGCCTGTGGATGGATGGAGAGTCCCTCTCCCTGTGAGGGGTTTCTTTTGCTCGGAGTCTGGTGGGGAGAGCAGGAGTCTGCAGCTCTTGGCAGCTGAAGTGGGAGCTGCTCGGACACAGCTGTGAGCAATTAGTAAAGGATGTCTTTTCCCCTCCCTCTACTTTCTTTCCTCCTCTTCTCCTTGAAACCAAGCCATGGGCTCCGGGGAGCTGGGAGGAAAGCCCCAAGCAGCTGGGGTTTGAGATGCTCCTGGGCCAGCTTGCAGGCGGATGGTACGCAGTGCAGTCGCACTCTGGCAGAGGGGTGCAGGTCTAAGGATCCAACTTAACCTTGCAGGAAGTGTACTGCAGCCAAGGAGCCAGATATTATTTAGATCAAGCCAACAAAAAAGTATTTCCATGGTAGCAGTAACCATAGGAAACCTCCTCAGCGTGTCTTGGATGGTTCCTGTTTCCTTGCCTTCGGCTGGTTGCTTTGCAAGCAGAGCAGTGGTTGCAAGTGCTCCATGCCCTTGGTGCCACCAGGAGTGGCTGGTGAGCCCAGCTGTCCCCAGGGGCTCATAGCCACACTTTCATGATGTGTTTTGCTGCTCCTGGTTTTCTCTTGCACTCTTATTGGTTAAAAGATGCTTTCAGAGGCTTCTTGGATGCCATAAAGTCTCAAAGCCACCTTTTTACCTTGTGTCAGCTCACAAATGCATGTTTGATCCTTAAATACCCAAGGCATAAAAGTGTATTGGCTCCCAGGGTTCAATTCTTCTTTTCTGTAGTGTCTTATAAAGATGCTTTTATATTCCCTCTGGCTCAGCTAGTGATGCTTGGCCTTCAACCAAGACGGAGAATCTAGGACAAGAATCCCTGAGAAGAGCAAGATGAAAAGTTATAAAAAACCACAATGTTTTGTTGAGAGAAAAAATGCTGGTAAAAGATTTCGTTTAAAAAAATAAACTGGAATATTTTTGATCAGCTTCATTGCGGACACATTTACAGGAGGGCGTAAGAGGAGGCTTGTTTTCCTGGGTAGTGCCTCCTCTAGGAAATCCAAGCTGTGAAGCGAATACAAATGCTGGAAATGGAGAGGCTTTGTAGTGAGTCACTGGAAGGG
The DNA here is from genome assembly GCF_047495875.1 of Pithys albifrons albifrons. Classification (NCBI taxonomy): domain Eukaryota; kingdom Metazoa; phylum Chordata; class Aves; order Passeriformes; family Thamnophilidae; genus Pithys; species Pithys albifrons. The sequence continues at coordinate 7,490,450 of NC_092460.1, forward strand.
ATGGGGAAACCAGTTGTGCCGGTGTGACTGTGCTGGTCAGCAACCAGCTCATGGACCGATGGGGACAGGACAGCCGTGTGGAAGCACCTGGGGGCCTGGGCATATGGAGAGAGCACCCATGGGTACTCTGACCCCACCAGCCCCCTCCCACCCTCTGAGGACACTGTGGAGGTGTGCCCAAGGAGCTCTGCAGAGCAGATGGGCCCTGCTTGCAGAGCCGAGGTGTTGCACAGAGACAGGTTAAAAAAAGATGTCTCCTTCTGTGGAAGTGTGACACAGGGAGAAAAAATACTTTATGGTGCAATAACTGGGACTCTGATGCTTGTGCATCAGATGGTTCTGCTCTGACCTCCCCAGGCCATCAGGTGCTTGTGGCAAGGTTTACTCCATGGAGGAAGACCTGGTTGGCCTTTGACACATCTGCCTTGGGTGGAGGTGGACCCCTGTGCAGAGGTGCTGCTGGGCTTGGTATCCCATATCTTGTCCTGACTCTTTGCAGATGATTTAATCCCTGTTTTTGCAAAGTCCGAACTCTACAGAACTCAGACTTTTGCTTAAAATTGCACAACATTCGAAGAAATGGCAGCAAGACAGGGACAAGGCTCATTCCCTTCCTCTTCTTGCCTGCCAAACAGTGGGAACGGTCATGACAGAGCTGTGGCCCTGTCTTATTATCTGCATTCAGTGCCATAAAGGCCATGTGCTGAAAGTGCAGCCCCTTTAAATGTCATATTTGAGAAGAGCTGGGACGTGAGAAGACAATAAAATATAATATTTGAAAGTCAAGTTTGTGCAGCGTAGCTTGGATTTTTAATATCAAGTGCATAATTTATTACAAGGCATAACGGTTTGAAATACATATATTTGAATATGTTTTAATATTATCTTTCCTTCCAGTAGCAGGAACAAGGCTGTTTTACAATAGAAAAATGATTTCATGTTGCCACGTGACAGTTTCTGCTCGTACCTCTAATAGATGTGTGGTTTGCTGAAGTGTGAAGGCTATCTGATAAATGCCCGAATAATAAAGCTATATTGTTTGTTCTGATTTCCTTTTGCTATTTTCAAGTGTATAAATAAAACATTTTCACATTGTACCTGTGCAGTTCCAGACTTATTTACTTTTTGCTTATTTAACTTGGAAGACACATGAATCTTTTAGTCTGACAGGGGAAAACTGGTGGCACTAGTGTTGCATGTTGCACTCTAAATGATCAAGTGTAATTTTAATAAATATTTTGTCCTAAGGAAGTTGTAAGTATTTAAAAAATATTTTTGAACAAAGAAGTGTTTGTCTCATGTACAGCAGAGGGCACTCGGCATCGCTGCTGTGCTGAGTGGCTGCTTCTCTGACTGCCTGAAGGGGGAAAAAATCCCTGTGCTTACATTATATTTTGCAGAAATGAAATACTCTTGTGTGTGTGTTTGCTTATATAGAGGTGTGAGTGTATATATAAAAAGACACAGGGTGGCATATATATAAAAATAATCCCAGCACGTAATATAAAAGTTAAATATTCGTAGTGGTTGCTGAAGTTGGATGAAGCGCATGTTGTGTTGATTAATGCTCAGCCTGGTGTTACACTGAGCTTTGGAGGGGACTGAAGTGTGCAGAGAGGGGAAAATGAGGCAGCCTCAGCTAGTGAAGGGTTGCAGTCTTCATCTTCCTCTTGAAGGCATGAGGTCTGGGGACATCTTAGGATTTTGGGAACTACCCAAGTCAAGGATATGTCTTGAAAGATGGATAATATTAGCGAATGCAGAATTATGAGCCCTTCTGTCTAGAAAAGCAGCACATCCAGGGGCTTGGGGGGGGGTTCTGTGCTGTGGTTTACAATGCTGAGCTCCTGTTTCCAGCATTATCAAAGGTGATGGAGTTGCAGGGCTCTTGTGAAAGTTGTTGTGATGGTTCTTATGCCTACTGTAAAAATTCTCATCTGTGTAAGGAAGCTTAAAATACTGAGTTTGGTGGCTGGAGCAGAAAGCAGCCCTGGCTCCAAGGGCAAGGTGGCAAGGCTCTGATGCTGGTTGGAGCACTGTTAGTTGGACGATAAAAGACCTGCTTGCTAGTGAGGGGCCCCATCCTGCGAGTATGGTGGGGAGTATGGTGGCGAGTATGGGGGGACCCCATCCTGCGAGTATGTGCTTAATTGTCCAAAGCTTGTTACAGAGATTGGGGCCTCCTCTTCTGTAATAAGGTTTTGCACCAGAAATGGACTTTTTTTGTTTTTAGTCTTCCCTGGAGCTAATGGCACAGACACCACCAAGGTGTGTTTCTTGTTGAACTCTTAGTGAACCTTGTGCTTCTTTTAAGATGGAATAAAGAACTCCAAAGCCAAGTCCGTGGTCAGCTCTTGGCTGCATTGTGGTGCTGTTAAAATACTCTGGGCAGCTGGATTTTGTGCCATGCTTTGGGTGAGGTGTTTTCTGGTAAAACCATATGATGCTATGCTGAATGTTCAGGTTTTAGTTATTAATTCAAGAATTCAGATATCCACTGTCTACCCTAGTGAGCTGCTTGGATTGGGCTTAATCTAAATCTCTCAAAGCAAGGCTTCTGCAAGAGGCTGGAACTGTCAGTGCTGTTGAGTAAAATATGGGTCTGGTAACAAGAGTGAGAGACCGTGTGGTTCAAGATAACCAGTTTATGCAAAATACACAGCTGGGTGGATTTCGCTACAGAGAATCTGTGGAGTCTGATGTTCAGAGGAATATGGAAATGTCGGAGGGGCTTTATTATAATGGGCACTAATTACGGTGAAATGGATTTGGGTGGTAGAGAGTAATCCAAGATTACAATAGTAAGGTTTTTTTTAAAGTAGCCCCTGCTATTTGGGAGGGCAGCAGAGCTCCTTATTATAGGGCTTAAAACAGCCTCTCTGTGGGATTGTCACAAGCAGCGTTCACCCTTTGCTGGTTATTTCACAAGGGCTTGGTGCAGCTAAGACATGACATAAGTGAATAATTTTAAGGGCACAAGCTGGCCCATATGCTGCAAAGCACCTTCTCCCTAGGATAAAGATGCTGTTACATTGAGGTGCCTGGATAATTGCTTTCCTGGAGGTCTCACTGGAGCTGGACTCTTGGAAGGAGCATGTTGTCCCATTATGGTGATTTCTGCATTCCATGTTTTGGAGCTGTGAGAGCAACATGATGCTGCCACCATGAGTTAGCTGTTCCTGCTTGTGCTGGTGGGCTGGGAAGTGCTGGGAGAACATTACTGGGAATGAACTGTTGCAGGTCTGGGATTGGAACCAAAGGCAAAATGCAACACCACAGCCTGGAGCGCAGGATTCTGGCTCCGTGTTTTTGGGCAGGAGCAGATGTGCAGAGCCAGGCATGTATCTGCTTGTGCTGCTTGGCTTTTCCTCTCTGTTTTTTTTCAGCACTGACCATGCTACAAAGACTGGACTTAGCACACTGAGTGCCTCAGGCATTTGTCTCCTTGGGAAACGATGGTTATGAAATGTTTTGCAGGAGCTTGTTGTTGTTAAAGGAGATTTGGCAATGCAGAGCTTGAAAGGCTGCACTGGTGAGCTGTCCAGCCTTTTGCTGGAGACCAGCAAGCCTGAGGACTCACCTTAGCCAATGTCAATAGAAATGAAACTATTTAAATACACAGTTAAAATATGTTGTTATGTTAGCATGTGGACCTCCATGTCAGCTTGCTCTTTAACTGGCTTCATTAAAGGACCCCCATAGAAGACAGGTAGGAGGCTGGTTAAAAAAAAATCCCAGTCTTAGCTGCTTGTTTGCTGCCAAGTGAATTTTGGTCTGAGGTGAAAGGCAGAAAGGCACCTGGGCTTGGGAGATTTACCTCAACTTTGGAACTTCAAAAAACTTGTAGGCAGTGAGAAGAAATGGGTTAAAAAGATGCTGTGTGCTTCCTTTCAGGTGATGAAATGCAGCTGTCCTGTCTGCTGGCTTTTCCCTTCCTTTCTCCCATGCACAGTGCCCAGGCCATGGTAGCAGAGAAGGTTGTTAGTGATGGCTGGCACGTCACTGTGGTTCAGCTCAGCCGTCTTCCTCAGCTTTTCCAGATGATCCGGGAGCTTGAGTAGTTCATAAAAGGAGTGAGTAGCCAAATGGACCAATAAAAGGAGTCTGTGGAAAGGCCCAATATATTTTATGAAGAAAGAAATGGATCCTCTAACGCGAGAGTTGTGTCTTGTAAAATTTTGCAGGGCTGCTTGTGCCGTTAAACGCTGGCTTCCTGCTCCAGCCACTCCTTCAAGCACATGTAGCAACTGCCTAAACTTTCCTTTTGGCCTGAAAGCCTTCAACTTTGGAACAAAATCCTGACCTGGGGAAGTCATGTCATGGGTTTCCCAAGGACTGGGAAAGTGATCTTCAGTGCAAGACCTGTGATAACAGTCTACAAATGAAACCTGTCTGGCTTTTGCAGGACATTTCAGGCGAGGTAAAACACGACTTTGCATCTTTTTAGTGCTCTTTGATGGCAACAGCTGCAGCTAGAAGGCCAAAATTCGGCCTGACTGTAGTTATTGCTGGGAAATGCCTTTGTACAATCCAGGAAAAGTGAAGCTGGTTGGATGTGAGTGGTGAGTGAGTTTGCAGAGGGGGACACTGTGCACATGTGGTGCTTCCAACCATGGTAACCCAAGGAGTGAAATTTCAGCCCAGCACAGAGGGCAAGTGCAAGACCGATCAATGATTTAAATCCCTCCCCAAGTTGTTTAAAGGGTTTGAAGCTGTCTGTGGCATGGGGAGCTCTGGGGTGCTCTGCCATCTCAGGTGGCACCATCCACAGCTGCAGAGATCTCTTCTCTGCATGGCACCCTGAAGCCTGTAGGATGGGGAAGCAGCAAATGAGGCACAGCTTCCTTGGATGCTGAACCCCTTCCTGTTGTTAAAAGGACAGGCAGGGAGTTGCAGGAAAGCAGGAAACAAGGATCTTGCTACTGTTTCAGTGGTTTGTGTATCTGTGCACAGGAGTGTCTGCAGCTTCGACCTTGATGCTACACAACCTGTGAAATTTTTAACTGAATCTTTTTTAGTATTCTTGTGCAGTCTGAATTTATTCCACTGGGCTGCAGAGATGTGCTGGTATTCAAGCTAGGCTTGAGTTTCAGGCTTGATAAAAATTTGATATCATGTCTCTGTGTTGGTCCCAAAGGGCAAAGCTGCAGAGCCCAGCTAATCTTACGAGATCCGTGTCTCTTCGATCTGACAGCTCCTGAGAATGGTTTCTGCTGCACCCAGACTTTAAAATGGGGCAAATTCCCAGCTTCCAACCTGCAACTAAAATTTGGCTTCAAACCCAATTTCTCAGGTCCTAAATGCTGAAAAGAGACAAATTTTGGATTGTGTGCTCTCTGGGAAATGACCATGGAGACAATGTGTGCCAGTGTGTGGCATTTTACTGAGTCAGGAATGGGGTGACTCCAACTGCAGCCAACTCTAAGAGAAGTGTCCAGATTTTAAGGCAATGGCATTACATTTCCCTGTCACTTGATGTCTTTACTTGAGGAAGTGGTTACTTTTGGAGATGGTTTGGTCATTTCCAGCTCTGGGAGCTGGGTGTGCTGAGCTCTCCTCCTCACAGGGAATGCTGAGCTCCCCTTTAGCTTCATGGGAATGCAACAGTGTCTCCTCTCATGGACAGTCATGCTCAAAAAAACAGGCTATGGGATTGGATGAAGTTGCCATGCTTTTGGTTACTGGATCTCTTCCTGTGAGCTTTTTCCAAGGCAAAGGTTGGTTTTTACTGCTGGAGCTTGGCTGTTGCTCTTGCTTTCCCCACGGCCACCTCTTGAGGGGATCGATGGTTGGTTTTGGCAGGAGCTGTTTTATTTCGTGCTTGCAAACATAGTGATCTCAGCTGTCTGCGGGTCTGTGTGAGGCTGGGTATTAGAGCTGCTTTGATGTCTGCACTGATACATCTTAAGGCAGCTCAGGATGATTCTATGCAGTAGCCTCAAGGTGCTTGCACAGAAAAAGGTGCTTTAGAAATGTAAATTTTGTTTGAGAATAGATTTTTCTCTGCTGCTCTCACTCAATTCAGGACAAGGTGGTAAAAATGTAGCATTTAATTAAAGTTTGTAAAGGTTTGGAAATGAATTGCTATAAACATAAAAGACGTAATCAAATGCCTACCTAATCCCCACCTTAAGGGCACATTAAATGCGGAAACAAATATGTTGGAGACACGGATTGAAAAGTGATGAGGATTTGGGAGCAGATCTTTTCTACCTGGAGCTTCTAAATTATTTTACTTCAGGCTTAGGGATTTAGACATCTACGTATAACAGAAAAAGACGTAGCAGCCCAATTCTCAGTGGCACAGCTGGCATCATTCTACTGAGTCATTTTAGCTACAAATCCATGTGGCTTGGCCTTATGACGTGCGTTATAGCACCGTGTCCTGACGGTGTGTAAGATGAGAACCATTCCTTGGTTCATCAGCAAGCAGAGGAGTTCTTCTTCTCTGAAGTCTATAGCTAATTAGAGAAAAGCACCTGATAGATTTCCAATTGTTGGAATAGAACAGGGTGAAGGAGAGGATGTGGTATTGCACAGTGTCAGCCAGGCTTCCTCAGCTGCAGACTTGCCTTATGCCATCTCCAGTTTCAGTTTAAAATAAATAACAAAAATTGAACCAATTTTTTATCCTGAAAAGCTCAGCAGGAACCAAATGCTGTTTATCTCTCTGTGTCTCTAGAGAAATTAAATTGGGATGTGTTGGAGCTGCCATCACTATCCCCCTGCCTATCTCCCTGCCATTCCCCCTGTGTCCTCAGGAGCCAGGCATCCCTAAGAGCCACTTTTCCCTATGGAACTGCTCGACTCTCTGGGCTAACCTCCAGCAGTGTGATATCAGCAGGGCTATGCCATGGTTTTGTTTTTCAGTTAGCAATATTTGGCTTTGTTTGGCTCTTGGTAGGAACCAGGGTGTGTTCTGTGGTCTAGCTGTTGTTTAAGGCATGCAATTTGTATGGAAATTGGGAATATTTCTCTTGGTGGAGAAAGAGCAGTGAGGTGTCAGCAGCTAGGACTCTGTTTCATGATGCTTTGCTGGGATGGTGGCAGCAGAGGTTTGCATTCTTTGGAACTAAGGCTTAAGGAGGTGAGATGGGGAAGGGCTGCAGAGAGAGGGCTCTCACGGATTGTGGGATGATGGTGGTGACAACACTTTGAGGAGAAGAGGAAGTGGTAGGGGATTGCCCTTGCTGCTGGTAGCGTCAAGGAACCAGCAAAAGATTAGCTCATCCTCGTAATGATAGGGGAGGAAAAGAGCTTGTGCAAGAGGGAAGGGACTGAAACACCTGGTGACTGAACTGAAAGTAGCCTAGTTAAGGGTAAAATCAGTCCCATGTCTTATACTGCAGGGCCCCATGGAAACGGGGAGGGCTTTCTTTTTCTGTTGAATTGGGCTCTATGCCAGGTGAAAGAAAACATTTTCCCAACACCAAATGGAAAAATGCAAGGCAGACGTCTTAAATGAACTGTTAAAGGAATAGAGCCGTGAAAAGAATACATTTGCTGTGAGCTGGGGTTATGCATTTAACAGATTTTTGAGTATATGCGACCTTTGCAGTTTGTAGAAAGAGAAATCTGCTGCAGAAACTCAAATTGTACTAAAGGCTGAAAGCAAACATCGGGGGTATCATCGCTGTTCGTGGCCTGAGCTTTGCTCAGGAGGACTGGACAGTATCCCTCTGTCCTCCAAAGTCCTGCTATGTTTTATCTTTCCCCTCTAGCCCTCTCTGGGAGTTCCGCTCATGCTTTAAAATAACCCAGGCTAAAAAGTGCGATTTGCATTTCAGCAATTTTTGATTACACCCACGTCCTATATTTATTGCCATTTAAATCATCTGTGTTAGTTTGAGATGTGTTTCTTTTGAGCAAGGCAAGAAAACCTTGACTCTGTTGCTAACTGTTGCTAAGGGAAGGAAGATATTTATTCATCAGGGCACTTCTTCAGTACTGCAAGGCTGGTAGCCATGGATGAGGAGTGGAAGGAAAAGAAACAGTTATGTATTTAAGCCCTTTCTTGTTATTGCTGTTGGACTCTTGCCATATCTACTGATGGTCAGCAGATGTCTTTTTTCCCCACCCACCATTGTGCATTTGGATTAGAGGTGCAGCTCAGGCTCTGGTGCAGGGGCAGCTGATTCTGGAGCCTGGTGTGAAACCCAAAGGGTCCCTGGAATGATCTGCTGGGCTTTGGAGAGTCCAGAGTCCCACAGGCATTATGAGGCTCCCATGTTTTGTAGCTGTTTCCCCCCAGTCTCTCCAAAGACACTTTCTGTTTCTTGGCTTCAGAATGTCGTTTTAAAAAATCCCATTGAATCAAAGACACCGAGAGCCAAAAATGATGCACATGGCTGCGTGCCCTCCCCGGGCTGCTGCAGGGGGACGTGCGGCAATGCTGTTAGCTGGCTCTTGCTGAGGGAAGAGTTTTCCTTTCAGCTGTCATAGCAACAAGAAAATATTGTTTTGATGGAGATCAAATTAAAAATGAAATTTGTCTCTTTCCTAGTAAGCAAATTGCTCGCTCGTGAAAAATATAAATCACGTTGATTGGGGTAGATGTCTTTGTAAACACCTCTGTGGATTCCCAAAGTGGAGTTTGCAAACGCCTCGTGCCACATTGTGTTCCTGCTGGATTTATACAGAGTGTCCCATGAATTTGAGCTTTGTTTTAACATTAGGCTTGGGTTGAAAAACCTCCTTGGTAAAACTTCTTTGTCGAGGGGAGACAGAGCGAGAAGGCAACAGGTCTGAACAGTGTCTGAAAGCAAAAAGAATGACTCCTCAAATGTAGCATTTCTATTTTTTCAATTGAAAAAACAGACAAGCAAACAGTAATTGGTGGTTTCAAGATGCTCTGGTTCTTGAAATTCGAACACAGCCTGAGGGTGGAGAGGAGGAGGTGAGTCAGGTGAACAGGAGGACTTGCAAAGAGGAGAACAGCATGACGTTCTCTCTGATTCTCTGCCGCACCCAAAGTATTTCCAGTTTGGGGACTTTCTAAGCTAAGATGATTTCTAAGTATTCAGTGTCCCAAGGTACCTTTCTGCTCTGTGAGGTATCTGTTCTCTCTCCCTTGGAGCCCACATAGCTTTTTTCATCCACACCATCACTTCCTATGGCTTGGTGCCCCTGCATGGAAGACCACCTTGCTTGAGTTGCTTTGAACTCCGTTTTCTTCAGTGAGGTCACACCATCCATTTGGGGAAACAGGAGGAAGAGGGAAAGACCTTCCCAGACTGCCCATAGGTCCATACCAGTACTAGGACTGCACTGATGGCCACTTTTCTTCTCAAAGCAGTACTTGGAAGCTCAAGCAAGTAATTTCTGTTTCCCTTTTGGCTTAAAGTATAGTAGCAGTTGCAGATTTACTCAGCCAAACTGGTTCTGTCATCAGTTTATGTGTAATTAGGATTCCTAATTGATAAGGAAAAAGCTTTGTGGTTCAGTGTAAAGTGAGAAAAGGAAAAGGCTTTTCTTGGAAAGTGTTTAAACATCACAGACGTTCTTCTGCAGGAGTGAACAACGCCCTGTCCAGTGTTGTGCAAATAATTGAGTTTGTTTTGTTCAAGAGACATCCTGTTAGCTCAGATGGTTTGTGGATGTAACCAGGTTTTTTGACTGCTTGAACAACTGTGACCTGACATCTGGCACTGGAGTACAACATACTGAGGGTTGCAGGACTCTGTGGTGCTTTCATTGGAAATGATCTCCCAGACTTCAGTGACAGATGGAAACTGGGAGCTTCCTCCAGATTATATGGGGTGCGCAAAGTCTAGCTGTGGGTGAGAGGGGCTGTCCCATCGACCATGTCCCTTCAGCTGCTATCTGGACAGGCTTTGGTGCTGGGTTGCCACAAGCAGGAGGAGAGGGACAAGCCATCCAGAAAATAACCAACTTCACATTTTATAGAATAACTTGTGGGCTTTTGGACATCTCAGCTTTCAGGTGCCCATGTCTTGTTTCAAAAGTGGTGACTATTTGTATTGAGCTTCTATTTTTATTCTTTTTGTTCTACCCTGTTTCTCTGTAAGGGACTTGGTCCCTGGGGACACACAGAACAGCTGTTCTGTGGGAGATGCTGCCTCCCCTGTGCCCGTCCTGGGGAAACCTTGAGCCCTGATCCTGTGTGTGTGTGTGTGTGTGTGTGTGTGTGTGTGTGTGTGTGTGTGATGACATCTCCCAGAAAGGAGAGCCAAAGCAGAGGGCTTGTTTGTTTGAAATGTCAGTGTTGAAATTATAAAAGAAAATTCCCTTTTTCCCCACGGAAGTCTGCATGCAAAGCCTTTTCCAAGCCAGGTCCCTTCTTAAGCGCCCAGTATTGATCTGTGAAATCAAATCGGGCTTGGGCGACGTCGCTGTTGTCTACCACAGGCTGATGGAGAACATCATGGATTTCCAGTTGCACATGGCTGTCCTGGAGCTCATGGCAGACTGCAAGTGGTGTGACACTGAGACCATACCTGTGTCTCGGTTTGAGGGGAAAAACCAAAATGTTTTACCCACAAGCAGGGGAGGGGCCTCCTCCTCAATAATCACACCACTCTTTATCAAATTTAAGAAAAGGAATTTTAATACAAGAAGGATAACTGCTATATATATATATATATATATATGTAAACAGACTAGTGCAACCCACTTCCCCAACACCATAAGAGGAAAAAAAAACAACAACAACAAAACCCAGCAGGTTTTCCTCCGGGAGAAAAGGTTATACTTAAGTGTCCTTGTCACAGCCCGCTGGCTGCAGAGTGAGTTTCAGTCCCTCTCCAGCGAAACAGACGAGCAGTGGGCTTTCAGATGGACTCAGTCTCTTTCCCTTGTGTTCCCCGTCCAAGAAGCAGAAAAGGTACGAGCGACCAGCAGCAAATCCAAGGCAGGTAGCAGCACGGCAGGAAAAAGTAATCCGAAGTAGGCAGCGGCAAGACAGCCAGGGAAAACCCCAGCAGTAACCAGCAGGGCAGCCTGCCTCCTTGGAGCCCCCACTCCCCCGTTCCGCTGAGCCAAGACTGAGGAGAATATCCAAAAAAAAACCAAAAGAGACAAACCTGCCCCCACCCCAGCGATCACAGTTAACTACTTCTTTTGTCAACCGCTGGCCTGGGCAGTTAAGTGGCAGGGGAGAGAATTTACATAATAATCCCAAACTACAACAACCTGCATGGTCAGTTATCATGCACTTCTGGTAAAATCCTCCTTGTTTTCCACAGGCTGAGGTGTGAGCGATGCTGGGGACCCTCATCCTCGGCAGATGGGCAGCTCCCCACAAGCAGTGAGGCTGCCGGGCACCCGCCTCTCCCCACCAGCCAGGCATTCGTTGTGCATTTTATTTTTTGCATGTGTTCCTCTCCAGCATTACAGATGTGTGTGTGCAGAGCTGTGCTGGCGTGCCAGTGAGGATTATTATATTGCTGAAGGTTGGGTTTTTTCCCCTCATATATTTAAAAATGCAGTACAAAATTACATACATAAACGGCAACATCTGTTACGGAAGCCTGGCCCAGGCAAATTACTGCTTTAGAAAGTCGGTGCATATCCTCTTGTGATTCACTTTTGTGCTTGCCAGAGTCACATCATACCCACAGCGCTTTATTCCATCTAGGATAGGTGTGCCTTTTTTCTTTTACACCCACATCAAATTCCTAAAATAAGAGGAGTGTAAAAGGAAAAAATAACTTGAGTTTATTTTCCTCTGGAGTCCACAGGGTTCTGGAAGTTATTATTAGAGGTGAAGTCATCACAGAGGAGGCTGTAACCCTTGGGGAAGGGTGTGGGCGATGCTCCTCTTGCAGAAAGAAGGGTGGTGGTGGTGTCCTGGGGCAAGGGGACATGGGCAGCAGTGAGAAAGCTGGAGAATTCCTCATCTACATCTTGCCTGTGTCCATTATTTTGGCCAGATGGAGACAGTGTTCCATATGTGTCCCTCTTCTAGTGCAGTGGCACTGGGAGCAGAGCAGATCTGCCCTGGGTTCTCCCAGTTCCATTACATCTACAGCACCATCCCATCACTGGCTCGAACTGCCCAGACCATGCCAACAGCTGGATGGAGCTATTCTTTATCTTTACTCACGTAAAACAGAGTTGGATCCTTGTTACCATGGAAACAAGCAGCCCTAATTATAAGGAGTTTGATTCACTGGAAGTAAAAAGCTATATAATTCTTCTTTTCTCTTTAAGAAATAGAAATACAAAAGGCTTATCAGAAAATTATAACACTGTACCTGATGTAAGGTTAATCTTGAGTGTTTTCTGTATGAGTGGTATCCTAGAAATATAGAAAATAATAGTTCTGCTATGTCTGTAATGGTGAGCCAGGCTGTGATCAGCAATACCATCCTTTACTGCCCATTACTTGTGCTGAACCATGGCTGCCTTCAGGCCAACGCTGAAAACAAATCAAAGTCATTACATTCTGTATGATTTTCTTTTTTTTTTTTTGTTGCATCATGTGCAGCACAAAGAGAAGAGATAAAGCCAGAGGGCAGAGGTGAAAACATCTCCTGCCAGGAACTCCGTATTGCAGCCAGGAAAAGAGCTCAGCACCGCTCGATGCAGAAAGGATTAAAGTCTGTGCAGGGCCCATGAATAGCCCCATTGAGCAACTGCTGGGCTGGAAGTTAAGCAGTGGCTAAAGTGTTTTGCCAGTTCTGCTTATTTTGCAGACAGCACTGAAGTAACATTATGGTTTACAGCAAAACAGAATGCAAGTCAATATGTAAATGCTGAATAAAGAATGCTGCATGTGTGCAGAGTGGCCTTTGCAAGTGATCTCAGAGTTCATCCTCCCCATCCATCTGTCCTTTGAGGGAAAATGCTGAAAACTGCAAAAATTAGGGAGTGTTTTCTATCTTGGTTCTTTGGCTTCTCTTTCTTTAAGCAGATAGTGAAGGAACCAACCCATGCAGGTCAGAGCATGGTTGTATTTGGGTCAGGAGGGTTACCAGGAGTGCAGAGATTTGCACATGGAATTGATTATTTTATTCCATTTTTAGAATGTGCTTACTGCGGTTTAAAACTCAAATTCGTCTTTTAATGCAGATACTTAAATCCTGGCCTGAAACCATAGCTAAGAGGAGAGCATTAAATACTTGCAAAATCCCTATTTCAAATAAACATGTGAGAGAGCAGCTTTCTGGTTTGTTAGTGAAGAAACAAAGGTGATATTTTAGAATTTATCCAGTTAAATTTTGCAGAGTGGGTTTTCACGTGAGGATAAATACATTTAGGGCCATGTCCCTTCAAGCACGAGAAGCAGGGGCTGTTGAAAATGTGTTTTGGTGTAACCTCGTCCACACTTGTGACAAGAGCTTTTTCCAGCCTTGTATGTGGTTGCTGAGAAGTTAGGGGCCCATCTTCCACCTGGGAATGGTTGGCATGTTATGGTTGTATGGCATCATGGAAGGAGCAAGACTGGTTGTGTTAAATTTATGATTGGACTTGATCATCTTAAGGATATTCTCCAACCTAAATGATTCTGTGATTCTATGATTGCCAGCCGTTGTTAGGTCAGCATCTGCATCATATGAATAAGAAACTAATCTAGGGAAGGGTTGGAGAAGCCTGGGCTGCCCTGTGGTCTCCATGGCTGCACTTGGCTGAGGCACCAACTTCCCTCTAGCTGGGTGGGACACACAAGTTCCTCGTCAGGATGCTCCTCCGTTGGAGCAAGCAGCTCTGAACAACCTGGATAGAGGGAACGCTTTCTATTCATGCTAGCCAAGGGTGGTCTGATGTGTTATTGCACTTCACTTTTATGGGGATTATCAGCAATTCTTTTAAGGCCTGTGGAAATAGTTTGGGAGTGGGAAGGCAAGCAGCGTTCCTTGTTTGCAGGAGTAGGATGGTCTCCTGCACCTTGTAGTGTGAGCAAATGGGATGAGGGGGCTGGAAACCCCAGGGATGCTCATTCTGCAAATGGTTTTCCTTTAATGGGGTCCTGAGATCTGTGATTATGTGGCAAATTGTGTGTGGTTTATCAAAGGCAGCAGAGATGACTCCAGTGCTCAGTATTGGGCGTGTGTTTCAGTACCTTGTTGAACTGTAGAGAAGGGACCTAACCCCAGCCAGGATTTCAGCTGGGCTTTTTCTGGACTGAAAGAATTTTTAAGCCTTTTAAATATCTCAGGTTTTTTACTGTATATCCATCTCTGGTTTTAAAAACCCATCACCATGGTATAGCCTATCAGTGTCTGACAGCTGTGACCAGGTAAGAATTGCCATGTCTTGAACAGAATTTATGAAACCGCAAATTACCTTTTGCCTATTGAAAATTAATACAACGCTAGTGGTTTTAGACTAATACAAAGGAACCACAGTACTTTTTTCATTTAACAGTCAACTTGTGAGTGATATAATTTTTTAATGTGCACCCTCTCAAATGTTTGGAATGTATAAATATATATTGCGCATTAAAAAATTATAAAAACCATTAGGCAAGAATAGCACGTTAAAATGTATTTTACATGCTTTTCTTAGGCTCAGTTGGCCATATGTTAAAATAAACTTCAGCAATAGCAACAATTCTTGTTTGAGATTATGTCTTAATAAAATAGTATGTGGGTGGTAAATACAAGCAGATACATTTCTGCACAGCAATTGGAATGCAGCTATTTTATATGATACTTATCTAAACTGTCCCCATTCAGTAGCTTCCACCTGCATCCTCTGTGTTAAGACATGGTCCCATTCTCACTGGAGCCAGCAGGACATCTCCAGTGGGGTCAGTGGGCTGTACTGGTGCAAGAGTGTGGGTCCTGTCTCACCTGTGAGGTGCAGAGATGCTTCCCTGAGCACATGATAGAGCTCCTGCATTTCCTAAAATCATTGGTAGATGTGGTACAGCTGGCAGGACCTGCAGGACTTAGTTCCTGAAACAGTCTGTCATATGCAGCCAGGGCTGGATGTAAGCACTGGGAGCATCTGACCCTGTTCCTCTGGTATGACATGGCCCATGGTTCAAATGAGGAGGATGCCAGGCAGGCTGGATAATAATTGCATTTTCACCTGACACTGGTGTAGCAAGTTCCAGTACTGCAGTAAATGAACAGCTAAGTCTGCATTAAAGACAGACAGCAAGTGGTGTCCTGGTGTCACTGTCACCATTCTAAGGGCTAAGAAGGGAAGTGGTTCTGCCTAGGTTCAGTTTGGGGTGCATGCCCTCACCTCCTGTGGTGTCCCAGCCCTTCTGACTCCCACCTCTGTGTCAGACCCATCCATGTGTTATTTATCTTCACTGCTGATCATTTACTTAACTTTGCATTTATTCAGGATTTAACTCTGCAGTCTGTTTTAATTGGTGGGGCTGTGGCGTTGTTGTGCTAAACTCGAGACAGATGGTGCTTGAACAGGGACCACACACAGAGACCACAGAAATGGCACTGGCCAGGCCAGGTCCTGTGTGGATACCGGTGGGTGGGATCCAGCACTGGATCTGGGATGCTTTGCTGAGCTGCCCGAAACATGAGGTGGAGAAAGGCAAAGGGAAGGGGCCATGCTGGATGCAAGGGATAACATCACCGCTCCAGCTCATCCATCTCTGTTTTTCCTGTGGCATAGTTTTTCCTAGAAGAGTAGCAGAGAGTTAGTCAGGCCCAGCTCCATCACCTTGATGGGGAGCCTGTCACAAAAAAAATCCCCTTTTTTGCTGGAAGGAGTGTGTGGAAGGGCCCTTTAGTGTGATGGCTGGAGTGGTCTCTCCCCCTTGTAGGCAGCAAAGGGAGAGAGGACAGAGCCAGGCAAAGGCTTTCTAATGATGTGATGTAATGCCTTGTCACTGAGCAGTGTGGCTGGACATCATTATCTCAGTGCACCAGTTGCCATGGTGTCTGGCACACGTTGGCACGAGCATTGGGATAGCACTCTGCCCAAATGCTCAGACAGTTTGTTCCATTGCTTGGAGCCAGGACAAAGGAGATGCCCCCAGTCTTGATCCCTAAAGAGCTTGTGCCTCCTCAGCATGAGCAGGAGGAGCGTGCTGGGAGTTGAGGTGGGTGAGAAGTCCAGGAGAGGACACAGGAGTGATTCTTTACCGGGAGATGCCAAAACTTGTGCTCTGCTGCAGCACCTGCCTCAGAACCCCCCACAAGGGTCACACAACTCAACCTACATGGCTATCCCCATGCTCAGATAGCCATCACATCAATGTGTCTCCCTGCACATCCTGACATCTCTTCTTGCAGGTGAGTTGTGGGCAAGGAAAGTGTAATCCTGGCTCCAGCAAGGTGAGGCTCCTCACATTGTTTGCAGGACTTTCTTTAGAAGATGCTGATAGAAGTGAAAGGGAGAAGTGATCTGAAGTGCTTAAGAGGAATGGCTGAGGGAGCTGAGGGGGCTCAGCCTGGAGAAAAGGAGACTCAGGGGGACCTTATAGTTCTCTATAACTATCTGAAAAGAGGTTGTTGCCAGGTGTGGGTCAGTCTCTTCTCCCGGATAACAATCAATAGGACAAGAAGAAGTGGCCTCAAGCTGCACCAGTGGAGGTTTAGATTATACTCTAAGAAGTAATTCTCTGAAACCATTGTCAAGCACTGAAACAGGTTACCCCGGGAAGTGGTTGAGTCACCATCCCTGGAGGTATTTAAAAGATACGTAGATGTGGCACTCAGGGACATGATTTACTGATGGCCTTGGTAGTGCTGGGTCAATGGTTGGACTTGATGATCTTAGAGATCTTTTCTAACATAAAAAATTCTAGGATTCTATAAGCTTGTTCTCTCCTCAGGAGGGTTACAAGCTCTTTAGGGTAGAGATACCAACCTCAGCCCATGTTTGTATAGTGCTTCCTTTGCAGCTGGGCTTTCTCCTGAGGTGTAGGTGCCTTCACTTCAGGCCATGCACCAGCTGTTGGGAGATTTAGAGCAGAACATCCTGAAGAGATAGTTTTGCAACCAAACCCACATTTTGATGACCTCAGACTATGCGTGAGAGGCTGTGATTCACGAGAGCTCTCTGATGAGGTTAGAAATTTACCCACTTGAATTTCTTGAGATTTCCGAATCACGAAGAAGCAACTGGCAAGCAGACCTGTCCTCTCTTGTCCAGTCTTGCAGTTGGGCAGTAAAGCTGGTGGTCAGTGGTTTTGTGAGCTGCCAGGAGAGCCAAAAGAAAATGCTGACCATGTGAAAGTGCAGGGTTTGTGCAAAGGCTTTCTCATCTTCTTGGGGAAATTGGTTTGCAAGTAGAAACAAGGAACCTGGGAAAGGTTGTGCAATTAGAAGCTCATCTGTCTGTGACTCTAGTGGGATAAACCACCTTCCAACCTTCCTTGGAGTAAATGCAAGGTAACAAATGGTGGGATCCTGACAGCTGGATTAAGGGTGATTATCACAGGATTTCAGGAGTATTAACGTGACAGTAAAATTAAAAAGAAACCCTGGGAAGCAGTAAGAATCACAACAGGAAAAGACCCATCCTGTCTGTCTTCCAAAAGGCTGAGTGCTTGGTGTGGTCCAGTCAAAGTGACTTGGGAAGCAGGAGCAGATCCAGTGCTGGAACCTTGGATACAGGGCTGTATGGGAAAGGCAGAATCAGATGTCTCAGGGTGTAATTCACCCACTACAAAATAAAACACAATGCTGTTTGTTGGTTATGCTGCAAGCCAGGGTGCTATTATGTGCATTTTTATGAGGCATTTTATCTAGAAGTGCTTTTTCTCTTGAGGACCCTTTAAATTGATTTTCCACATCAACTTATTTTTATAATTGCATCATGTTTACTGATTCTGGCTCATGAACTTATAACATCTGAATGCTGTAACTGTGAGGCAGCCAGCCTTTCTGGGGAGACTGCATTGAATAAACACAATACAGAGGAACAGATACAGTCAATTAATTAGCTTTCAGCCAGCCTCAGTAACGAAGTGACTCACAGGGTGTTTATCCAGGGAGTTGCACCTTGCTCTGGGCTCTGCCCAAGGGCAGGTAGAGGAGAGGTTACCTTATTTGCTGTCAGCTGCAAGTCTGCTGGTGCAGGATGAAAAGCAGAAAAGTGGAGCCCACGTTCAAAGCTGAAGTCTGAAATCTGTAAATAGGAAATGGAAATAAACAGGAACAAGGAGAAGAAGAAAGCTCTTCACTGAATTATTTGATAAACAGCTGAAGTAATGCAAATGAAGTGTGAGAGCGTTTGGAGTCATTAGTGAAGTAAACAAGGATTAGAGAGGATTTAAAATAATTTGACCTATAGATTTATTTATTTAATTTTGTGTCAAACTTTGATCAGTTGCCTGGTCAGTCATTCAGGGAATACATTTTTACTGGGCAGTATTGTTTTTCATCACCTCAGCTGCTGATCTGCGATGTAAAGCTCTTGCCACAATATTTTAACTGTCATTTCACTCAACTCCTCTTGCAGGGCTCCACCTGACTGTGGGGTAAAATGATGACACAAAGCAAAATGCTGTCCCTTGCCACAATCTGACACTTCCAGTCAGAAAAAGGTGTCTTTTTAGAACTGTTTGGGACTCACAGAAATTGGCTTTGCGTTTTGGGGTGGCTTGTGGCGCATGGAGAGCCTTTCCTGGCATGGCAAGGTACTTGGAGCTCCAACAGCTCCCTGGTAGCAAGCTGGGGTTCCTTCTGATTTACACGCCATCAAACCTCCCCACATTTCTCAGATTTTCTGCCAAAATGTGGATGCAAAGCTTCGCAGGCCTTGATTCAGGCATTGCAATTTGTGTCTGTCATTAATAATCGGTATTTACATAAGTGAGAGGGTGCAGAATTGCTCACAGCCGTCGTTTGGTGTAGAGTAGCTCTCCACTGATAAGCTGTTTATGTCAAAGAGGAAAATAATGTTTAAATGAAACAGATAAGCAAATAGCTGGATTTGGCAAACAGATGAGAGAAGCAGGGCAGAAATTAAATTGTGGAGTTGTAATAATAGGTAAAATAGCTGTCAGGTTGTTCAGTGTCCTGATTCCCCTGTGCCTCTGGTGCAGCATCCAGGGACAGGAGGAGCAGGGATGTGGTGACCACAGCAACCCTGGCAGCCTCTGGTGGGAATTTCAACCCATGGTGAATATTTCTTTAAAATCACTGATGAGCAGGAGATTTTTCAACAGCTTTGAGAACAACATGTCAGTGGCAACAAAGCAAGTTTTTAATAATGTTTACAGAGGAGTGGAGAGCAGCATTTTTCTCCCAAGGTTGGTTGCTCTAACACACCAAGTTTATACTGGGATACTTTGCTAACATGATTTATTACCAGGCTTGTTATTATATGGCCTTTCTAAATGATTTTTTATTAATTCCAAGTGTTTGTTTGGTCCCTTTCAAATAGCAAATGAAAGAGCCAAGTCTGACAGTTTGATAGTTTGACGTATTTATTGAGATCTCTGTATTCTGGTTATCACTCCCTCCAGCTCCACTGTGGGTTTGTTTACTCTGAATAGGGTTTATGTACTGCACATGGAAGTACTATAAAAATTAAAACAACTTTACATTTGTTTTCCTTGCTGTCTGAGCTCCAGCCTCACAATCCATCCCAGCCATCCAGAGCTTGGAGAATTTGGTGGGGCAAAAGCAAGGTGTGGCAATTTTCACTTAAATTCTCCTCTTCTAAGGTTGAAAGCCCTGTTTTGTGTTGATAAAACACCTTATGCTCAGAAAGGAAATCTAGGTACAAAAGAGGCACAGATTAAAGGAAAGCTGTCATAAAGTCTCCTTGGAAAATGTAAGCAATATATATGTGTGCTATAGATATTCGTGTAGATACTGTTCTTTTTATTCTGTTTTATTTAAAAAGAGAGGTTTTTGCAATCTCTGTTTTCGAGTGGTGTGGTCCCATCTGGAAACCATTCTTTCAGACATGCATCCTACACAACAGATCACTATTTTGTTGTTTAATATGAGCCCAGTTCCCCTGAGCATTTGGTATATCCAGGCACTGGATGTATTTCTTATCATCTATATTGCTTCATTAATACTGCACAAACTGACCCTGGAGCTGTGCAGCCGCTTTTGTGTGTCTGGTGTCATCTCTTGCAGCCAAACGAAAGCTCTTGCCAAGGAACTGAGGTCGCAAATCTGGGCATGCAGTGTGCTTTTGGGGCCATTAACCACCATCGCTTAATTAAACTTGGATTCCCATTTTCTAACCCTCTGACTCAACAGATTGCTGGAGGTTTTTGTTTTGCTGGGTTTTTTCTTAAAAAAAAAAAATTCAAACTAAGCCTCAGGTTGAGAAGTCTGAAGAAAAATGTATTTTTGTGATGGCTTTGCCAGCCTGCAGGGTTGCTGGGTGCTGGTCATGTAGAAGATGTACCTTAGAGTCAGCTGGATGGGAACCATGTTTTTAATTTGAGGTGCTAATCTGGGCCCTTTCTTTTTGCAATCATGACACCACATAGATTTAAATGAACCCCAAACAAATCTCTGTAAGCTGGAAATGACTTTTTTTCAGATACAATAAAAATTAGAACATTATCTACTGAAAGTGGATAGGAGAACACGAAAAGTTCCCAGTGCAGCTGAACGTGTAAGGGAACCCCATTCCCCCTCCAAAAAGGAGAGAAGAGAAGGGAAGTCTAGTCCTTATGGAAAACAATATTTGAGCTGGGAGGAGGGCAAAGTTATGCATGGGATCAAGCTTGCTGAAATCCAGCAGGATTTGTTACTTCAGCAAAGAAGTGTTTGAGCCTTTCTCAGTGTTTGTCTGGGAAGAGTGATGTGCACCCAAGGAACCACAGAAACAACAGATAATAACGGTGGCACTAAATGGCTTGCTCTAATCAAAATCAGACTGTTGTGGTTATATTTGAGCACTGTCATTACAAGAAACTCTGTAATGAGTTTTTTTTTTCATTTTTCATTTGCATCAGATTCCCTATATTAACATTAACAGCTTTCCGTGAAGCCTGAGGTATTT
Source organism: Pithys albifrons albifrons (assembly GCF_047495875.1). Taxonomy (NCBI): domain Eukaryota; kingdom Metazoa; phylum Chordata; class Aves; order Passeriformes; family Thamnophilidae; genus Pithys; species Pithys albifrons. The sequence goes on from NC_092460.1 coordinate 7,511,309, forward strand.
ACAAATTCTGTTGTGCTGCTTCAGTCTTGTGGGAGGATTTTCAGTTCTTATTTAAATCACTAAGGACAGTTATGCTGGGCAGATTGGAAGCATGAACTACGTGGGAAACAGCACACAAACTTTGCTCTCGATGAGTGGTCTGTAGTCCTATACCTTTGGAGACCCAGAGCATAAAGAAAAGTTATATCATATAAATAATATGTATATTGATGCACTGTGTTGTGATCATGATGCCAAATGCCCAGAGCATCTGGGAATATAAAGGTGGAACATCTTGATGCTAACAGCAGATGAAGCTTTGTTTCCCTCATTTCCTAAAGCCCCTCCTTGTAGGAAACTTTGGATTTTGATAGTTGGGTTTTATTCATAGGTAGCGGTCTTATTAACTGAAATGTAAGTTGCCAAAAGTACTATGGTTAATCTTCTTTCTGGAAGGGAGAAAATGGATCTCAGAGACTTGTGTTGACATTCTGTAAACAGCTTCCACTGTGGCATTAGTTTAGTTTGCAAACAAAAAGCATATTTGTGGTGAATGGAATGTTTCCCTAATTGCTTGGCATAACAGTGTGGCTGAGGACTTGTAGGGAGGTGTACGTCCTCCTTTTCACCTCACAGTTACCACAGCACTGCCAGTCACACCCACCTCCACTTCATGATGATTTCACCTCCATCTCCAACAGTACCTGAAAGCAAACTGTGCACCAGCTTCAGACTCTCATCTCCCCAAGGTGTGAGCAGGGATCATATCTGCTCCTAGGTCGGTTGTATCAGCAGATTTGTGTTAAGTCAGTCAACATCTAATTCTAGCCAGGAGCTCTGCAAAAAACTGTAATTTGGGATCATCGTAAGCATGGGAACAGCCAGTCTGTCAAGGGGTTTCCCAGAGGGGCTGAGCTGAGGAGAAGGTAGTGCCCTGAGAACTGCCTCTTTATTTCTAAGGACAGTATGACGTGGTGACCCAGACTGATTTGTGGTGGATTGAAGCATGGAAGAACCAGGTTCACTTATTTTGCCAGAGACCACAGCATGCAGAGGGCACGGAGTGTCCTCCAGCAAAGCACAACTGAACATTTAAGGGAACATTGCAAGTATTTTAATGACTTTTCCCAGCTGTGTTTGTCCATTTACTGATCTTAGTTATGTCTGCTAGGCCTGTAAAAGCAAGGACACTTAGTGAAACTGTACACGAGAAGCATGGGGCTGTCTAACAGGGAAGGACAGAGCTGCTCCAAAGTTTCCAGGAACAAAATTGTGAAGCCAATTCAGGATTCTTTGGTTTCACTTAAAATTTTGCAGCCCAGCCAGCTGAGTGCTGTGACCTCCCTGGGGAGAGAACAAGGCTGAGGTGTGATGAATAGGGGCTTGAATTATCTCTCAAGGCATGTTTCTCCAACAAGTGTCCTTGTAGAAGTAAGGTATGGCCATCTGCATCCTTGTCACACTTTGGTGGTGCATGAAAACTGTTTTGTTTTGCCTTTTTTTCACCCCTCTTTTGTAATTCTCTAGCCTCCCTTACTTTAATGGGACTTTTTTTCCACTTAATCATTTCCCAGAAAAGAGTTGCTAAAGCAAAAATCTCTCCTTGTTTCAGCAGTGCTATGTGATCACTCCACCTGCAAGGTCATCCCTCATCAGCTGAGGCATTGGGTCAACACCCTGGACCAATGTGTCTCTACAAGTTAGCACATGTTTAAACTGGAAATGGAAATTCTCCCTCTCAGGTCAAGACATACCTTATTTAATGAAGTGTTTAGTTTTCAAGGATCCAGAGAGCTCACAGAGTTTTGGAATACTTGGGTCTTACGTCAGCTTTCGCTCTCTCTTGGCATCCAGATTTTAATTACAGATGTACTGAGCAGCAATGCTGATGAGTCCATTCCCACCCCTAAATGCATATGAGAAATGATGAGAAAGTGTCTTGGCTGGAGCAACACACACTCCCCCTCTGTTTATGTGGCTCCACATACCTTTGAAATCGATGCGCAAATCCACATGTCACTGTGATACGTTCTCAATATACTGAGCATATGTGCCTTGGGAGCTGGAAATAACAGAATCAAAGTGTAATTCAGAGCCAGCCATTCTCGGTCCAACTTCATTTGTCATCATCATTGTCCTTATCAATTGTGATTCTGACAGTGGGCTGCTGTTGGGCAGATGATGGCTGTTTTGTGGATGGTGCTGTTTGTGCGTTTGATTGCAGTGCAGCCATTTTGGCACAATAACATGAACTATGAAATTCCTTTTTCATAATACTATTTTTCTGCCGTTTATGTTTATGGCATCTTGGAAGCAGAACGTAGTTTGGCACATGATTTTTTACATTGTGGAGAAGTAGTCCAAGAGTATTTGGTATTAACAAGATGTTTTTTAATGGGAAACATCTCTGTAGATACAGGCTCAAGTTTTCATAATTGCATGTTCGGTAACTAGCAGTTGTGTGCTCATTTAAGCAGATATATCTCCACCCATTCCCTTCAGTTCATGTTTAATAGGACGATTTGTTCGGTCATGAGGCTTGGAGGATTTCATTCAGCCCAACTTGCAATAAGAAATAAGGGAATAATAAATTTTGCAGAAGTTGGTGCGTGATCTGTTTAAGATACAGGAATTACTGTTTTTTCAGAGGTGAGCACAGCCAAGGCTGTTACACACCAGTGCACCAGTGTTATGCTACAGTTGATTTCTTCCGCTGCCCCTTCCTGCGTACACAGACGTAGCCAAGGTCCAAGACTAACACAATTACTCACACGATCAATGCCCTTATGCCTTGGGGCACTTCACTGGACTAAGGGACCTTGCATGAACCCTTCTTTTTTTTCTGATTAGTTGGTGGAAACATTGACTTTGTATCTTGTGAGCATGTAGTTTTTCAACAGGCTACTAGTTTTATAACGTTCCCTGCTCTTGAAAAGATTTGCAAGGTGTTAACCATTCATCAGAGATTTACTATTGAATTCTGTGGTTGTTCGATGTTCCCAGCAGCTGTTGGCTTTGAATCTTCCGGATATATATTGCAGAAATGACTCTCTTCTACAGTAATCATTATAGCAGGGAATATCTTGGCCCCAGCTGCTTTCCAGTGCCGTCGGTTACTGCTGGTGTTTGTGCATTGGTGCACTAGCATTTTGCCACCTGCTGATGTCTCAAATACTGTTGTGCACACAGGTGAGCAGAGTTCTTTAGAAATGCCTCTAGCACTGCTGTATGCATCTTGAGACATGAAAATGCTTTCTTTTCCTATACTGTTCTTATACATCGTAGCCTTCTGTTGCATTTTTGAAAGCCAACTGTGTGATTCACATTTGGGCTGTCAATAAAGATGCCCGATGCTTTCCTGCAGTGGCTGTAGAGATTTGTTTAGAGTGTCTCTCTGGATTTCACATGGTTTGATAAACATTCTTAGTCTATCATCCCTCCCTCTCTGTTTCCTACAGTGATAATGGATTGTAGAAACCTTAATAAGCAAATTCAGACCAATCCATCAAATAAGCAAGTTGAAAGACATCGTGTCTTTCACTAGGCAAACAGATGCAGTATGTAAGGGGCTGCAAGTCACAGACCTGCATGAATTTAATGGGGAGGTTCTCATCATTCCCAGGGCCTTTGCCTGGAGTTGTAAAATAAATTATCCTCATTAATTTTAATATTTCATGAAACCTCGCAAAGTGATGGCATTCTGGGCAGATTAATACAAAAGCTATAACATTCACATGTGCCATATGTTATGTGAGCACCAAATGGGATGCCTGGGATTCTTACCATCAATAATCCTTTTAAATTTGGCTTCAGCAGTGATTCATGACATACTCGTCCCTGATGAGAACCTCGATAGTGCAAGCGGCATTACTTCAATGTGCATTTGCTCTGTGCAACTGGTTCTTTGCCTGTTTTTATGAAAAACCACCATACCTAGTGTTTGCTGGTTGTTTCAGCTGTGTGATGTCTGCATGGTGACATGGTACCACTGGCATCAGGCTGACATGAGATGAAGTCTCATTCATTCTGTGTTAAATAGCTAGGCAAAATTAGCCAGGTGGGTGCCTTGGTGCAGACCTGAGCTCTTTGACAACTGGCTTCCATGCTAATGAGCTGGCTTGGGTATCTGCATTAAATCCACCCATACTGTTTGCTTTTCTTGCTACTAGCCTCCCCAGGCTCCTCACATTTAAACAGCCCTGGCTAAACACAGAGGAGACTGTATCCTCTCTTTGTTGTCCTGCCTTTAAAGTTAATTTGGGAAGTGTTGTACCCAGTCTGCATTATCAGATGCTGTTTGTAAACACGCAATATTAAATACAACTATATTTTGGATATTCCTCCAGAATCTGTACAAATGTCTTTAGAAAGGGATCTGCCAGCTGAATTTGAGGGGGTTTATTATTATTACTTTTTATTTTTTCCTTGAAAACACTACCAGCATCAAGGCTGTACTGTAGCAGCATAATCACGGGCACTGCTTGCTACCTGGCTATGCATTTTGCTCTGCCTCTCCTTGGATGGTGCATCTGTTCATTTATTTCAGACCCATCCATCACTTCTTAGGTCTCAGCTTGTCTCACCCCAACTAGTTTTCGGATGGGGATGGCATGAGGAGCCTGGGCATTTTGACATGCCAGGCTCCCTCGCAGCGCCTGCATCCCACAGCAGCAGATCCTGGGTCCCTATGCCAGTGCTGGCCCCAGTGAGGCAGCCAGGATAACTTATTCCTGCCACTGGCAAGCAAAACAATGTTGTGGCTTGGCTGTGTTCACTTGCTGAGGAGTTAAATCCACCCCTGGATGTGGATTTGGGATCCACCCTGAACAGGGATGTTTTGATTATAATTGTCTTAATGCACTTTTAACCTAGAGGCCATTCTGTGGCCTGCAGAATGGTTTTAAAAATCCTGTGCCATGGGCTTTCCTGTGTGCTAAGCTTTAGTACCATTAACGAGAAGCACAAAACTCTATATTTTTCTTTCTCAGTTTGGTGATATTGAACCTAACAGTCTCATGTGCTTAATCCCATATTCTTCCTATGGCACCAATACAATTTATTTCTTAAATAGTCAGTTTTCAGGGTTTTTTGGCTGCTATTTTTTCTCTAAAAAACAGGTCTCGTTTGGCAAAAAAGAAATAAATCCAGATACTTTGGAAAGAGGAGATTAGTTGACAACATACTTAAAGTTTTGTAAAAACAAGCCCACAAAGCGTGAGTCCTTAGCCCAGTGAAAGTGTAGTTGCTGTTAGAGTATTTTGTAGCCTTTGCATGCTGATTTCATAACACTGTAGATGCCCAGGGATGGTCTAAGGAGAGGCCAAGCCTGGGCTGCTGTGTAGAATTGGAAATCAAGCCCAGCACTCTGGATTGGCACTGTGAGCTTATGGCCTGTCTCTTGGCTACCTTTTGAGAGAAAAGTCAAAGGTGTCCAAAAGCCATCTAATCAAGGCAACCCAGGAGCAATTAAAAGCCTGCAGGTGTTTGTGCTGCAGAATGGGTGTGGATATTGGTGAGTAAAGTGTTAAGAAGCAAACAGGAGAAAGGCATCGGGACTGAGGTTCAAAATAGAAAAGGTGTGAAGTGTATGGGTGAGAGTGTTGCCTCCTGCTGCCAAATGTGCCTGAATCCCTGTGCAGCCACTTGCTGCCTCCTGGCTGGGGGGAGGCAGGTGAGGCCAGTGCTGGCAGGTGAGTGGGTACCCCACGATGCCATTAGTGGGGAATGAACCTTTTCTGGGATCTCCTCATCTTCTGGGCAATGTTGTTCCCCGAACATCCTTATCCCCTGGGCGTCTTCTCTAGCCAGAGGCTGCCCCAGCAGTGGTCCTCTCCAAGCCTTTTTTGTCCTCTTCTTGGTCTGAGATGGGAAGGCAGGAGGCCTTTGTGATGGTGCTGTCATGTCACTGGTGCTGGGCATTTCCTGAGGCCTCCAGGCTTGCCCTGCTCTGGCAGGCAGTTCCCTGGAGGGAGCAGAGAGTCCTTGAGAGGGCTGAGGCACACTCATGTTTTGCCTTTGCAGCATGACAGTGGGGTATCACTTTAAATAGGTTTTCTTGATGTGATTTCCACTCTTCACTATCCTCTTGGGATTTTGGCATGTCTGAGGCAGGTAGAGCAGGTTTCCTAGGAGAGAGACAGAGCAGCACTGTGCCTGCTCACCCATCTGTGTCCCCAGTGGCATGTCACTGGCTGTCTCAGCTCCAGGTGCAACACCGTGACACCCTGCCCTGGTGTTATCCACCCACGGTGCTGGAAACCTCATGAGACTGAAAGAGTGGGAGGGGGGAAAAAGATGCAACTGTGAAAAGGGCACAGGGGTATTACTTTGCCAAACCCCCCAGGGCTGAGCAGGGATTCAGCTGATCCCTGCTGTGGGATGAAGATGTATTTGTGGGAGTGTTGGGAGGAAATTCTCCAACAAGCAGCGAGGAGAGGAGGAGGAGAAGGAGTAACCATCCATGGGTTAGTCAGCCCTGGCCACCCCAGAGCTGTTGAAGTTTGTCGTCCTTTCCCCTGTCCAGAGACACTGATTTGGGTTTTCTGGTGGTATCATTCCCAGCTGGCAGTACACTCAGGGGTTAATCTGAGCACCTTTCCACTCTTTCAGCAGAAGGACAACAAGTCCTAGCAGAGTTTTGTTTTTAATATCAGTTGGCCAGTGCAAGAAAAGTGATGTCAGAAAAAACCTCTTCCAGTGACAATATGATTAATTCCTTCTTAAGGGAAAAAAAAAAAGAGTGGGGCTTTTTTCCCCTTTTTTGCCATTACCTAGAGACGGTCTGACAGTAAAGAACCCATGATTAATTGCACCAAAAGAAATATAATAGACACCTTTTCTTGGCACCATCTGAATTTTATATAATTTTGCTGTTATCTGGTTGGCTCAATGCAGAAAAATTATCTCCAAGGCTGCTGTAAGGGATGTTAACTTCCTTTTCCTTATTACAGATTGATCTTTGATATCTGCTTTTCTCCAGGAGCTCTTTTATTCCCACAAGTGATACAAACCTTCTGCTATTTTCCATATATTGTGCTTAAGTAGTTCAATATCTTTGGAGACCCATATGGGAACATTTAATAAAGACTTGATGATTGCCATGTTTTGAAGGTTATATGATATGAGAAATCATATATTGTTTTAATAGCTGAATATATCTATGCTGTTGATTTCAGATAAACCAATATTTTTTTAATAAGGAGGAGAAATGATACCTTCTTTTTGTTGTTTATATCCTCTAGAGTGTGAATATTTTTCCATCTGTGGTTTCCAGTTAAATGGATTTTCAATCTCTCTGAAATTTCTGCTCAAGTCCCAGCAATATTTGCTTAAGAGTAATCAGAGTATTACCCAAATCTCTGTTCAAAGCAACAGTGACCTTACCAGTGGTAAGCAATAATTGGATTATTTTCAGAGATGTAGGAAGATTCACTGTAATAACAAAAGAAGAAATACCAAATGATAACACCACTTGTCTGCAGCACTGTAAGCCACGGCACTTTCCATAGGATAGTTTTAATAGCTTAGCATATTATGAATACTGAGTGAGAAAGGCAGAGACTCGGGGAATAGATGCTGCCTTGCAGTTTGGGGTGATGCATTTGCTTATGGGGGGGGTCTTTTGTCATAGAACAATAAAGGTTGGAAAAGACCTCTCAGATCACCCAGTCCAACCATTAACGCAGTGCTGCCAAGTCCTACACACATATCCCCAAGGACCACATCCACATGCCTTTTTGTGGATTATTATTATTATTGTTAAAGTATTTCTGCCAGGATGTGATGCTATGTGTGTATGAAACCTGCACCCAGGGCAGCACTCACGGGCCTGGATGGTGAGTTGCACTGAGAACTGGCCTCATTCTGATGGTGCAGACAAAGGCACAGCCCAAAAAATCCTGTCTTGGTGGTGTGTGGGGCATCTGTGGCTGAGACACCTACATGTCCTGGGTCCATGCTGTACACAGCTTGGCCCTGGGTGCAGGAGCAGCATCCCCACGGAGCACCAGGCAAATGCCAGTGGGGTTTCCTCCAGAGAGGCTGAGCTGCTGTGAAGACAAGTTGGAAACCATTTGGAAGAGCAAATCCATACCAGCCCAGTGTTGGATGAGTCTGATTGCCTCTCTCTCTGCTTTTAATTGTAGTGAATTATCTGGCTTGGCACGGCAGGGTGCTGAGACTCTTGGCTGAAACTTGTGTAATTCACTTAAGTGTTTACACAAAAGCCAAGTAAATGTTAAGCTTCCTACAGATTCCAATATACATGAAGCCTTGTTTGTGTTCAGTTTGGGAGACTGGTGGAAGCAAAGCAGCCTGTATTCCTGTGTGTTGGAGCAGGGAACATATGTGTGTATGTGAATACACATGCACAGGTATCTTGTGACACTTAGGGACCTGGTTTAGTGATGAACTTGGCAGTACTAATTAGTGGGTGTGCTAAATAATCTTAGAGGACTTTTCCAACCTAAGTGATTCTATGTTAAAATGAAGATTTTGACCTTTAACTTTACCTGGAGTGGGTTTAGCAGTTTAGTAGTTAGTGGGTTTTACCTCCAGAAAAAAGGAATTCTGTATAATTTTGGTTTATTAAGAGAAGCTCAAGGACACAGGGGAGTTTTTGCTGCTTGACCTCTAAAAAAAGAGACTTGTGCCATCGAGGCTACTGGTGTCCTTTGAAGTCTCCCGTGTGCCCACATCAGGCTTCTAATTATTGCAAATGAGCCTTCTGCAGGCCAGGCTGCTGTGTAATTCTACCCAAAGCTGCTTGCCAGATGGGATTCCTCCCAGGCAAGATCTTGGCGTTGTCTGTCCCCATGATGGTGACAGGGAGCACGTCACAGGAGCAGGATGAGATGTTGGTCCTGACCTGTAATGACACCTGGTTGTGGAGCAGAGGTCCCTGAGCCTGTCTGTGCCCTGCTGCATTGAGAGGTGACCCTTGGCTCTAATGCAGTGTTCAGCCATGCAGAGCAGGTCTCTGGGCTTCCCCTTGACCTGAGAAAAGCTGAAATTTGGGATGCTGCACATCAGCCAAGCCCTCGTTCTCCTGACGGGGATAGGTTTGCTTTGAAATAGCAAAACCAAACCAGGCTGTTAGAGATTTTGCATTAAGACAATTCCCTGGGCACAGTGCAGCCAGGAGATCTCTATACCTGGATGTAATTTATTTTTAGAAAGCACGTTTAGGCGCATAATGACCTCATTACCATGCCAGTTGCAGCCCTGGCTGTTTAAGAGTATTTAATTGTTTTCATTCCCTGTGCACAGCCGTTTTCGTGCACAGGGCAGAAGGAGAAGGCGAAGGGAGGTTGTATGACTGGAAACAATAAGGATGCCGAGGCAGAACGTGAAGTGCTTGTCTTGAAGCACCCCTGTAAGAGTCCCTCCCCACAGCATCCCAATACTCAAGGAAACTGCAGTGTTTTGGAGCCCTTTCCTCCAAAGAGGAGAGGCAATTCCTCCCACTACCTTCTGAGGAGCAACAATTTTTATCTCTCTTAGGCTTTTCTATAGAAAAAAAAAGTTTGAAAGGCAAGCCAAGCTCCCCTTCATCACACGTCTGGAAGCTGGGGATTGAGGAGAGGGATTGAGAAGCTGTGCAGACTGCCCCTTCCCAGCAGCTCCCCAGGGATTTCTCTCATGTCTGCTTGCCTCTTCACTGCTCCTGTGCAAGAAAGAGTGTATAAAAACAGGTAAAAGAGAGAGGAAAGGAGGGGAGAAAGAAAAGACTTATGTTTCTCTGGCAGTGGTTTTCCAAGGAGCCGTGATTATTCAGCAGCAGTGGAAAAAATACAGAAGATGTAAATAATCTTCAGGATTATGCTAAAGCCAAGCTTCAGTCATTTTCTTGGAAAAAAAAAACTGCATGAGGCCTATTCATTTAATAACGATCAACTAGAATTTCTCTAGAGCTTCTTATATTTTCATGAAAAGGATCAGTTGTCTTGAAGAGAAATGGTATTTCTGGATCTACAAATACCCTTTGGTTGGGAAGCGTGTGGTTCAGGTTGGTGCACTTCTGTGATTGGGCTTTTTCTTCCCGCTTTCTTTTTATGATACGAATGTACATTCACGTCCATGGTTGCACAAAAAATGATCAAAAGTTGGTTTATCATGAAATGGAAAACCATGGCTGCACTTGCAGCGTAAGCTGTATCGAGATAAAAATATGGCATGATTTTTAGCTTTCCCTGTGTTTATGTTCGGTGCCAGAGGTACTTGAGTGATTTTGCAAAGTGTGTATATATTGCAGTCAGGTTTTCCAAAAAAATCACAGTATCTTTCAAAATCTATACAGGATCCTGCTTACCCTGCTGGGCTTAATTTTAGACTTTGAGTTCAAGGAGAAAACAAATGCATTTGTTGTGTGCTGTATTTAATCAAGTGCAGCAAAAGACTTTCACAGGCATCGTTCATCTTCACAAGCCAATTTTTGTTTCCATTTTAGTTGTAGAAAAATCTTGCCCCAGTAAAATGAACTCATTTATTGTGCAGATCTGATGGCACCAAGATTACGGCTGCTGGCAGGTATCGGCTGGTTTATGGGGACACTCCCCATATGGATTTTTGTTTTTATGGGATTTCAGTGTCGAGAACTGTGTGTTTAATCACTGTAGAATTGCCAGGAGCCAAGGATTTAGGGATGCTTGGAATTAAGGGAAAGTGCATGGTATTCCCATTGACATTTCCAAAACACAAGATCTGCTGCAGAAGCCTGAGGCTGCTGGATTTTTAGCAGCTGGCAGGGTTTAGGATGCTCGTACATCCTGAGACAGTTCACATCCAGATGCCCTCCTGGGAAGCCCCATTGATGGTGGAGGCAAAAGGTGCTCATCCCTTTCGTGGTTAACCTGAGTGTCATCAAGCATGTCCTGGGAGTGGTGTCAGTAAAAATACTTGGCTTTGTATCAGACAGCCCTTTGCATGGGGAGTGTGCTCTGATTTATTGGTGCAGGAGCTCATCAAGGTGTGACAGTGGAGCTCACATTGCTCTGGAACAAATCCCAGTCATCACCACCCAAAGACCTCTCAGGGGTTTGTTTCCAGCAGCCCTTAATTCAAGAAACAGTTTCTGTCACTCCAGGTCCAGCCACAGGCAAAGAACTGGCTGAGGGATAAAGACACAATGTGTCCTAAGCTGCAGGAAGGGAGTGATGGTATTTTTCATAATTTGAAGTGTTAAAACCATAATCTTCAGTTCTGTTTCGAAGCATCTTGGCTGTCTCATATATATCTGTGGGCTCCTACAGCTATATATTCTCCAGGTTCACCCGTGCCAGGGGTGATGGCTTGTGAGCTATTCTGGCAACACAAAAGAAAAATAAATTTAAAAAAAAAAAGGCTGTGAAGGGGGCAGTGAGGGGATGTGATGCCAAGTGGAACAGCTCTGTCTTACCCGCCTCGAAGAGAAATCATGGAATGCTGAAGGAGACAGGCTCCATTGCGCAGATTAATGTGCAGTGTTTGAAAGCAGCCAAAAACATTTTATACACACACGGCGAGGCTGCAAGGAGCTGGGTGGCTCATCTCTGCAGAAGCTATTCCTTTCCCTAAGAGGACATTTAAAAAAAAAACAACAAAAAACTGAAAAGGAGAGTACAAAGGTCTCCAGGAGCACTCAGCCACTCAGGCAGTTGAATTGGCTGAATTTAGAGCTTTATAGTTGGGATTAATATGGATATTTCTTGATAACATGTCACCTTGTCAGGAGTTTCAGGGTCAGGACTGCAAGGCTGCACAGTGCTTGCAATGGAAGTTCTTGCCTTTCCTTCTGTTTTTTGTCATTACAATAGTTCCCAATAGTGCATATTGAAAGGAAGATGTTGTTAAGTTTGTCTCTTCACTTCTTCCAGTGCAACCAGTGAGAAAAGTGGAAAGATGAGGGGCAAAATGGTCTGCAGAGCTTGGCAGTGATGGCTGCATTGTGGGTTGGCTCGCAGGTCAACGCTGGCATTGACCTGCGCACCAGGATGTGCAGCATATCAGCATAAACATGGAGAGCTCAAACCTAAGCAAATCCCACCAGAAAGCAAATAAAAGAAGTGATTTAGCAGTGCTTGAGGTGGTTTAAAAGGACCTGAGACCATTAGCATTTTTACAAGCATTTTTTCACTGGTCCTACTGCCTTTTATCTCTGTGGGTCTCCTCTGAGTGACCACCAGCACGGGGATGCCTGCAGGGAGGAGGCTGCTCCCCTGTGCCCCACTCCCAGGCAGCTGGGGTATATCTGCAGCCATTGTTGAGGGTTATTTTGCTGCTTCTGTTTTTCTCCTTTTTTCCTTCTTTTTCTCACCTTCCCTCCCCTCCTGCTAATTTCAGAGGGGGTTCTGGGAAGCCCACCTCCTTGATCAGCACGCGTAATTGCCACCAGCCCTAATGGGATACACTCAGAAGGCGTCTCTAATTTCCCTGTGCTCCTGCCCGCCCTTGCCCCTCTCCAGGAGTGATTGCCTCCATGGCTTTATAATCAACATCTCTCCCAGCGCAGAGCGATTCCTGTGCCTGGAGCCACCACAGAGTGATGAGGCTGAAGCTTTCCCCACTCTCTATAAAGCCATTAGTGGCACAACAGCGAGCAGTGAGTGCACAGCTGATAAAAGTCTCAGCGAGGCGTTTGCTCCTGTAATGATTGTCTTTCATGCATAGATAATTTTGATAGAGTTGGACTTCTGAAGCCCACTGTCACCGAGGTGGAGTGAGCTGACCTGTTAATCGTAAGAGGAATTAATGGGAATTACAGCTGGTGGAGGCCCCCCCTCTGATGAGTTGGTTCGGGGTTTAGCACTGGAGGGGAATTTAAAAATAAAGCACTGTGTGTTGTCCTTAGAGTTGCAGATAAAGTGTCAGTGAGTCAGTTCCCAAGGGAGAAGGGAGGTGTGGAGGAGATAAACTCCAGGAGCACAAACAGCAGATTAACAGTCTAATTCTGAGGAGCAAAAGCACATGTGCATTTTCATTGCATCCACTTGGTAATTAATGGAGACTTTTAATTTAACCAAGAAGGACACCAGGGCCACCAGGATCTGCAGCCTTTCTGGTGTTTTGTCTGTACCCAAAGGAGACCCAGATGAAATATCCTGTGTTACCACTCTAGATGGTTCTCCTGTGGTGTAAGTTGGGTTAGTACTATTGACTTGAAGTGAGCTAAAATTCAAAGGAACCCTACTAATTCTTTACCCCACCTGAGGTCATGGCTGTCTCCAGATATTACCAAACAGCTACTAGGTACTCCACCAAGCATTTCCTCCAAGTTTTCTTTTAGAAGTTTCCTTTAAAGTGCCATCTATCCATGTAGCCTGCAGAGATTAAAAAAATAGCTTATCTTATTCATACAGAAGACTCATAAAGTCCTTAAATATGCTTTATATTGGTACTTTTCAAAGGAAGGTCTGATTACCTGGTCTTAAATATCCAAAATGTGGTCTCTGTGTGCCTGAGTATATATGTACACAAGAGCTCTCTGATGAGCAGTCAGAAAGGCTGCTCAAACAGACTGTCCTTAAGAATTTATGAAGAATAGCACAGCAAGTTGCATTGAAATGCTGTTGTCATTGTGCATTGCAAATGCACATATCTGGAGTGTGAAGGAATGGACAGCAATTAGTCAGTCCCATTAATAATGAGTATGGTGTTGGGAAGGAGGAAATGATGAGAGAATGAGTTGTTTCTTCTGTACCAGTAAAAGGAAGGTAAATGGAATTTGGTTGGTTCCATGTGTGCATTTCAGGAATTTTTAAAGTCTATTTACCAGTTTGGAATCTAATTGATTGAGAGGAGGGACAGGTTTTCTGCAGAACTAGCAGCAGGTTTGTCTTTGGGAAACGTGATGAAGTTGCCTTCTCCCAGGGCAGCTGGAGAGAAGCCCTGATCAAAGGTGATGTTCTTCATCTGCACAGGCACTGGTGAGACCATGGGCACCCCTGTACTGTGCCAGCCAAGGAGTTTTCCTGTCCACGTTGGCTCTCCAGCAGTAGTGGGACCGCCCGTTCCCCCACTGAGCAGTGATGGTCCTGCCAGTGCATGGGGAACAGCACAACCAGAGAGGGGTCTGCAATGAAAGGGCTGTTTTGTGAGCAGCTGAGTAGCTATCTGGAGCTGTCTGTCTTTAGAAGCAGCAGTGATGCTGTGGGATAGTTCTTTCCTGTATCAGAAACCAGTGATGTGTCTTGGGATCTGAAACCCACATCCTGAGCACGATGCAAAGGCAACATGAACACAGTCTTTACCTGAAGTTCTACTACATGATTGCAAATGAGGTTGTGAAAGCCCCCATGCAGAATACATGTTCAGGAAAGGGGAGCACTTCTTTTAAAAAATTAATTTTGGGGCTTTCAGGATGCCATTTAAGGATTTAAGACCAGGAAAGAAAGTACATTGCACTGCTCTCCACTGTTGCTATCCCTGGCTCAGCCGAGGCTGGTCCTGGTGGGATGTGGGTGGCTCTAGCTCCGTGTTTGTTATGGGGAAGCTCAGAAAGTCTTTGTTTGCTGTCCCATGTCTAGTGATGAGGTGCTACTGCTCACCTACTGAACAACCCAGGGAAAATAATGCAGCAAGGAAAGCTCAGACTTGCAGGGGAGGGTGGGGAGAATATATTTTGGGTATTCTGTCAGTCAGCTTGACACTAATTGGTTGCAGTAAGTAATCGTTCTCCATGTAAATTAGACTCCAATTTCCTCTGTAGTCTGTCTGTTTGCTGTGTGGGCTTCGGTCTCTAATTAGGCTCTCACGTGGCAAACCTGGTTTGTAAGCTGCTTTTGTTCCTGGAGAGCCAGGCTCAACCCTCCCCGAGGCTGCCTGTGCTTTTCGAGCCCCGCTCCCAAGTGGGATGGTTCTTAGATCAACACTGCCAAGTTCTAAATTCTTCTAATGTATGTTTTGATTATTTCTATATTTAAAGCTTGCGGTAGTGGAGGGGTTAGTGTGCAAAAGGGGCATCTTGGACTTACAATGGGAATACCCCTCAAAAGCACTTCCTCTGTGTTCCTTGAAGCCCTGCTCACTCAATCCTCCATGAATAGACCTCATTGAGTTACTAGCCTGTGCGAGGGCTGGGGCAGCTTGCCCACATCTGGATCCTGCTGCCTGTCCGCCAGGACACCTGGAGCGCAGACCGCTCGCCCCCCCTCGCTGGAGGTAGCTCTGTGTGTGCATTCAGAGCTCACCCAGACGCCAGCCCACGCCCTGGAGCTGCTCCAGGGTTGCACATCTGTAACCGAGTGCTGGAATGTGCAGTTGCACGAGAGGCTTTTATCCCTGACTGTCCGTTGTTTGCGGATGAAGGCAGGTTTCCAGGGTGCTGCCTGCAACAGGCAGCTGCCCGTGCTGTAGCCCTTTGCTTTCCGAGCTGCTGCCGGCAGATCCAGAGTAGCCCAAGAGTCAAAAGTGAGCATCATGGCCATGCATCTAGATTTGTGTGTAGCAGAGAAAGATGTGTCTCTACAGTCAATGTCTGCACCAGGCTGAAAAGAGAAGGCAAACCATATGTTTTGGCTGGCCAGGCTGTTTGCCAGCAGCACTTTATGATTCAGTAGTTACCTTTCTGAAATTCAGTATAACTTTAGGAACCATGTGCTGATAGTTTCTGCAAACCTCCTATGTGTGTTACAGTCCTGCCCCAGATGTGACAGCAGTGCCAGCAGGCATTCTTAAAAATACTGGTTTTATTGGCATCCTGTTGTTTACCTTACTGACTTTTGATCCGGTGATAGAAGCTGAGTGTTGCTGGCTTTCTTCAATGCTCTCACACAGCTGTGGTCCCCTCCAAGTGGGTAGATAAGAAACTTTTTTGGGGAGAAAGAAAGCGAATTGAGTGAGGGTTTTTTGTTGTTGTTGCTGCTTCTCTTCATGTGATTTATATACTGGCAAGGTAACTTTGCTTTCATATTGCTAGTCAAAACTGGAAGGGATGTTGGCTCTGCAAAGAGCTGCATTTGGGTAAAGGGACAGGATTGGATCAGGGCTTAAGATTTTCTCCAATAAGCTAAACTTGCGGTGGGCGTTGCTCCGCCAGCCGAGGCAGCCGCCGGGGACCTGCCCTCCCCAGATGACCGCAGCTGCTGTCGGGGTGCAGGCAGCACTCAAGCCTGGGCACTGCCATCTCCCGAGGATGCTCCACGGTCCGTCCTGCCTGTTCTCCTCTCTGCCCTCACTCATTTCCTGGGGGTTTTCCAGCGTGTGAATGCCTGTTTAGCCAGGGTAAGTAATCACACCCGATTTATAGCATCTGAAAGTATAAGCCGCTTTAATGCTGTACAAATGTTTGCATTAGGAAATGATTTTCTTTTTCAGCCCTGATTCCTGCCTGCTTTTGCAAGCACTGGTTCTCAGTGCGGGCAGAGCCCAGGGGCAGGCAGGGGCTGCCGGGCACCAGGCACAGCCCTGCCAGCTCCCCAGGAACTGTATCCTCTGCTAAAATCTGACCTAATATCTGGACACAGTAAAACTTTTCCTCGATGCAAACATGACTTCTGTCACCAGCCCCTGAGCTGCTCCTGCTTTTTCACTCTATTGAAAACCCCTGAGGAGTAAAACCCTGCAGGAGGCTGGAGCTTATCTTCAGCTCCGGGTTTCCAAACACGCTGTGTGTCTTCTCAGCTGTTGCAAGGATTTGTGTGGAATGACAAAATGCGAATTCTGTACCTTTGGCAGCTGTGTTTAATACAGGATAAAGGGGTACTTTTAACTTTGGGATGTTGGATTTCTTATGTCTTTGTTAGAGTGAATTCAGAAGAAAAAGTCTAATTTTCTTTCAGGCAAAACAAAGGCTTCTTTTGAAGGAAACAAACTTTAAAGTACTTAATCAACTTGCTGAATTCAATTGCTTTAGGATAATTTAGGAATTAAACAGAAGGAAGCTGTGTTAATAACAAACTGCAGTTTTGGTTGGAAACAAGGATTTATTCCTGCTGGAGAGGCAGAGGAGCCTGCAGTCTGTGGAGTCTGCTCTGGCCAGAGCTCCTTGGGGCTGTTTGCCCAGTGCTGGCAGGGGGAGGTTTAACAGCATCCTCTGTTTGCCTTTGTTTAGGCAGTGCAAATTATTTGTGTGCTTTAGGATTCCTTCCCTCCTTCAGCAGTTGTTTTATCTGTGCAACTGGTGGAGTAATTAGAGAGAGAGACGTGGCACTGGTGTGCAAACACCCCTTGGGGGTGGGTAGAGAAATCCCAGAGTCCATCCCAGGGGCAGCTGGCTGAGGAGCACAGTCAGCACAAGATGCCAAAAGCAAAATTCATATGGCCCAACGTATTTGACTTATTTCTGTAAAGGGGTTGTTCTTCCCGCTGCTGAAAAGAGACTGGGGCTGCATCCCAGGGCAGAAGATCCAGCTGCTGCTTACAGTGAATTTCTCTCAACATGCAAATCATTCACTTGGGATTTTTGCAGTGGTGGCTGGGGATGATTAAATGTTCAGTCTGTGGGAAGTTACCAGGAGATTTGAGTGTTTTCCTCAGTGGCTTTGGCACCAGGAATGGGGTGATAAGGGAAGCTCCCCTCATGTGGATCAGGCTGTCTATAGGTTTTAAAGGTTTCAGTTGCATGAGTGTTTTTTTGCTCTGCTACCATTTGAATAATGGCAGCAACATGCTGCTTCCTCTAATGATCTGAAGTTATCGGTTATTTCCTTAATTAGCTACTTCATCTACTTACACCTTAAGTGAGTCTATTTGTTCACCCAGAGGAGGGGAAAAAAGTTCCTGTTTTTCTCTTTTAAAAGGTTTGTTTTTTTTGCCTCTCCACAAGGCAGCTGTCACCTTAAGTCAGTAAGGGAGCTCAGGTGAGCTGGCTTCCCCCGTGCTGCCACGTCAGGGTTCTGTTGGGCTGTCACAGTGTGGTAATGGAGGACCACACCGGAGGTGCTGGAGCATCCTGCTGGGCACCAGTAGGTCCTTTCCCAGCTGAGCTGCTTTGAGGGGGTGGAAGTGAGCTGCTTCCAGAGGCTTACTAAAACAGCACCGTTCCTTTACTCATGAAGGTGGTGATGTATAAATCCACCCAGCCCTCTCAGGCCGGCGGTGGGAATGCGCCAGCATCTGAGGCCCTGACTCCAAGAGGTGGGTGTTGGTGCTTCCTATGGGCTCGCTCTCCTGGCAGCAGTGAATTTGAAATGAGACCATATAGATGTACATTTATTCCTGGCATCAATGTTACTCAGACAAACAAAATAAGTTGCAGTGGGCTTCTGAAAGGTCCATTTATGTGTATTAACTGGACTGGGGCGCTGGGATGGTGTCTCAGGGGCAGTTCTGAAGGCGATAATGCATCTTTCAGTCCACAGTGGCCTTTAAATTTCCCATGCATTAATATATGGCACTGTGTTGGCCACCCAGCATCTCTCCACACCACTTCAAAAGCAACCTCTCCAGCTGGCACCAGTTCTTCACCAGTATTCCCCACACCCCATCCATCGTTTGCTGCCCTTTTTCCTGAATCTTAAAGAGACTCAAATGTTTCTCTTTGGAGACTCCTTATCATACACGTGGCAGCAGCCCGTGCTTCAGACCAGCCTATTTGTTCCTTCTTTTGTTCTGTTTATTACTCTTAATGATATTCCCCTCGTTAGCCTTAACTTCACACCCTCCCCGGCACAGAACTCGCTCTAACACATATTGCGTAATGAGCCTGCTTCTATATATAAGTCGGAGAGACAGAAGCTGGGGCTCTCCCAGCTGAAACGGAACTAAATACTTGCCCTTCAGTTACATTCTAGCATCCATGCCAAAAAATTATGTATTTGGGAGGAATTACCAAAAGTTCTGACGTACACAAGCTTTAGTCCTTTGAGTCTCTTACATTTTTAGCAGTTTGGCTTGAATCTGGGCTGTATGACTTTGCTCTCTCAGAGGAAACGTTTCCCATGGCCCAGAGCATTGCCCCGCGAAGCAGAACTGCAGGGAGCGGCACAAACGTGTCTCCAGCACCGGCACTCGCTCCAGCCGGGACGTGCTTGGATGGCAGCACTCAAAATCCCACGTGTCACGTTTGGCAGCGTGCACAAACCCCAATCCCAGTGCTGCCAGCCCCGGCTGACTCTCGGTGCTCAGTTATTCTTGTGCTCTTGAGTATCCCAGGGGAATTGCAGCTCTCGGTTTGGTTTGCAAAATAGCTGAGCGTTAGTGGGAAGGACTCAAATGCATCAATTCTAGTGGTCCAGAAAACAATATCCTAGTGCTTCTATATCATGGTGCCTAAATGATTGTTGTGACGTTGCAAATGCAGCTGTGGTGGATCTTGTGGTCAACTGTGCTTTGCACACCAGGGGTGAGCGTCACTGATGGAGCAATGCCTCTGGATGATCCATGTTCCCTTCCACATCTGTCCTGGATTGCTTGTGTAACCTCAAACAAATCATGGACATCGTCCAAGCTACAGATGGAGTGGAACAGTGCAGTTCCTGTTGCAGCTGTCCAGGGGTTGGTGTCAGAGCAGAGCCAGCCCCAGGGTGGTACCCAGAAGATGCCCTTATCTGATGGTACCTGCAGTGGATCCCCATTGTGGCCAGGACCTCCAAATGCAATGGAAAAAGACAATAAAACCAGACAAAGAACTTCACTTAAGAAGAAAGAATATAGTTGGCTTGTCTCCTCTCCTTTTCTTTCTCTGCTGATCCTGGGAGGAGGTAGCTGAGAGGAAATATTTGCTCTGACAGGGTTCGATCTCTTTACATTCCTTGGAAATCTGTGTTTGGATTTTACCCTGTTGGTGTTGGTTTATGCAGTGATGTTTCCAGCAGCTCAATCACATGGGTATAATTTCAACTCTTGGTATTTTGTGCAAAGATAAAAAAGAAAGAAAGATGGGCCTGAGTAATCACAGCAGGACTCACAGGAAAATGTGCATTAATTATTTATGGCCAGTATTCATTAACATTTCCACTCTCTTGGCACTGGGCACTGCAAGAAAGCTGTTGAGAGAATTGAAGTCTGTGTTACACAGCCACAGACCTGGAAAGGGCTGCAGCAGGGGAGAGGCATGAACGCTTGCTTTGTTACCTGATGAGTCTCCCATAGCTGGCGCTGCATTTGGAGTTGCAGCAGTAAGCAGGATTTCACTAGTTTTGCTACAGTTCTCAAAATGCTCGCAGTAAATATTTTAGGTCTGATTTTTCTGGCTGCCGTATCTGATATGAGTGCAAGTGGCTGACACTGAACCCCTGGTTCACAGGCATGCAATTAGAGAGATAAGCCTAAATGACTTCATGTGTCTCCTTTTTGAGATTGCTCTGGTCTGAGTTGCTGTAAAAGGCTGGGATTAGCAGAGATTGAGTTCTCAGGGTGCTGGAAACTGGCTGTGTCTGGGGGTCTCATCCAGCACGAGCTGTAGGTACCAAGTTAGTGAGTTATCCATGAGTGTGAAATGATGCCATGAAGATTAGAACTGATTATAAAGTGGTATTAATGCTTGCTTCATTAACAGCATAGAAAGTATCAGATTACTCTGGTGATATAAATTGAAAGTGTTCCTCACATTTTTTAAGTGAAGCTACTTAAATGGTTGAAATACGTTTATTTGCTGGCCATTGCATCCTCAGATACAGGATTGTGGCAAGGTGTGTTAGACTTCTCACATCGTAAATGGAAGATCTGAAACAGTAGCAGCCTGATGGATCGAATATTCCTTTGAGATAACACAGGGTCATGTATCAGATTCTAGGATATCTTGTTCTAGACCAGTACCATAAGCCCAAGAATGGTCTGATGGCTCGTATCAAAAGCGGTACTTGGCTGCCAAATTTGAGCTTTGGGGCTGAAGGTACCTGATGCGGACCCCGTCCAGCCACAACAAATGACATGCCCAGCTCAGGCTGTGCCCATGGGCATCGCCCTCGGGGGAGAGAAAGTTCCTCTTTGTATTACTGTTGCCAGGACACTGCTTTGTCCTACTTAACAGGTATACAGAGAGAGAACTACCTCCTTTACCTGAGTGTCTGTTGGATAAAATAAATGCTAATCTTGGCTAATTAGCTAATAGACTCGCTGCGGATGTCTCCACAATTCATTCATGTACTTGAAGCCCGCATTAATTTCCACTGGCACCGTATAGCAGAGCAGCAAGTGAAAGGTTTGACTGTACTGTGCTCTTTGCTTTCTGATACCTTTCCCCCATACTTTGCACGAGAAAGGAGAGGGCCAACCCCAGCGGCAGTCACGACAGTGGTGTGATTTGTGCCAGGAGTGCAGCACAGAGAGCTTCTCACTGCACCTCAGCCTCTGGTCTGTCCTGTTTTTCATTTCGCATGAAGCGATGCCTTGTAGCACCCCACGTAGATGGCTTTGATTAACTTGCCACTTACTTTCCAGCTGCCTAACTGGTCGTTGAGGAAACATTCAACAAACCTCCTGTTTGCAGTTACTCCTCAGCTCTCTCACCCAGCCTGAGCTTCATTCTTTTATAAGGGGTTAAATTTCTTTGACATAAACATTCTCTGCTCTCCAAGCTTGTCCTTATTTTCTTGTCTTCATACTCTCATTTTCTCAAGCTCTGCAGGAAATAGTCCCTTGCTTGAAGAGCTTGGAGCTCACACCTCTAAACATCTTCACAGCAGACACTTTCTGTGTGTCTAATACCCACTAAAAATCACTGAAAAGTGAATTCTTAACTACTGCGAAAATATGCAGATACCCTGAGGATCTGACTGCTTCCCTTGACCACCTCCATAAGACCAAGGGATAGCAGAAAGGAAGTGAAAAGAGCATTCCCTCCTGGAGTGCGAGCACCAGAAATGAGTCAGAATTAGTCTGAGTCTAAGCCACGGCATATTTTTGCAATGTAGGACCTGTAGCGTGTCACATCAGCAGCTTTGCAACTCCTGTGCTGACTGTGTATGTTGATAGAGGCTGTAAAACTGGTGGTTAGGGGTGAGAGTGGTGGAGGAACACAGTTGAAGCTGCGCACAATTTTTCTGTGCTATGTGCTTGTTGCCAGCTTTGTTGTTATGTTTCAAGGGAATTTAGCTTAGAAGTGCTTCAGAGAAGAACATTAGACACATACCCATGAGAGAAGGATGGTTGTATATGCCCAACATAAATGATTTTTTGTCATGTTTTGCCGTTTTCTGTAGAACAGCTCATCTCTGAGGTTTCAGGCACTGCAGAAGATTGCATATGGCAGGTTTGTCTCAACATAAGGGAGGCAAGGTTTTCTTCAAAGTCACATGCAAAATAATAGCTAATATCAAAAAACAGATGCTAATCTTGGCTAAACCCAGTTTCATATCTCTTCTTAAGCACAGAGTGCTACTTGCTCAGATGGAGGTGGAGAGGCTGGGGAAGCAGGTAAGTGCTCTGCTCTGTGCCTTATGTGAAATGAAAACTACCAAAGTCAGAGCTTTTTTCACAGCAGAGATGTTCAGAGCACAGCAAGTGTCAAAATCCTTGGCCATGGTTTGTGCTGGTGTGTGCAGCAGACGCTCAGGGAGGGGAAGGCAGCTGTTGAGCTGCGATTGCAGCTTATTACACTAATTACAATAGTCTCACTGGTATCGTGAGCTTCCCTACTCCTTCCCCCATCTGTCGCTTTGGCCATCCATGGTTGCTCATCTTTTTGAGATATGTTTGAAGTGCTTAGTACCACAAGGAACCAAACGGCATTCCCCCTCCACACTGACACAAGGGAATGATTGCAGTTTGTACAGAGAAGGAATTTTGAGGAGTGAGCTGTTCACCCTGAATTAAGGCCATGGAAAGGGGAGATGTTGCCCTGACGTTGCAACTCCACATTTCTAAATACCTTGGCCCAGTAAGCCATCCTGATCTGGAGAATCCCAGCTTGTTTGGGATGGAGGGAAGAGGACGATGCCCAGCACTTGCTTCGTTGCATTCTTTCCTCTGTGTTTTGGTTCTTTGCTCTGTACCAGTGTAACCAGTCTAACTAGTGGTCAAAGCAATCCCCTCCCATCTGGGCACGCAGCAGGAAGGTTCCCAGCTTTAACCCAGGTACTGTTTTCAAACCCCTCTGCCGCAGGATCCTGGCTGGTCTGCCTTCAGTGTACTCACTGGCAGCAGCCAAACTGACCCCCAAGCTGCTGTTCCTTTGTTCCAAGGAGACACTGTGAGTTAAATGCTCAGCAAAAAGAAAGCACTGCTCCTTTGGATGCCCACCTGGTTTTTATTTCCCTGGGGAGGGGTTACGCCTTGTCTCACAGAGTGCTTGCTTTGGAAAACAGCCCACTCCAAAACAGCCAGCAAAATTCTTCCTGAGCCACCAAACAATGAGACGCACTAAGTCCCTAGCAGCAATAATTGCTTCTAAAAGGCTGATGTATTTAGTCTGCTTATGTTTAGCAAACATGTTTGCTTCGCCCTTTGAAGATAATGCTGCATGCAGCACAGCATGGCAGGGAAAAAAGAGGAAGAAATGGTCTGTGTTTTCAGCGTGTTTAATGAGCAGTGGCTGGCGGGAGCCACAGCATTCTGTAATGCTGGTTGTCCCCCTCTCAAGCACCAGCGATTGGGTTTGTCCACCCCTCCTGGTGCTTGAGCTCTGGTGGAATGCCCTCATGGGCTTGTACAAGCCGGGAGCCCCACGGCTGAGGCTCCAGCTGGTGGAAGGCAGCAGCAGCCTGGCATGCTGATTTTAGCCTCTCTGCAAGTGTTGGGCACTCCTAATGTCCTCAGGCTGAGGACATCTGCAAGCCATGCCTCAGTGTGGCTATGATGGAAACAAGCAGCATCTCCTTATAGTGGGATGGCTTTGACTCTTCCCTGGGGCTGTCACCACGTGTGTCTGTCTGGGTCTGGGTCTGGCTCAGTGAGGAGGGATACGCCTGTGATACTGCCTGTATTGGACCCACCCAAGGGAGTGGGCACAGTCTGGGACCCTGTGGAGGAAAGAGCCAGTGCTGGAGTCAGGGGCCGCACTTCTGCCCTGCCCTCACCTGATACGATCTTAATCCCTCCCTGCAGGTCCTGATCCCCTCTGTTCCTAGAGCAGACGATACAGTTGCATTTCCCTATAGATGACGATAAGATAAAAGCCTGGCCGTGTTTTACAACAAGAGAATAGCAGATTTAGAGGATGACAGGTTACAGGAGAAAGGGATGCAGGTTTCCAGCTGCACGTTCCCGCTGCCGTGGCTGCCTTTGATGAGGGCTGTGATTGATGCTGTGTTTGGAGCAGGCAGCCATCAGCCAGCGACGGACTGACCTTTCCCTGACGGGCTGAGCAGCTCTAATGATCTTGATGGAGCTGGCGATTTGTATATTAGGTTTGATGTACAAGGCTTGACATGGCATGGAGAAATGGGACTGGAGTATGACTGACAGGCCATTCCCATTAAGGATGGTGACGCACAGGCTGTTCTCTAGTGATTCCTTTCAGTGAGAATGCTTTGATGAATTATATTGTAGCAGAGAAGTTTTGCTCTTAAATATCTTCCTTTTAATAGCTTCCAAGCACTTAAAAACAGATGAGAATGAAGTAACTTGCCGGCCAGAAGGCTTGTCACTAAAAAGGCTGTCCAAATTATACACTTAATATTTAGTGAATTATTTTTACCCTGACTTTAATGTTCAGTCCTTAGGCAGATAAAACAGTGCAGTAGTTTGCATCTGGGATTCTTTTTTTCTGTAATTCAGTTGTATAGAATTTCAAACCCTGGACTTCTTGCAGGCAACATTAAAACCTTTTAATTTCCATGAGTCGAGCTGTGTATAAATCACACCCTGGTTGGCACATCTCGTGGGTGCTTGTGGCAAGAGTAATGAATTTCATGGTTTGTTATGAGCTACTAAAACCAACACAAACACAGAAAGCCCGTTGTAATCTCAGCGTATCATTCAAGGAAGCAATTTATTCCTGAGTATGAACAAATGTCAAGCCACAAAAACAAGTTGTTATTACTAATTAAAACAAAGGGAAGAATAGCAAACATCTCTTGTCATGTGTGTGCAGTACCAGGCTGTCTGGGGGACACTGGAGCTCCATCCAGGTTCAACTGGTAGGACAACCAGGCTGGGAACCTTTCCATTGCCTATGACAGGACAAACTTATCTGTGCATTCTAGGAAGGGCTTCCAGGAAGGGCACTGGGCCATGGTCTTAAGAGGGCTGGGGATGGGAAAGTACCCAAGTTTAAATCAAGATGTCACTTTTCATAATTTTACTGGGATTTTTATGTTTTGGGTTTTTTTTTTAAGGTTAGCTTGATTGTGGAAATCTTGTAGTGGTTGGAGTTTGGGGTGGACTGAAACAGCACATGCCAGTCTATCTGCTGGCACTAGCTGGTTTTGTGTCACCCAGGTCTATTTCCTGAAATAAAAACCTGTTTGGGCATCTTTCTTTCCACTGAGCAGTTGGGAGGGGAGCAGCCAGGTGTATTCCTGACCATGTCTGATCATCCTGTGTCTGCAGATACACTGAAAAATGTAAGGCTTGAACAAGACTTGAAGACATCACAAAAGCCCCTTTTTGTTCATGAGCCAGTGTGCATGATTTCCTCCCTGATGAATTATGAGAGAATTGGCTGGGTCCAAAAATATACTGGATTTACCACTTCCCTGTGCATTTAACATAGTTTGGGTTCAAGCAGCAAATGGGTCTTTTCTCTTAGCTGGCAAAGATCAGGCAGCTGTGTCTCCTGGGTGGGAGGAGAAACATGGCCATCTCAAACCTTTGATGGTTTCAGGGGAGCTTGGCTGGAGGTTTGTGCAGCCCTGGGACCTGCCTGTGGCACCTGACTGGGTGCAGGGTGTCCTATGGTGCTGGCCGGGGCAAGGGAAGCAGCAAAATCCTGCTAGCAGCAGCCAGCAAAGATGTGCACAGTCTGGTTTAAGGAGGGAAAAACCGAACTTGTGTTACTTGTCCAGTACTCTGGGCTGGCTCAAGGCTCACCTCTTGAGCACGGAAATGGTTGAGCCCCCACTCCTAGGGGGTGCACAGTTTTGGTGGTGGGACCAGGCAATGCATGGCTAATGCAGAGGGGAGCTCAGTGTCTGAAGACAAGAAATCCTCAGGACATAACCACTGACCCGAAACACTCTGTTAGACAGGTTTGAAGCCAAAAAATAAAATAAAAATCATCTGATGTGACAGCGACCCTGACAGTGTCAGGCAGCAAGAAGGGCGGCAGCAAGGGAGTCCTGAGTTGCTGCCAAGGCACATGTCAATGCAGACTTGCAGGGCTAGTTGGTTATCCTGAAAATACATCTTCTATTTTGTGTAAATGGAAAATTAATTTGTTGCTGATCAAAGGTTTAGATCTTTGGAAAGCATACCACCAGATAAGCTGAAGATTTATGCATTTCTTTTGTAACATATTTTCAGTGAAAGCTTTATTGTTTGTGGAAAAGCCCCAAGAAAAATACGTGATTACAAAAATAACTGTGTTGAGTTTATGTAGGTTAAATTACAATAGCTCTTTAATGAAGCTTTTGTAGACATCATTAAAGGACACTATTAAAAAGCTTTCAGATGAGAA
Organism: Pithys albifrons albifrons; assembly: GCF_047495875.1. Taxonomy (NCBI): domain Eukaryota; kingdom Metazoa; phylum Chordata; class Aves; order Passeriformes; family Thamnophilidae; genus Pithys; species Pithys albifrons. Next base: position 7,537,701 of record NC_092460.1, read on the forward strand.
GCCTATCAGGCTAGCAAAGGGAAGAAAAGCACAGGGGCATCCAGGTTGTTGTTCGCATTTGGTTACTAATTTGATTTCAACATATGAAAGTAAAAACACGTAGTAGGGCCGAGTTAAAGCTGGAGGCTATGAAAGCCTTACTGTGCTAAGCTCTCTAAAGCTTCTTGCATTAAGGTGATTAAAAAAAAAGGGAGAGAAAGAGATACTGTGATTGATGAGATGCCATTGTCAGTGTGCTCTGTGGGTTGCACCAGGGCTTGTAGCCCTTGGGTAGAGACAGTCAGGGGATGAGGATCCTTTTGGAGTGCCTTGACATGGAGGGGATGGGGTGCAGGGCAGGGATGCTCATGAGCATCTGCACACTGTGCTGGGTCCTGTGAGGCCTCATCCCTGTGTTTGTGTGGCTCAAAGCTGCCAGAGGACATGGGCAGCATGGGCTGAGTTCATGGCCACAGCCTCGTTGTCTAGCTCTGGCTGTGCACTGGAGGGTGCCAGCCAGGGCTAGGCCTGTCTCGCTGGGTGAATTGGTAGGAAATACAGAAAATTGCCTCTAAAATCAGCCGCAGTGCGTATGGGCTGTACTTCCCCTTCTGCGTCAGCTGCTGCTGGGCTCAGTGGTGTTTTAAAAACTAAATTCCTCCTTGCAAACTGACAGCACAGATCTTTACCCATGGCTCTGCCAAAAATGAGTGGAAAGCAGCAGCAGTGACAGCAGGAGGAGCGGGACTGTTTCGGTCAGTCTCAGGCAGCAGCCACATGAAGGTACAAATGGCAGCCCTGAGGAAAAGCGGCGGAGGCCAAGTTTTGGGATTAATGATCTGCTTATGATGTTCTCTCTGCCCCTCCCTCCATCACATTTTTCTTTGAGATAAGACATCCCTGCTTCTGGCATTGAGAGGTGTGGGAAGGGTCTACTGTTTTGCTAAAAAGGAATAAAGAAAAAGGGAGCTCAACCTCATTTAAAGTCCTGACCTGTATTTCATAACTCTAGTTCTCCAAGGAGCTTTACCCATACCTTGGACATATCTGTGTGTCTCCTGAAGAGCCAGGCATTTGGCTGGGAGGAGTGGGGCTGTACCCTGCCACGTAGGATCATCTCCCTTCCCTGCTTTCTAACAGCTTTTTGCAGTTCCCTTGCCTCTCCCATCTGGTGTTTGCAAATCTATGCCCTCTCCAGCCTCTCGTTCTGATGCTTATCACTGCCTGGTGTCCAGGGACCACACTGGGCTCATCCTGTCCTGGCACTGGGGTGGGAGCACTGCCTTGGCCAGTGGTGATTGCTCTGCAAATTACAGGGGTGAGTGTGGGAACGGAGGGGAAAAAACCACTGTGAGTATTCAATTCTGCATTTCTGTGGTCAGAAAGAGCAATGGGAAAGTAATCTGTTATTGTGCCTGTTGCTGCAAGCCAGGACAGGCTTGATGGGGGCAGGGGGACCTGCCATCCCTCTCATCCCAGACAGGCTGGTGGTGTGTGTGGTGCAGGGGACAGTCTTCATCCCCATGGGCAGCATTTTGGGGTGGCAGAGGTTGCAGGTAGCAGTGCTGTGTGCACTGCCCTGCCACGCTGCAGCAGAGGATGCTCACTAAATAATTCAGAAAGGCAACTTGATCTGACATTCATCAGGTTAGTAGCCCAGTGACCTTGAGGACACCAATGTGCTGTTGCTGTGTGTGGCCATGCTGTGCAGCCCATTGTCATCAGGATAGTCAACATTGTCACATGGAGCCCTATTGATTGACAATCAATGCACCAAGGTGATAAAATACAGCATTTATAAAACGTGGGCTCTTACAGTAATTTGTTAAATTAGCCGTAGGGATGAGTGCGAATGGCAGAAGGTTTAAAGTTGACTGGGTTTGCCTCTTTGTCATTAAAACTAGCAACAAAGGGAAGAAAGATGGTGCTACTTTACAAGCAGAGCTGTCCAACTCACACCTCTGCACTTAAGCAGGGGCGCTCTGCTTCTGATCTTTATTTCAGTAGCTTTTTACTTCTGGTTGTTTGCTTCCTTGCTGGCAGTTGTCAGCATCCATCCTTGTAATGGTGCAAGTCCTTCACGTGACCTTTGGTAATGTGCTCCACCAGCTCAGTGTTCTCCTTGCTGCTTAATGAAACACCCATTTCACCTGCATAATGTGCAGAATCCGTCAAGAAATCTTGTGTGCCTTCTGGAGCTATTCCAACACATGACCTTTTCACAAGCCTCGCAGTAGGTAACAGTAATATGGAGCAATTGCCAACGAACCGGCAGCTTTCAAAGCAGGAAGGGCTCATTTCCATTTCTCTAAGACAGTTGTGTGTCCAAATGTGGCAGCTTCTAATCTGATTTCTTGTCTCAGAAGAGCCTCTTTGTTGGATTTTGTGGATATTTAGATTTGCAAGTATTGGAACAAGAAGTCTGCCAGGAGCAATGGTGATCATACATGCTGTTTGGAGACACAAAGCTCTTCTGCTCACAACTAGGCATGCAGCTGAGGTGTTGTAAGTGTTGGGTCTTTTACTTCAGCTCATGATTCTCACTCTCATGTTATCTTTGTGTATCAGCTTAGAAGTTTGCAGTTGCTGGTGTGATTCCTTTTTTAGGGATGATCAGTTGGCCAAGAAAGCCAAGCAGAACCCAGCTTTAGGACGCTTGATCATGTGTGGATGACACTGCGACACACCCTGGGGTGGAATCATGTCAGGCTGGTGCAAGGTGACTAAAGCTGCTGTAGATTGTCCCACAGAGCACACTGGACAAGAGGTGGGGTTGGACACTTGGGCTAATGCCCTGCAAACCTTCCCCCCAAGAACAAGGCCGAGTGGTGGTCCTGCTCCAACAGCACTTGGAGCACTAATAGACACTTTGCTCCAGTGTTTGTAGCTGAAGGGCCTTTGCTTCTTGAAAGGAAATGCTGATAAAGTCAGACATTTTACTCATGTGTTCAGTGAAAACTAGTGCCTACAGGGCCTGCTGTAGGGACTGGCTCATACTGCTTGTGCCGGGTAGCCCTGAGTCAGTGCTGTACACATGGAGCAATACATTTCCAGGGAACACGGGCAATTTCTGCTCTACAGCTTTTCTGCTCAACATTATCATTTTATAAGCAGGCTTCTTTATTTGCTTTTGCCCAACTCAGTTTTGTCTCATTTCCTTTGTATTGTAATTAATATGTTCTGAGTTTAAGAGGAATGAATCATCTTGGGGCCGTGGCATGTTAACCAGAGAAGCAAACTGACAGCCTGCCCACAGTGCCAGTGCAAGCTGGAAGGGGCAAAATGGGCCAGTTTAGGAAGCTGAAGGATGTGGGGGGATTTTTCCTAGCAGTTCGGTTGCTCTGTGTATTTGTAGGAGTTGGAGGGACCATCCTCAGCACTGCAGCCATCTCCAGCAAAAACTCTTCCTCCATGAAAGGAAGGTCTGACCTGGCTGGGTGCAGTAACAGGGTCAGTGCTCAGTTCTTGGACTTGCAGCGGGTAATACTAAAAGGAACTGTAAAAGCTGAAATGTTTAATCAATGTCCCTGAATATTTTCTTTTGTCTGAAGTTGTCTGAGGCAGTTCAGATCCCTGCACATTCTTGGTTTGTCCCACTTGACCAAAGGATCTCGCCCTTGAGATTTTAAGTATAATTCCATGTAATGAAACATAATTTATGAGCCCTAATAATAATAATTTAAGGCATTTGAGGGCTGCAGAAAGACTCACAGCTGTAGTTTCTGTATCCTTCTGTGTTCTATAAACATAGCTAATACTGCCAAGAGCAAGGTCTCTGTGAAATCTGGAGTTATCCAAAAGATTGGCAGTTCTTGGTTCCTGTGTCTCTTACTGTCCATTCACCTGGCTGGTATCTCCCATCTTCATGCCCTTTGTTATCTCAAGGTTGGTAGTGCACAACCTCTTGTCTTGGGCTCTCACCCAGAGCTCAATTTCCATTTCAATCTGCATCTCAATATGCAGTTTAGGAGTCCAGCTCCCAGACTAGGTGGATTTCTCAATACGAAGCACTGTACGTTGGACAAGTTTTATTTGCTTTCAGTGTGGTTTTTTGAGTCTACAGAAACTAGATTTTTTTAATATCACTCACTTTTTGCAAATGCAAAAGCTGGGAAGTACACTCCTCCCATTGACTTAAGGATTCATTTGTGACCACCAAAGTCCCAAGCAACGGACTTCAAGAGCAGCAGAGGAGATTTGGCAGTGTAGCTCCTTCTCTGCATTTTCTTTTCCAGTGGGAGGGAAACACAGGGGAAAGAGGCTTCATCATTCCCGTTGAGGTGGTGTATTCCTGGGGCTCGCAGTACTCACCTGAGACACACATAAAAGGTGTGAATCGTTCATCTGTTGTGGCCGTATGAAAGAAAATGTATTAAAATATGCAGTGACCAAAATGCCATGCTAATAACTTGTGTTTCCCAGAAGATTTAGCCCCGCTGGTGCACAAACATGCTGCGTCTAAAAACCAGTAGGGAATCATAGCAAATGACTACAGAAAATAATTAAGAGGGCATTGAAAGCCAGGAGAAAAAGGATACGTTGCTTGGAGCCAGCGGATCATTGTGTTAATAGCTCGTGTACCTAAGAAACGATGCCTGAAGTTTGACAGCAAGTCGAGGTTCGGTCAGCATCAAATAGGATGATAGCTGGCGAAAGATAATTAGTGTCTTCACACCGTTCAATTTGGGCTGCTGGTGTGGAGCCAAGTCTTTGAAACACGCACACGCAAGCCAGCGAGGAGAGCTTTTCGCCCTCTCCCTTCGCCTAAGCTGCCTACAGGATTTATTGATTTCGAAGAGTGGGCTGATTTCCATGTAAATAAACGGGCGGGTGGCCGGGCCGCGGCGCGCGGTCCGGATGGGATGCGGTGACTTTGGCTTGCTGACATCATTGCTCATTAACATGCAGGAGAGGAGAGCAATGCAACAGCAGAGCCCCGCGCCGCTCCCGCGCCGCCAATTATTCTCCACGGGCTGCATCGCTCCTCGTTAATGCCTTGCGCTCGGCGAGCAAATTGGACATCCTCTTGCCACCTCCAAGGGTCATTTAGTGAAAGGCAGGCTAGAGCGGGGAGCTGCTGGATTCATTTGGATTGGGAGAAAAGAGAGGGGCACCCTCCAGAGCTGGATTTCAGAGCGAGGCAGTTGAAGGGAAAGCTTAGGACTTGGGGCAGGAATGGCACGTTTTTCCACGGCAGGTTTCCTTCGGAGACGTGCCGCGGTCAGTTCGTGCCTGCTCTGAAAGACTCCGACAAAGCCCCGTCTGGCAGCAGACGCTGGCGGTGGGCTGTGCCGGGAGCTCGGGATGCTTTATGGCACTGCGGTGCTCCAGCTGGTCCTGGGAGCAGCCCACCAGCAAAGAGCCAACGGGCACAGCTAGGATAGCTCGGAAACCCGTCGGATTCTCTCCTCCTGCACTGTCATTGTCAGTGGGAACAGGTAAGGAAAGCTGCCTTTTCCAGCGACCTCAAAGTTGTGGGGTTTTAGGAGGGATAGAAAGTAGAAGGGAGGAGGAATAAGCAGTATTCCATGGATGCACGCAGCTGTGTGCTAACTTTGCTCAGTGTGCTGGTGGTGGTGAGCTGCGAGGCGCTGCGCTGCTTCTCCAGCCTTTGCTGTTCTCTGTGTTCATTGATGTAAAAGGTTAATTGTTAAATTGCATTTCTGCAGCTGCAGGACATCAGGGAGAAACAGTGATGCCACCATAATGGACTTTGCATTTTAAAAATAATCAGGAAGGCTCAGCTGGCTCTAATAGGAAATAAAAAAATCCTCTCTCGGTGTTAATTGTATTGCTCTGGTAAATGCAGCTCCTTGAAGCCTGTGTTCTCTGCTCATTTTCTGAGCAGACTGCATGCAGACTGGGGCTATGAATGAGTATGTTGCTGTTCAGATGTTTATTGTGGTGGTTTTGCCTTCCTGAGCATAGAAAGTTTTAAAGTAATAATCTTTCTATGCCCTTCCTTGTTCATGCCAGAATGCCAAACAACCAACCTAGAACTGCAACTTGGGGGTTACGTTTTTCAGTGCAATCTTTTCAAGTCCAATTTCCTTTTTTTCCTTGTCCCTTGAAGGAACATTTTAAGCAGATGTGACACAGACGTGACCTGTGACCGTAGAAAGACTTTAATCTAGTTACTCTTTGTTTTCTAGTCATGATTCCTTGGCGGTGCTAAACACAGATTGAATCTTTTCAAGCCATTGAGGATTAGCGCTGGACAGAAAAATGCCAAAATAATTATTTGCACCAGATGCAGTGTCATCCTTTCAGTTTTAGCTCTCTTATCTTGTAACTTATCTGACTTATTTTCATTCAGTGATTATTTCCCCTACTGTGGGAGCACTTACGTGTCTCGCATCACTGCATTGTGTTTATAAGGGTGCCAGCCTGAGCCTGTGATAAAGATTTGTAAAGTAAAACTCTCTGCAGCTAACAAGATTATATTTTGCTTCTTATTTTAATCTCCTCCTGTTCTGTGTTTTCTACCAGCCAGATTCAGCTTAAGAGAATGACCCAGCTTTGCGCACTTGCTGTTGGCAGCCTGGCTCGGGCTGAGCCGGCACAGGCACAGATCAGGCTGGCAGTGTTTGTTTTCGCAAGCAGGTCGATGTTGCCTGTCTCGAGGGACACTGTTTAAGCCTTAACTTTTGAAGTAATGACAATTTTTAGCCTAGCTCATCCTGCTTCTGAGCTTTTTCCCTATCAGCCAGGATTTTTCCTTCAGGACATACAGTCTGGGAATTGCTGGGATTGCAGGGTGTTTACTGCTTGCCGTGGTTTCTGCTTGTCATGCTTCAAATACAAACTGGTGAAGACCCTTAAATTAGCATGTACAGCCCCAGGGCAGGTTGCTGGGAACCCTCTCTGGATAGATGGGCTGCATCCAGAGGGGCTGTGAGCCTGGACTGGGATGGGGTAAGGAGAGGGGCAGGAAGATAATACTGCCTGTGGAGAGCCCAGGGTTATGCAAACTTGAGAAGACAGTGCGGATCCACATGTTGAACAGAGACAGACGTCTCAATGGAAAGCTGGGTTTGGATCCAGGGAGAGAGCCTAAATCTTGCTAGAACCCCATGCTTGGAGAAAATTTTCTTCAGTTACAAGCAAAGCAGAAAGAACACCCAGCTCCCCATCTTGTTAGGCAGAAAAGCCACCCAATGGTATAAGGAAGATCTGACAGGATAACATTCAGGGTAAGAGAGGGCTTTGTCACACAGACCCCCATTGGCTCTTGGATGGGGAGCCCAGAGGGAGAGTTTGGCATGGTCCTGCTGTGCCTGCTCCCTTCGCTGCCCCATCCCCATCAGCCAGAGGCCACATTGGTCTTCTGGGGTCTTTGGGGTTGTAGTTGTCCTGCCATGGGGAATACCAAACCCCCTGCCCATTCTCTTATCTTTTTTTGCCTTTCAAAACCATGAGATTGGTTCAGCATTGTTTGTTGCCCACCAGCTTCAGGGTTATTACCACAGTTTCCAAGCCTGTTCTTCTCTTCAGCTTGGGAACTAGTGGTTTGCATTTCTCCATGACTGGGGGGAAATATGTGGTTGTTATTGTTTCTGTATGCTAAGAGCTGGACTTTTAAGGGGGGGAAAAATCCCTAATATAAATATGCTGAGAGTAGTGGTAAGCCTGTAAGCTGGCAGGCTGTCTCCATCGTCTTGGATGTGACAGAGCAGCCTGTTGGATGTCTTTTTTCCTGGTAGCATGGCTGGGCAGCAGGCTGGAGCCCACTGCAGCTTCCTTTGTCTCTTCTCTCTCCCACTTGCTTGATTTGCCGCTCACATGGATGGGTAGCACTTTGTCCACCTCTGTCTAACCTCTATTACAAAAAAAAAAATATTGAGTCTTCTGCAAAATGTCCTGAGCACTCCAAGTAGAGAGTTCTTCTGAGAGCTGCTGAGTTATTAATATACCTTATTTAACCATCTCATCTTTATGCATCAGAATTTTCCTGGATCATGTCAGGGGTTGCAGCTCATGGGAGCAGCCTGGCAGTGTGGTTCAGGTCAGGAGGGTATTTAAACACTCTGGGGCTCTCACCCAGCTCATGAGGAGAAACAGGAGCCCAAGCAGGGACCTGTGTGTTCATTGCAGAGCACTGAGGTGCACCTGAGCTCCCCAAAATGCTCTATGATGCGCCCCAGATCCCTCCCTGTGATTTAGCCACAGGTTGGAAAGGTTGGTCAGGCTGGTTGTGTTTGAATTCATCCTGGGATGTTGCTGCAAGATCTGGCCACAGTTTGGGGCTATGGTTCTGTGATTCCTTGTTTGCCTAAGAGGGCACCAAGACACCCTAGATGAGGAATTTGGGGGTTGTGCATTGTGCTGCATTTTGTCCTAATTTCTTGGTCTCCTCTGTTGTGCTGATGGTTGTCTGCCATGTGGTGCCTCAGACCACAGACAGCAAAATTGTAAGGAGCCTGCCTGGAGGCTGCCCCAGGCAGTGCTGTGGGGAAGAAGTGGTTTGGGAACAGGGCAATGGGGACCCATAAGCAGATGTTCCACCTGCTTCTCAAATGGATGGTCCTGATTCACCAGGAATGCAGAGCAACTGAAAAATCCTCAGAGACTACTTTTGCTCAGAATTGGCTGCAACTGGCAATACTGGAGATAGTTCTTTTTTTATCCTTCTTTTTCTTAATTAGACAAGAATAGCTTTTGCAATGGTAAAGAATGAGTCCTAAAAATAAAATTAGTCTCCAGCCTGAGACCAAGCATGGACAACATCATCCACAGAGGAGAATTTTTCCAGAAGTGGAAATGGGGTTTGTCATAAAAGCTTCAGTGTCATCCTGGATACCTTCCCAAATGCTGCTGTTGGCACTGCAGAGGTCAAGGAGGAACTAAAAAATAAAACAATATTGGAAAGTTGACTTGCCTCATGCAATTTGCGTTGGTAGAGAAGACAGATAGGGAAGATGGAGAAGAACCTGACTTTTGCAACTCCTCCATCCTCTCAGTGTTTCCCTACCTACTGTGGACCTTTACAGAGGTGGGTGGCTACACGTGCTCCCTCATGGCCATAGAGATCTGGGGGACTTGCATCCATAGGATGCAAACAATTTGATTGCTGGATTATTTCTCTCTTCCTTGGCTTCCTGGCATTGCTGTTCTGTCTGCTCTGTCGCTACCACCTGATGCTGATCCTTCAAGCCAGCTGTTCTGACAGCATGTTGTGTCAAGTGAATGTCAGCCTCTCTTGGCTGTCCTTGCAGGCCAGCAAGGGCACCTTGTCCTCAGACTTTGAATTGCTGCTACTGTAGGTGCCTGTGTCTAATTCACCTCCTCCTGCACCCCAGCTGGGCAGGTAAAAGTTTTTGCTAAGCTTCCTTTTCAGACCAGGCAGCACAAAATCTGCAGTTCATTCCCACTGATAGCTGGGGTTTTCTTTCAGCTGAAGTGACTGGAAGAGCTGGGAAGTTGCAGAAATATTTTCTCCAGAGAGATGCTGCTTTGTCACTGAGGTCCATGGGAACCTTGGGGCCATGAGCAGCAGCTGGCTGAGGGATGCTGGGAGCATTTGGTTCAAAATACAGTGTTAAAGAAGTTGGAAAAGGAGACAGAACTTCCACCCAAACTCTGTTTTGAGCACAAAAGCTCAAAGGTTCCTCTGATGGAGGTGATGGTCAGGGAGATTATGGGAAGCCATGTCTGCTGCCTGTGGCTGCTCCACACCTCAGCTTCCCCATCTGTGGAATAGGAGAGCAGTGACTGTATTGGAGAATAGCTGCTGGGCTCTCCCTCTGGCAGTGAAGGACTATGTTAATTTTTCCATTTAGGTAAATGTTTGCTCTGCCTGTGGGGTCTGGAGAAACGGGTCTGTGTAGCTGAAGCTCGCTCAGGGTAGGAAGATGCCTCATTAGCTCTCAAATGAGGGGAGGAGATAACAGGAAAGTATATTAAGACACCCTTGTTAGGAGGCTCAGGGGTCACATGAGCTGCCCCAAATCCTCAGCCTCTCCCTTTTCCGAGAAGTCCTGTGATTTTGTGATTTACTGACTTATGGCTGACCCAAAAGCATCATTGCAGTCAGAATGATGGCACAACACTGGAAAGAAATCAGGCTGCCTTGTATGTCTTAAGCCAAGTGGAAAGGGAATTGCCTGTCTGCATTTACACACCCCATCCGAGCCGAGCAGACAATTGGTTTTTGAGGGATTCCAAATCTTGCATGTTAATGTGTGCACAAATGGATGCAAATCCTGTATTAGGGAGCACAGCAGAAGCATTGCATGGCCCGGCAAGGCTGTGGTATTTCTGCTTCTTGCTTTGTCTGGAAACAGAGCTGCTCCCTGATACAGCCCATTTATTTCCATCCCAGAAGAAACAAGTGAGAAGCAGAGATAAGCAGCGCCGGTGGGTGATAAGAGCTGTTTACTGAGTTCCTTCTTTGTCCGAGAGGAATTTTAACATTTCTGCCACAATTTTAAACTCTCACTTCATTCTTGCTATTGCCAGGAGGGGTTGGGCTCTTGCGCTGCCCTTCCTTGGAATATCTGTGGGTCCTAGGCTGGGCAATCTTTGCCTTGGTGCAATTTGCTGCACTGTGTTCTGCGTGCCTGTCCACCAAGCTGGAAGAGAAGAGCCCTGAGACCAGGAGTTTCTCCTGCAGACAGGGGTGTGCTGCCCTCACAACCAAGGGAACCCCATCCTGCCTGTGCCAGCCCAGACCCCAACACACATTGGGAGAGGTCAGCTCACATGGCTCTTTTGCTGAAGCTACACATGACTTGCAAGGACCCCCTTTGCCTTGGCTTCCCCCATCCCTTTTGCCCAGCTTTTTACCTCTGCTTCTGATTTCTCTGTTTGGAGTCTGCAGGTTTTTCACAGCAGGGAGACCTCATCTCTCTTCAGAAAGCTGGGGTCATGCTCACAGCTCTCTCCAGAGCCCCTTGCACATCACTAGTGTTTTCAGTGTGGTTTAGCTTATTGTTGGTGCCATTGCTGTGATGAAAGGGCTGTGGGAGGCTCTAGAGATGGCAGAGGCTGTGCTGTGCTAACCACAGGGTGTACAACAAGGGACTGCCTCATCTCAGAGACCTCGTGGGTCAATTGGGTTCACATTGAGCTGTACGTGGGTGGACCTGGGCTGGAAGTGTGCTTCTGCATCCCAAATGAGAGGGACTCAGGAGCCAGGTTCTCTGCTTGGCGTGTTGGATCCTGTTTGCTTCAGATTTCCTATTCTCATCCCTAGAGAGAATAGGGCTGGTGTGGGATGGTGGATCTGTTTGCACCGCCCCCCTGCATGAACGTGTGCGTGGAGATGTGACTGGGGATGGGGGTTAGGGTCTCCTCTGAGAGAGGACTGACCACTGTGCCAAGAGCACCATGTAAAAGCAGCCCATGCAAAGTAGAGCACATCCATCTTGTAACTTCATCACATGAAGCTCTGGCCTTGAGGAGAAAAAATTTTTCACTCTGTTTTTGAGCTGTTACTGCTTTGTACCATGTGAAGTCAATTCAAAGCAGGCTTCGTTCCAGCTAAATCTGACACCAGGAAATGTTCTTTTTCTCCCCATTTGCTTTCTGCCGTCCTGGCCCTGCTACAGGACAGCTCTGTGTGCAGCTCCATGCTGAGCAGCCCTGCCGATGCTCCCCAGCCTGTGCCTCCCGCAGCAGCCTGGCTGCTGGCTGTCTCCTGCTCTTCTGTCCCCCCTTTTCTTTCCTGCTTAACAACTCCTTTATTTACCTTCCATGCCTGAAGCCAGTCGTGCTGTCAGCTCTCCTTGCTTTGTTGAGAAAAACAACTTCATTGGGTTTCTCCTCACCAGCTCTGAGCTCCTGGAATCAAGTGATGCTTCAGGATGTCCCCAGCTTTTAGTAACATATCCAACATATCTCCAGCCTTGTGTTCTCCCTGGTGCTGGAGATCTTTCTGAGTCACTTCCCTGAGACAAGCTTGCAGACCTTTGTCTGGGATGAGGGCAAGATGGAAAGGCTTGTGAATGAAGACAGGATTTCCAGACAGTGTTTGGCGTTAATTTATCTGTGCTTAAAAAACACCTGCCCACGTTCTTCTCAAGTTGAGCAGGGCTGTGCAAGCCGCAGAAGTTGCTGTTGCCGAAGCTTTGGTAGTGGTAAGGTGAGGCTTTTGTCTGGCCAGAGCCAAGCTAATGGGTTTCCCTTTGCAGGTGGTGCCACCCTACCTGGGCTGCTCCAGGGCTCTGCACTGAGCATCTCCAGGCTCTACTGCTTTTTCTGCATTAATGACTAATGAGCTGTTGCTGATGGGAGCAGCCAGGCAGGCTGCCAGCCATGGCCCTGCTGCTCTCCAACACCCACCAGCTCTCTGTCATGGCATCAGCACCCACAGCACATTGTCACTGTGGTCACTGACACGTGCATTGTCTCACTTCATGCTGCTCCGCTCTGAGTGCCGTGGGGGAATAGTGTTTTTTCAATTTCATCTCACATTTGAAATGTACATTTTTATATTAAATTTTTACTGTGGGGAATTATTTTTAATTATAGTGAGCTGGAAGACGATAAAATAAAGTTGAGTAAGTGAGACATATGTGAAGAAGTCATGGAAACCTGATCATAGAAGTGGAAAGACACTCCTAGGACACTGTGTATTGTTCCCATGAAACAGCATATCCTAATGTAAAGAAAATTGTAATTAAAGTTGTTAATCTTCTGGTTTTAATGAGGGGAAAGGAAGGGAACTGAATATCTCAGAGGCAAGATCTTGAGTTTCGTGCAGTTTGCCCAGGGAGGTGGCAGAATCCCCATATCTGGAGATGATTGAGTTTTAATGGCGCAAAGTTGTCCTGGCTTGGGGACATCACTGCTGAGTAGACAGGCTACCTGTGTCATTTTCATCCTTTGTTTTCCTGACCAGAGAAGCCACTCACCAGCAATACACCCTTGCCTGGGATGGGGCAGGAGGGAGGGTGGGGTAAATCAACTTCCTAACCCAGTCCTTAAGCTCCTGGCTGAGTGAGCTTTGGGGTGGTGGGAATGACATCTGAGATCTACTTGGTCATACATCTCACCTATTCCCTCTTTGACACTGTTATTACAAGTCCTGATTTACCTCATTTATTAAAAGCCAGGACCTCTGATGCTCTCCTGCCATCTCTCATCTCCTGGACAGGATGTGTCTAGACGGGAAGGAGGCAGAAACCTGCAGGCTGGCTTTTTCCCCTTTGGAGTGCTTATGCTCCCAGCATTGCTGCTATCCAAGCATGGACTGTTGGGTTTGTCCCCCTTTGAAGCTTGTGATTGATGTCCTGAAAGTTAAAATTTGGCTAAAAAGTCCTAAACTCCATTAGAGTAACTGTCTTTAATGCCGAATCTGGGGCTCTGGAGATGGGAATTATTCTTAACATCTTGTTGCCTATTGAGCTGCTTCACAATCATACAGTGAAATGAGATGGAAACAGCAATGACACTGGTGGCTTTGCTGAGGCAGAGCGCCCTTCCACGGTAGCTGATTAATTAAAGTATTCACATGAAATGGTACCTTGATTGTTTTTTAAGGAAACAGCCAGAGGCGATGCCAAGACTCTCTGACTGGACGCAAACCAGACACTGGGGTGTGTGGGGGTCGCTGTGTGGTTTAGATCTGATGAAAGGCAGGAAATGGGAAAATCTGGCAAATCTCCCTGGCTTGACTTCATGGAGCCTCTTGACTTTTGCTGGAGTGCATTTTTTGTGCTGTTATGGCCAAATGGAAATTTAGACTTGAAGCTGGATCCCAGCACTAGTATGCTTAGCTGGCTTGTATGCAGTGGTGAAGAAGAAGGAAAGGTGTTTGAAAATTTCAGCCCTTGGGTTTAACTCTTGCTTCCCTCTGAATTCCTTTGTTTTACCTTAAAGCAGAGAAACCTGCAATGGCAGCAGGAACTTTTCCCTTGCTTTATGTATGCTACCTTATTATTTCTGAGATGTCTCCCTTCTGCTACCCAAGTGAAATCTTATCTCATTCCTCAGAAGTCAGTGGTGCTTCATTAGTGCAAATTAATTCAGAATCCTGTGTGGTTGCTTTAAAATAGATACCATTGACCCAGACTGTGCAAGAGCATTGAGTTTTCAGAAATAGAAGCCAATTTATCAGCATTCCCTTTAACCTCTTTTTCTTTTTCGGGGGATGTTTTCAGCCAGGTTTGTCCTTCACTGTTACCCTGGTGAAGGGGTGTGATGATTAGAGGGATGGAACACCTGTCCTGTGAGGAAAGGCTGAGACAATTGGGATTGTTCAGCCTTGAGAAGAGAAGGCTCTGGGGTGACCTTATTAGTACTTTGTCAGCCTTTCAGTACCTGAAGGGGGCCTATAAAAAGGCTGGAGAGGGATGTTTTACAAGGGCATGTAGTGATAGGACAAGGGGGAATGGATTTAAAGTGAAACAGAGTAGTCTTAGATTGGATATTAGGAAGAAATTCTTTACTGTGAGAGTGGTGAGGCCCTTGCATAGGTTACCCAGAGAACTTGTGGATGCACCATCCCTGGAGGTGTTCAAGGACAGATTGGATGGAGCTCTGAGCAACCTGCTCTAGTGGAAAGTGTCCCCATCCATGGCAGGGAGTGTTGAATTTAGATGATCTTTAGGATCCCTTCCAACCCAAACCATTCTGTGATTCTGTAATGTCCCTGCAGCCCTGCAGGTAAATGCTCAGATTCAAGCCTGTGAAGAAAATCTCTCACAGGCCATAAGCTGCAGGAGCAGCCCCTTAAAAGAAGTGTTAAGAATAAGTGATATTTGCAGTGAATTAATCTAATAGCTGTTGAATTGCAAGCTGTGGGCTGTTCTTTCAGTTCATCTTGTGCTCTCCTCCCTATTCTGCTCAGCTGCAGCAAGTGCTGCCGAGCAGGGTGGTTAAGATTCCATTGTAGTGTGACTGTGGTTTTTGTAGCCTCCCTTAATTTAATTTAGCTTTATATGTTCAGAGTATAATCAATTTTTATGCTACTTTAATAAGGAAATTTATGCTATCAGCATGCTAAAGGGACTTGTCATTCACAGCTTCCCAGTCAATCAACCATTTTCCTTATTAGCAAAGTGCTCAGCTGTCCTAAATTCGGTAACAACTCTGCAATTACAGCTGGCATGTCAACCTGCACCAGGCCCTTGCCTGTGCTGGCCCCTGGAAATACTCCTCATGGTGCAGTAAAGGGACAAGCAATTGCATATCCCCAAACGCTGGGCAGTCTGACTCAGCTGAATTGCCAAGTGTTGTTACAGCAAACACGGACTTTTATTTCCTCCCTGCAAGAGACAAATCCTGCGTTTGGAAATGCCTGAGCATAAGAAAGGATTGAGTTTAGTCTCTGCAGGCCAGCAAGTGGCAAGAATCACTCTGCTTTCTTATTTTAAAGCACAGCTCACCGAGACATCTCTTTTTTTCTCTCTCCTCACCTTGCAGGAAGATTTGCCTTCACTGTAAGTGCTCCCAGGAAGAGCACATAGTAACAGTTATGCCTCTGGAGATGGAGAAGACGGTCACGAAGCTCATGTTTGACTTCCAGAGGAATTCCACTTCTGACGACGACTCAGGCTGTGCCTTGGAGGAGTATGCGTGGGTCCCCCCCGGCCTGAAGCCCGAGCAGGTAATGATGACACCACCCAGTTAACAGAAAATAATCGTTTTAATATGTTCTTTGGAAATAGTTTCCCCGATTTTTCTTCTAGGGGCAGAAGCACTTGTTGCATATGGCTGTTTCTGGGTGCACTTGGGAGACTTGCAGAGACAGGTCTGATCTGAATGCACAGATGGAACCAAATAGACATGTGATCCTTGTAGGACCTGTGGTTTTCTGTGTCTGTAGATGTAATTGGTAATTGAGAGAGGGGAAACAAAATACTTCCAGGATGGGATTTGTTGTGGTTGTGCAAGGGAAAAGATACAGATGTATCTACTAATATTTCACTGGGAAAAAAGCAACAGGACTCCAGTGTTCCCCAGGGACTCAGTGCTTGTGTTCTGCCCTCCTGGACCACTCTGCCCTGTGGTAAGTCCAGGGCAGACAGTCAAAGCTGGTAGATTACTCTGAAAAATGGGCCAAAGGCTTTGTGGTTTGGGTTTTTGAAGCATGATGTTTATGCCTTACTGGAAGGAATAGCTCAAATAAAGCTCAGGTCTCTTGGTGTAGGAATTGAGCTGGATGGATTAGACCTCAGTGTGCTGTCTGTGCAGAGTGAGCATTGATTCTGCTTCTTCCAGTTTACACAATTTCTTTGGTTTTTATGCTGGTCTTTTACATGTTTGACTCAGAACTTAATTTGCAGAGGAGATTGCAAAATGAGCTTAGCCTTGATAATTGCTATGGCAATCATTTTAAATTGTGTAAGGAGGCTGGGAGAGGGTGGAAAGCTTTCATTCTTGCTGTTGTGGTTGCTGTCCTTAAATACTGTGTTTTCATGAGCTTTTATTCAGACCGGCTTAGGCATTTCCTGAAATATTTTGGCACTACCCATAGGCTGTAAATATTATCTGTCTGATTAGAGAAAATCCAGTTGGTTTGTCGTTTATTTTCTTTCCCTTGTCTTTATAAGCCCTCGCTCAGGGCTCACGTGAAACTCCACAGCATCGTGTGTTTCATTTGGTGCCATCCAACCGTGCAAATCAGGCAGCAGCCTTGTTTTCTGTCACCTTCCTTATGTTAGAGGCTCCCTTTGTGCCTCCCAGGAGATACAAGACACGGTGTATGGAGAAATGCAGATGGTCCTGAAGTAGCTCTGCTGGTCCATCATGCTGTGGGGACCTGAACCAGTTGGATTTGGGGAGTCCTGTTGAAAGACCAGCCCCAAGCTGGTGCCACCTGCTCTCTGCAGTTTTCTGTCCAGGCATGACAGTGGCTTCTGGAGCCCAAGCTGGCCAATGTTTCTGTAGCTTTGAGTGGAAAATACAGGTATTTAGTGACAGGTGGCACCTGAGCAGGTAGACATGGGCTCTAATGAGTACAGCATGGCATGGACAGCAATTGAAGTCCACTCTAAGCATGGTGGTGACATATTCCAGAAGAACTGTGTGTTTCTTTGATCCCTCAGGTGTTCTTTAAGCAATACTGTGCTATCAGGGGGTTTGGGATGCTCAGGAGAAAATAGAAGTGCATTAGGTCTATCAGTAGTTACTGATATCTCATGCATTACCCAGGTTAATGTATTTTTAGGTTCTTTCAGCATCTATTTCTTGCAGAAGGCACAGTGCTCCTGGTTAGGAACACTCATTTTCTCATTACGGTCCTCTGTCTGCGTTGCTGGGCCTTTTAGCAGATTTGCCACTTCAGACCTGTCTCTAATCACCATGGAGATGAAGAGCAGCCTTAAGCAGAGCCAGAGACAAGCACTGAAATCCATCCAGCAGAGCTCATTCACCAGCCTTTTCGTGACTTTTCACATGTTAGATGAGCCACTAAGCAGACAAAAGCGAGGTGTGACTTCCCTGGGCTGTGCAAGAGCCACATTGCAGGGCTGGGGTTTGTCCCTGGGTAAAGAGCAGCACTCTGAATTTCATTGAATCGTGGAATGTTTTGGGTTGGAAGGGACCTTAATGATCATCTGGTTCCAACCCCCCTGCCATGAGTAGAGGAATGCCACCTACTAGATTAGGTTGCTCAAAGCTACATCCAGCCTGGCCTTGAACGCTTCCAGGGATGAGGAATTTCTCCAGGAGTTAGCACATGGTGAGGGTGTCACAGGGCTGGGGGTGCCCTGGGGTGCAGGAGGGGCCATTTGCCTCCCACGGGGTAGGAGGTACCTCTGCAGTGACTCGCTGGAGCCGTACAAGGCGGCAGACAGAGAGACAGACACGTGGCTTTTTGGTCAGTGAGTCAGGTGTGTGCACATGATGTGGAGCCTCTGCAAGACTGTCTGCCACGGAGCAGCTGGTGGGCTCTGCTCTGGCTGAGGACACTGATGTCAGGCTGGACTGAAAACACAGATTTGTGGGCAGGGAATTTTTCACTGCCTTCTGCTCTTTCACTGTCGTATTTTTTTACATGAAACAGATGAAATGAAACAACTTTTTCTGCAATATTCTACTTTATTAAAATCTCTACACAGCATATGAACTGGGGAGGTAAGTGTTCCCCTGAAAGACAAATGCAATTTTCTTATTATACTTGGACAACAGCCTTCCTACCTCACTATTCTTGGGAGACAGCGCTCACGTCTCACTCAACGCAGCAATTTACAGGATTTCAGTGGGAAGGAGTTGGCCTGAAAACATGACATCGGTTTTTGGCAGTATCCACAGGTCATTTCAGAATTTAGAGAGTCCTTTCAATCTGAAGCTTAAATTGCTAAGTGTCATCTAAAGGGAAATTGACTCAAACCTGTACGGTCTCACCAGATTCCTGGACACTAATTCAGGCATCAGCTGGTCTTTGGTACCTGTCAGCTAGGGAAAATCATATTGGTTACTTTATACCCACTACTGAAGAGAAAAAAAAAATGGTCCAGTGTTCATAGATATTGATCCAGACATTGCAATGAGGAGTGGAGTTGGAAGCTCTCCGTTATCTTACGACTTATCAATGTATAACATTACAAAGTGCTCTACTCAAAAGTCGTAAATATTATGTATTTCTAAATATGTTTATAACACAGGGATTAAGATAGGAGTACAAAAAATTATAATACCACTGTGTTAAGGTAGGATAAAAATTCATCTGAAAAACCAGATAAAATGTATGCCATCTCTGCTCAAGAATGAGGGGTATAAACTGAAAGGACAGTGGAATTGCTATTTCATTGGAGAGCTTGGTTTGTCCAGCCTAACAAATTGAAGGGTTATGATCACTCCCTATGTATTAGAGGAGGAAGAGCAGTTATTCAAGCTCCAGCTTTGGCACAAGAAAATAGATATAAACTGGTTCCAAATGCATTCAGGCAGGAAATTGGAAGAGATTTCAAACCATCAGAGGTGTAAGGCTCAGCGGCAACCTGCCAACAGGGAGAGAGATGGGTGAAAAACCAAGACTGAGCTCCATAAATTACAGTGTGATTAGAAAATGTGGTTTCTTATAGTATCAATCAGCTACACAGGATGGCCAGGAGGCCCTTGTGGAGTCTAATCCCACTTGGATGGTGAGAAAGTTCCTTATGAGAGGAGAGGGACTTTTGGAAGATAAGGATGCAGGTTGGAATGGCAGAGGTGGCTGTACAGAAGCTCGGGACATGAGCTTTGAGAAATACTCTTTTTTTGCTGCCTATAGTTTGATGGTTGGATAAAGAAATAAGTGTGAAAGTTTTGAAATGGGCAGACACCAACAGAAACGTGTCCTCAGCAAAGCCAGATCCCAGACCAAGCCTGGCTGCAAAGTCAGGGGAAGGCAACTTTGGGAGCCAGTTTGTCTGCTGGGGCTGGCAGTCCGACAGCTGATTCTCCTTGCACTGACATAAGTTTGACGGCTGATACTTAAAAAGGAGTCCTTTTGTGATGTGTTTTTCACATTTTTAGGCAAGGAAGGCATGTGTAAATACATGTGAATGTGCAGCCTTGAATTCCTTGGGCCTGTGGTTTGCAGAAATCCAAAGGGGTTATAACATGCCAGCTTGAATTTCTGAATACAAGGGATTTTTGAGGATTTCTGTCTTTATTGTGTCTCAGTAATAGGAGCAGCTGGTTATGGGCAGAGATTTCCAATTAAACAAAAGATGGGGCTCTATTTCAGTGGTGGTGCAGCTTTCTGTGTGGCTCCAACATGCCAGTATTTGAGGCCTTTGCATGTGCCATAAGAACTTCTGTCCCTGTGTTGTCAGCACAGTTGCTCTGGTTGACTCCCTTAAAAAGTTATAAAAATCTTGTCTGAACTAAAATTAACAGCATGAAGGTTCAGGGGACTGTTTTCCTCTTAAGGTCACCGTTAGAGCTTGGACCTCAAGAGCTTCACAGTGGTGTGAAACTCATAGCTGTCACAGGGAATTTATTCAAGGGTAAACGTACCTGTTAATTCCTTTTCTGGATCTTTTGCAAGACCTGCAGCCAGGGCTTGAGTTACAAAACCTCCAAGGTTCATCAGTTGCTGTTCAGGTCACAAAGTGAGGAAAGGAGAGTGGAGGTGAACCTACATTGAACATGCATTTACACCTTATCTAAAGATACCCATTTTCACTGCCCTGGTGTGGTAGAAGGTGCATTATCTGGGCCAGGCATCTCTAGGGGGACGTGTGTCTCATTTGTGCCTGTGTGTCACAGTCAAGTGCATTGTACCTTCTCGTCCTTTCTTGAGACCTCTCTGTTCAACAAACTGTTTCACTCCTCAAGAGACTAAAGTTTTGTGTGCGCCGAGGAAGGAGTAAAACAGACCAAAGCACTCCTGTGCCCCAAACATGTATAATAATGGGGAGCAAATAGCTAATTTATGAGCCAGTAGGGAAAGGACAAAAGCCCCAGGAAGAGCTCTACCTTCCTGGCAGGGCAGGGTAGATGGGAAGCTCAGGGTGCTGAAGAGAAGCTGTAACTCCTGAACCACACTCCCAGGAGCTGCAGCTGCCTCTCATTTTGCCCCCTAACACACGTGCATGCTGAAGTATTTTAACCCAAAAGCTGCGTTTCAGCACATTTCAAAAGCTCTCCAGTTTCACTTTGAGGTAGCGGTAAGTCCATCACCTTTCCAGTGAACTCTTTCGGTATCTAAATAGCCTGGCAGTTAGCGGCTCTTATTTCAAGGCTGAAGCTGTCTAAATCCAGCCCCCAGGCATCGGACTGTACCGAATGCTTCCCAGCTGCTGGATGGAGCAGCAATCCCGCACATGGAATGCTTTTTCCATGTGTGATGCAATTGCTGCGTGACTTCGGGGCAGCTGGGGTGGGTTAGAAGATCCTGGAGCTATTCCCTCCACCCTGGAGCAGAGCGGATGTAGGAGTGTGAGTACATCCCATGCTGCAAAAGAAAACATGGCAAAACCATGTGTCTGGGCTTTTGGTCCGTTTCTGTATGCTGGGATGTTGGCCTGATCGTGGTGAGCTGATGGAAGCTGTTAAAATTACTTAATCCTTGAACAATCTTATTATCAGGGAGGGAATCAACTGCTTTTGGTGGGCCCACAGAAGTAAAGCCGCTCACCTGACATGGTTTGCTCAGTTCTGAAATTTGAAGCAGCTGTGTGGTGGTCAGCAGAGGTTAGAAGCAGGGGAGGAGAAGGCAGTGGAAAAGTAAACTAAAAAACCCTGGAGTACTCATTGCAGCATGCATTTACAACCTTTCCATGTTGCAGCATTATGCTATTGTGCTATCCTATGCCTTAGAAATCCAAGAGCATTTTAATTGTGATACCCAGGGGAATGATCAGTGATGATCAGTGCTGCAGATGATCATTATCACTCCTGATGCTCCAGGGGACCTTGAGCCCCAGAAGAGCAGCTCTGCTGGTCAGGACCTCGCAGCACAGACTCATCTTGGATGCTACTGAAAGGACTGATCTGGCTCCTTTTAATCCAAATTCAATTTCTGCTTTAAAAAAGAAAATCATGTCATACACTTTCACAAGTCTAAAATGTGTGGATGTACGGCCTTCATTTAAATGCTCCTCTTTGATGCCAGCAGGAAGCAATGTTTCCACGGGATCTCTTACAGACCAAGAACTGCTCCAAAGGCTTGGCAGGAATGGATGTCATTCTCAACTGGGAAGCAGCAACACTCAGGCGCCTCGGCTGCTGTTAGCCCTGGGAGAGGAGCGTGTGGAGAGTCGCAGACCATGCCAGAAAAAATAGCACTTAGAAAAATGATTTTTCCTTTGTTCCCTGACTTTGTCCCTCTGACTTGGGAGCCGATTTCCAAGAGCAAACTCAACATTGTGGGATGCCGGACTGCCCGGCGCCATAGATTGCATCTGCCTCCTATCACCTTGTGCCGGCACACGAGCACATTCCTGAATCTGGGGCTGATACAGGTCTTCTCCCTGCTGGGGTTTCAGGGTCTTGGGGGGCATTGTGGATCCCTCTGGGATGCGTGCCTGGCTGCATCCCCACCCTTGGCAGACCCAGCCAGCAGTTTCCACTCTCTTCTCCATTTCGGAGCATCTGGCCTTGCTGTAAGAATTGTTTGCTTCAAGAAATAAATAAGTGCTTTGTATTCTAATGGCCTTGGAAAAGAAGGACATGCCAGATTCGGGCCAAAGCACACTGAACCCGTTTTCCAGGCTCACACGTGCTGTCATCTGTGGAGCTCGTGTGTGAGCCGACGTGTATGAGCACTTGCAGCATTTCGCAGTCACATTGGGAAGGTTGTTTGCATGTATCTTGTTTGGGATTTTTCTCCCTTGCTTTTCCAAGTGAGGCCAGCTGGAATGAGAGAAATACTAAAGCATCGTATTTGTTTCTCTGTCCATTTTAAGTGCTCAGTGTAAAAGATCATTAATGCCTGATGTGTGTTGTTCAGAAACCAGTACTGGGGAGGAGCAGGCAAGCCACAGGAGCAGCCCTGCTCGCCTGGGCTTGTCAGAGCCACTGGCTGCCTTCCTCCCACTGTAGCCAAATCCTGTGGGAGCTCACACACAGCGAGCCGGGGATGGGGCCACGACTGAGCACACACATAAATGTGCCAACAGCTCCCTGTGCAGTGCTGCAGCACATCCCCCAGTGGTGTGGAAGGGACTGCCAGGGCTGTGGTACCCCCGCATGGTCCCAGGGGAAATGAGACAGTCCTGGGCATGGGGGGATGTCCGACAATGCTGGTCTGCCTGTATATTGAACAGTATGTGATGATCTACTGCGCTGTGCCTGAGCAGTGGCTGACCCACCAAGGTCCCCTTTCTGTGGACATCTGTGTGCACACAGACCAACACGTCCTGCCCTTGCAGGGCCCTTTGCAAAAACCTTGCAGATGTTTTTGCAGTTTGTTTTGTTTCGTTTCATGAAAGCCAGGCGGGATTGCCCAGCTGGATGTGCTGGAGCTGTGAGGGCTGAGCAAGTCAGCACCCGTGCCAGGACACCACATGCTCCTTTGTAGTCCATCCCAGTGGCACAGTCATCCCAAACAGCCCGGTTTGGTGGGGGCTTTAGTGTAAGCGGTGTTGTACTCAGGGCGAGTACAATCAAACGCTACTTCCCAACAGCAATTCAGGGCATAAGAAACATGACGTTCCCCCTCCACCTCCTTTAATTCATTGATCAAAGAGATGCTTCATCCACTAGCTTAAATTTGCGGGATGTTTGCAAACTTTTCATTCTGGGAGGTGCAAGACTTTGCTCACAGTTATGCTCATGTGGGTTTTGTCTTTGGTCACCCTGGGACTGTCAGGACAAGCTACAATCCTGCCTTTATTTAGCAGGGCCAGTGTAGGTTTGTAAACAGTCAAAAGTTAAACTGGAAACATACTCCAAACCTAGGAAGACTGCAGAACACAAAGGCATTTGTAAACTATTGTAATTACTTTCCTCAGTGCCTTTGAATAAAGTTGGCTCCACTTTAAAGGCTTTTTCCTACCCTCATTTTACATTATGTTCTTTCCTTTCTCCTGGTTTCTTTCTCTTTTAATTTCTATCTTCCCCTCCCCTGTCCCATGCCCCCTCCCATTTTAGCTTTGAGCAGCTATTAATTTCCAAAATGTGTATCAGTTTTTGTTAGTGAAACTTGGTGTTTGGACATTTTCCTTTTGAAGGTGAGAATAACACCCTGGGAAGATGAGTATCTGTTGTGCTGGGTTCTGGCGTCACAGAGCTTGTCCAAGTGCCTGGCAGACCTCACCTCCCTGGGGCGGGATGGGGCTCGCCCAGCTGGCCAGTGTGCCACAGCACCCAGCACCCACAGCTGGCCTGGTGTCCAGTGCACTGGCCAGCCTATCCTCAGGCATCTGTGACCTCATGATGTTGTCTGAGGCCTTATTTTAACTCACAGAATCATAATGCCGAGTTGGAAATGACCCACCAGGGTCATTGAGTCTAACTCTTAGCCCTGCACAGGACCCTAAGAGTCACACCATGTGCCTGAGAGTATCGTCCAAATCCTTCTTGAACTCTGTCAGGCTTGTGTTCCAGATTCCTGTGGAATTTCTCTCATCCAGATGTAAGCAGAGGTCAGAGCGAAGCAGGGTAAGTGGAGAAACTGCGGGTGAACCTAGTCCAGCCCCACAAGTGACTCCTGTGCGTGAATGATGCTTGTTGGGATAATCATGGTCAGAGCAGATCTGATGCAAGGGGAAATAGGAGTGTGTAGAGCTGCTGTGTTGTACGGCAGAAGTATTTAATTATAAAACAGTTACAGATACTGCACTATTTAAAAAGGAAATGTTATCCATCCAGGGTCATTGCCCCTCACTGTTATCCTTATCTGGGTGCAGCTCATGTTGCAGAGCCTGTGAGGGCAGTGAGGAGCCGTCTGCTGGTGTGTGGGGGGTCTGGACCTGGCCCTTCAAGGCTCAGCTACAAGGCTTGTGCGTGCTCCAAACCAGAGCTGGACGGGGGAGTTACTTTAATGTAAAACAGTGACCTTTTGTACAAAAGCAAAGTGCAGACTGAGCAGTTTTACTTTTTCAGCAAGTTAACATTTTCTGCAGGCCTTTTCTCGGAAATGCCAGATTGATCTGAGAATCCCCTTTTCCTTCTTTATTTTTACTTATTCTTGAGCCAACTGCTCACTCTCCGGGTTGGAAATGCAGCCGGCAGAGCACAGAGGCAGGGACACTGTCCCTCCATGCCTTGGCTCTCCATACAGGGAGCTGGGTGCATGCCATGGGAATGGGTGCTGGATTGGAGAGTGTTAATTGCACAAGCCTGGCTTAATGTCAGCCTGGGCACGAGGTGTCCTTTTGCTCTTCATCTGCACTCTGGATGGATCTCTTGGGATTGGAGCAATGCCTTAGGTGAAAGGATCTGTGCATCCCTGAGGTTCAGGTTTGTCCCCAGGAAGGATGGTGACTGGAGGAAGCCATTGGCAGGCATAAGGATTTCTTCCCCCATGATACATCCTGCAGGCACTAGGCAAAGACTGGCAGCTGTCTCCATTCCATCCTCTCCTTGAGCAGCCCTGCTGAAGGTCCCCCTGGCTGACATGGATCCAAAGCAAACCCTTCCAGGTTATTTCAGGCAACAGAACACAGGTTGGAGCCTGTTATATTTATTTTGTTTTGCTTCTCAAACTAAATTGCCCATCCCTGCCGAGCTATGTTGCTGGTGTGATGGGAACCAGTTCACATGGACCTGCTGAGACTAAATGGAAAACTTCCCAGCGGAAGCAGGAGCAGACCTGGGCACGTACGACCCACCGCATTGGGCTCCAGGAAGGCAGCGCCCAGTCTGCCAAAGGAAGAACTCCCAATTCTTGCTTTTTGCCCAGGGTGAGCGTTTTAGGGCTCATTGCTTTAGGAATTTGGCGGCTCTTCAAAAAAAGAATAATTTATAGTCTCCGCCAACTTCAAGGACTTGGTGGGCAAAAAAGCTTCGTTGTAAGAACTGAAAACACAAACTAACCAATGTGAGCACAAGGCAGAGTGAGCAGCCTGTCCGCACGTGGGGAATGTGGCAGGAGAAGCCAGCTGGAGCGTGTGCCGGCCAGGCAGGCGCAGCGTGGCAGTGCAGAGGCCTGGCAGCCCGGGAAAGGATGTGGCAGCCAGGGCATCACTGGGAGATTTTCAGCTGCAAACTCTGCTACAGACTTGCTGCATGAACTCAGGGAGCTCATTTAACGTCATGATGCTGCAATTAGTCCTTTCCAGTGTGTATATTTGCTAACTTGTGTAGCACATCATAAGAATTTAAGTGTTTTTAATGTGCTTTGATGTCCCTGGATGAAGGATGCTCTATAAATGCAAAGTAAGTACTCTAATGTATGTAGTTTGTTTTCTTTGTAACATAACAAAATGCTTCGCAGCCATTCTTTCTTTGACAGTTTTCATAGCTGGTGGGTCTGTTTCTGCTGTGCCTTAGCAAAACAAATTTAGGGGTTTGCAGTGGCATATGCTCAGCCTGTTCCTCAGCTTCGTGACATGAGCAGTTCCCTTGTCATCAACACTGCAGAGTTACGGGTGGAAATCTGCTAAAAATCTCCCTTTCTGAAAAACCTGATGATGAGAAAAGGTGGATGGTGACATCAGTTTGGGGAGAAGGAACCATAAATTGAGAAAAGCACTGGAGCAGCTCTGCTTGCAGGTAGCTCTGAACAAGAGCAGGGAGTGAAATGAATGTGAAACAATTATTCCTGAATAAAGGCAGGTTTGGATATTTATTCTGTAATAAAAGGGTATTTCTTTCTGTGGAAGGAACTCTGTGTATGACCCACCCCTATCAGCCTGCGAGCCCGCAGGTGAGCTCACTTGCCAGTCAGCCCTGTGTGACCTGGCTCTGTGTCCTCATCCCTCCTGTGACCCACAGCAGCTTGTCATCCACAGCTGCTGTGGGGTTGTGTGGGCAGAGAGGGCTTCTCTGGGGAGAGCCAGCCCAGGTGGTGCTTTCTAGACCAAAGTCCAAAACATACAGCAAGGGAAAAAGCTGATCAGAAGCCACTGCAAAGGAAATGTCATTTGGGAAAAGCCCTGTGAAAGCTGCGGGCGGTGCAGCCACTCCAAAATGAATTGCTGAGAGCTGAGGGAGCATCTCAGGTCTAATCCCACTGTGGCAAAAGCAGAAAGCTGTATGTGCTGGCAAAACAGCCTGCATCTCTCTAGCCAAGAGCAGATTTAAGGAAGCCAGCCAGCCTTCTGCTGCTGCCCAAGGATCTGGAGGCATCTGAGTCTGCAGAGAATCCCAATCCCAGCTGAGCTTTCCCTTACCTTTGCCTTGTCCTGGTTCTTCCCAAGCTGTTCATCATCACAGTGGCCATTTCAGAGCAGATCTTCTGCCAGTGAGTCCCTTCCTGGTGCTGGCCCGGCCCTTGAGTGCACGTCTCAGGTGTGGCAGTCGGAGGAGAGACGCTGGGGTTCAGGGTGTGCTTCCTCTCCGGGCTGCAACTGCACTCCCAGCTCCGGGCACGCCGTTCCCCAGCCTTTTTAATAGCTGATTTTAATTACTCGCTCTGAGACAAAAGAGAAAAACTAAGCCTTCCAACAGATTTTATCTGCTATTTACTTCCACAAATTGCTGCAGAAAAAAGCCCGGAGGGTTTTGATGGAGGTGGAGGCTGAGATACCCGGCAACTCGGAGGCTGCTGGGGTGCAGCCTTCTTAACCTCCCCTGCTGAGGCAGGTGCTGACACATCCCCGCAGCCGGCACAACATGCTCACGCTATGGAGGCTGACCGAGCAAACGGTAACGCGCCCGCTGCCTCGACGTGGCTGCCACCCCTCTTCCTCGGAGGAGAAAAGGCACTAAAACCAATGCAGCTCCTGGCCGTGTTTCTGTGCTCAGAATCTTTGGGAAGACCCAGCGCCTGCTGGCTTGGGGTGGCTGCTGGCTGGGCATGGAGACATGGGTTCGGCTGGGGAACCCCTCTGCAGTCCCCTCTCTTGCTCCATAGGTGCACCAGTACTACAGCTGCCTGCCCGAGGACAAGGTCCCCTACGTCAACAGCCCGGGAGAAAAATCTCGCATAAAGCAACTTCTGCACCAGCTGCCACCGCATGACAACGAGGTCAGTATCCAAAAAATGTCCTTGGACATCAGCAGGGCTGTGGGCAGAGAGTGGATGCACTTCCTGGGGTTGCTTGTGGGGGGCATGGCTCATCCTTTCTTAACTCATTTTGCTTTTCAGGGAGGTTTACTTGAATTTTGGCCATGTTGCTGTTTAAGCGGCTGTATTTGCTTCCTGCTTTGGTTGTATTGGAGGTGGGGAGTTGTTTGCCTTTAAAGTTAAGATTTTTTAATCATCTTTCTTCAGTTCTCTGAAGTACAAGCATTTTATCAGCCCTTGGAGGCCTGAGCCCTGTTAAAAGTGGCTTGTAATGCTGTTGAGATCATCTAGAGATAGATCCAAAGTTGCAAAAGCCTTTTCCCATGTGCTGCTTTCAACTCACCTTGGGAGTGGGAATGAGCTTGCCAAGGAGGGGCTTCACTTGAGCTGAGCCTCGTGAGCTGGGAGAGCCTGGGAAGCCGGAGGTTGAGTCAACACCAGTCAGAGCAAATAAACCTTCTTACATCTCACAAGAACGATGTGAGGCAGCAAAAAGGGTCTGGTCTTTGATGTCCTGATCTCACCAGTGAGAACACTGGCTTTTGGTAACCCACAGAATTTCCCTGTGTAAACAAAAAGAATCATCTTCATGCTGCTTTCTGAAGAAGCCGCTCTGGAAAAATACATGCAGGTAACTTGTTTGATCTAGGTCAGATTTTAACAAGTTTGCCTGCACGTGGCTGGGTGCCACGGGCACAGCACAGCGCTGCCAACGCAGGGAGAGCTCCAGGCACTGGGAAGGGGCTTCTTCCTATACACCCTTGGGCCCCAACCTGCCTGCCTGCTTCCCTGGCATCTGCTTGAAACCCACAGCCTCCAACAGCCAAAACTGGGAGAATAAATACGCACACATGCTGCTACTGCAGCCCGTTTTGCTGCAAGTTGGACACATGAGTCTGCGTGTATTTTCTGCAAATTGGCAGATTTTGCATCCAGTTTCCCCTTGTGCTCAGTTTTGCCCCTTTGACCTTTCAAGGTGTGTTGGTTGCTCACTGAATAACCTTGCTCGGCTCCATGAGTCTGCTCTCCCAGGTAACAGAGGCTGGATTGGGTACTGGTGTTCCATGTGACCACCTTGGCTCTTCACTCATACTCTCCATTGAGATGCAACCAGCCGAGAGCTAAGCCTGCATGATGAAAATAGCCAGGAAAACCTCAGAGTTTTATAAGGGAAATTGCATCATTCATTGTTTGTATCCTTTTATTTTACTTATTTCCTTGTTACTTTACAATGCAGAGGTTTTGGAAATGTACAGACTTGACCCTGTGCCAGAAGAGTAATTGACAAATCATTGAAACTCCATCAGTTGCACAGGGAAAAAGGGCTGTGCTTTGGAAATGCCAGTGGAATGTTTTGAAGACCTCTGCCACAGGAGGCTGGTGGAGAAGGCAGGAGAAGCATCAGTCCAATTGCTGGTCCGGGTGGGATTCTTGAGAATACAACTTTTAAGAGTTTTCTACAAACTGAGCACCCAAAGAGCAACCTTCATCCTGCCCTTTGGGTGCTCATCTCAACCTCTTGAAATTCTGACCAAACCCCAGAATGACTGAAGCCCAGACACCTGGATTTCTCCAGTCTCCCCCAGGCCAAGGGCAGAGTTTGCATACCCTCCATACAGAGGTTTGCAGGGCCCATGGGACAGGGACCCTCCTAACACTGAGCATCACTTGTGTTTTTTAGGTCCGCTATTGCAATTCTTTGGATGAGGAGGAGAAGAGGGAGCTCAAACTCTTCAGCAACCAAAGGAAGAGGGAAAATTTAGGGAGAGGCAATGTTCGGCCATTCCCTGTAACCATGACAGGAGCCATCTGTGAGCAGGTGGGTAGCGGCTGATAAACTGGCACTTGAATCACCCAAGTTAAGTGAAGCACCTCTCCTATGAAGACAAGCTGAGAGACTTTTGATTGTTCAGCCTGGAGAAGAGAAGGCTCCAGGGAGACCTTAGAGCCCTTTCCAGTACCTAAAGGGGCGACAAGAGAGCTAGAGAGAGACTTTCCCTATTGCAGGGGGAATGGCTTTAAACTAACAGAGGACAGGTTTAAATTAAATAATGGAAAGAAATTCTTTATTGTGAGAGTGGTGAGGCACTGGCACAGTTGCCTAGAGAAGCTGTTGTTGCCCTGTTTCTGGAAGTGTTCAACACCAGGTTGGACATGGCTTGGAGCAACCTGGTTTAGTGGAAGGTGTCCCCATCCATGGCAGAGGGAGTTGAAACAAGATGATCTTTAAGATTCCTTCCAGCCCAAACCATTCTATGATTTTATGAAGCTCCTGGGAGAAGCACCTGCTCATGACCCCACCAGGTATGAGCACTGGGCTCTGTCAGGGTGCGTTTCAAGAGCAACCTGCAATATTTGATGTGGAGTAGTAACTTCAGCTCCTGACATTATGCAGAGGGGAGGTTGTGACGGCAGCTGGTTGACGATGGGTGGCAATGGGCTCACCCACAGCCCTCATTAATCACTGGCTTTTTGGACAGTGTGGTGGCCAGATCAACGGAGGGGACATCGCTGTCTTCGCCTCGCGAGCGGGACACGGCGTTTGCTGGCACCCTCCCTGCTTCATCTGCAGCGTCTGCAATGAGCTCCTGGTCGACCTGATCTACTTCTACCAAGACGGGAAGATCTACTGCGGCAGGCACCATGCTGAGTGCCTCAAGCCCCGCTGCGCCGCGTGTGACGAGGTAAGAGCCAGCTCACCCCAGCATCTGCCACAGATGCTGCTGCCTGTGGGGGTGGCATGAGAGGATTCCTCTTGCTGACTGAGTGGCATTTCCCCTCCATCCACCCTGGCTTCTGCATGGAAGCATGCACACAAAATGTGATGACTTGGCTTTGCCAAGGGTTCAAGCAAGCTTTTCCTAAGGTTTCAGGTATTCTTAGTTGCAGTCTGCCTGGGCCTGTTCTGAGATCTGTCCTTGTCTATATGCAGGGAGCTGGAGGGGTTCTTTGAGTGTTTCCTGTCGCAGCACAGCCCCTGTACTGTTATTTTTGCCCAGGCTGGTGTGGTGGTCCTCCCTTCTCCTCCATTTTCCCAGAAGAAGCCTCTGCTGAGATGAGTGCTGTGTTTCCTACAGTCAGTTGTGTCTGAGTACATGCTGAGCTGAAATAGGTCTTAAGAGGGGCGATTAACAGGCTATGGGAAGCTGAACAAATGGAATACCAAACCAATATAGAAAACCATGCAGAGTCGTCTCTGAGTTTTTCTCAAGTGTCAATCTCTGTTTAAAAGGCTGGTGAAGGAAATTGTTCTGGTTTTTAGAGTTATGAAAACCATAGTGTGGAAAACCATACATACTATAAATAATACCACGTCGTATCTTTGTAAGCGTGTAATAGTAAATATCCAAGGCTATATGCACTTCAAATATAAAGAGCATTGACATATGTATCCAATTAAATTTGTAGCATTACCAGTAAAAACACAACCCCTGACCATTAGAGTGGCCCTATTTCTTTGTGGCTTAGGCTCAGTAATTTTTTTCATGTAGTTTTTATCGCTGCAAATTCTCATTTAAGTTTTTCTTTCATCTCCTTATTTAACACGCTTTTCTTCCCCTGAAACATCCAGTGCTAATGGTGAGAAAGGGTAAATCAGGGCTAAGAGGATCTGTAGGTGAAAAGCTTTTAGTGTGTCTTGTGCCAGAACCAGAGGAGCAGAGCCGGGCCTTCTTGCTCCCTTAGCTTGGCTGGGGCATTGAGATGGAGTGGGAATGGGTAGCAGAGAGAGCAACAAAGCATCTGCTGAAAACATTTTAGATGGCTGCTTCACCAGCCCACCCCTTATCAGTGCTCTGAGTCTCAGTTTCCTCCTGGTATAATGACTGCTTTATAAGCACATGGGATAGGGGGGTGGTGACCATGAGGAGCCAGGTAGTCCCCTCTTCTCTCCCCAGCAGAGAGCTGCCACTTCTCCTTGTGTTTTTGCTCATCCTTTGTGCTCAGGCCCCTGTTTTGGAGATGGTTAAATGTCTTCCAGTAAGTGCCTGCTCTGGTCTTCAAAAGTCCATCAGATCAATAGGTTGTATATAAGCATGTTTTATTACCCTGATCGACCCCTCCAGGTGATGGATGAGTTTTGTGTGCACATTACTCTGCCTTAACACTTTGTAGTCTGGGCAATAATGTGCTCTTGAGGAATTTGCATTTTAATGGATTTTCCTAAGGAATGGTGGGCGCCCCTGCCACAAGCCATGGGAGTTTCTCGTACAGGACTGAAGAGGCCAGCTGTAAAACTTGGAGGCTGTATGAGCGAATGGGCACAGCTGCCCCTCACAGGCGGGAGACATGAAGGTTGGTGCCCACGTCCCAGAGCCCATCTGACCAACTCTGCTCCACAATTGTGTTTCCCTCCACAGATCATTTTTGCTGACGAGTGCACCGAGGCCGAAGGGCGGCATTGGCACATGAAGCACTTCTGCTGCTTTGAGTGTGAGACGGTGCTGGGGGGGCAGCGGTACATCATGAAGGATGGGAGGCCCTACTGCTGCAGCTGCTTCGAGTCCCTCTATGCCGAGTACTGCGACACCTGTGCCCAGCACATTGGTACGTGCCGGAGGGCAGCCGGGCAAACCTCTGCTTGAGGGGTTGTTTCTGTTAAAGCTGTGGCTTTAAGTCTTTTACAACACTATGGGGGTGCAGGCAGGCTGGGATCTACTCCAGCCCTAGGGCATCCAAAGGTTCTCATGTTCCTGTCCTGCCCCACCAAGGAGGTAGCACAGTGATTTGTTTGGTTATAGCACTATTTATCTCTTTTTTGTAGTCAAGAGAGGGGAGGATTATCAGAGGGCATCTCAGGAGCTGTGGCAGCTGGTGGAAGCTTGCTCTAGCCTAATACAATGCTTGCTTTTTTTTCTTTAAATCGCATTTCTCTGTGAACAGCCTGGCTCTTCACAGATTTTTCCCATCCAGACTTCCCAAAGGATCTCTGTCAGAAAAGATGCTTGTTCATTAGGCATCATTGTTTTTATTTGCCTTTTTCAGTCAACCCGCAGATAGATGTTCTCAGACAGAAAGAAATAATGCATCAGAGTCAATCTGTGTTTCTAGAACAGTGATTGCAAATGCACTTTATTCAGGGGGCTATGCTGTCCCCCAGCTGGTTGGGCTGGGAAGCACCTTGCTGCTCTCCCCAGTTCCCTTTGCCCCTTGGCTGAGCACTTGCTTGTGAGCACACAGGCAGCTCGTCCTTTGTCCGTAGAGGTGAGCTCACATGTTCAAATATTTCACGGGCTGCAGAGAAAGAAAAAACAACCATTTTGCTCTTGTGCAGCAGCCAGATGGCACGGGGAGGGGAAATTCAGGGCTTCAGTGAAGCACTCGGAGAATGTGTTTGCTGTGACCTGCAGCACATCCTTCCCAAAAGCTCAACTGCAGAAGGGTGAAGAAGCAGCTGTTAACGCTTCCTGCTTGCTCCCTTCTCTGTGCTTCCCCTATCTGCTGTCCTTCACTCTGGCTGGAGCCTGCTGACTTTCAGGTTTTCAGGGTAAAATGCCTGTTTTGATGCATTTGCACATTTCTAGGAAAGGATGGACTGCACCATTTTGCTTCAAGTTGCTCATAGTACTCACTGAGTGCTGTGCTTAAGAGCCTTGTAAATCAGAAGTAAGCATGTGCTTATAGCTTGCAAGGCTTGGGTTGGGGAGGTGAGGATGGTGTAAGAAGGCTTCACTCTTTCCTCTGCAAGATGGCTTTGGGCATTGAAAAAGGAGCTGATAAAATCCCACCCACCGTCTTGTCTCTTTTCTGCCCACAAGTGTAGCATTCCAATCTGTATAAATGCGTTTCTCTGGCTATGAGGGGAGAAAAAACACGATTACACTGAACCTAATTTAGCTTGGAATAAAACAGACCATTAGCATACTGCTCATTTACAAGTTACCTGGCAGCACTTGGCCCCCCAGTGACATGGGCACGGATGATGTGCAGGCACATGCTGTGCACAGGGCGGGTGGAGCATCCACTGTGCTGGCCAGCCCACACCATGCACGGCAGTTTCTCAGGTAACGAGGGCTTTTGCCATGAACAGCAGCTTAAAAAAGTGGATAAATGTTGTAATTGAAACCTCAGGAGCTTTGCTCGCAGCTCTTACTGAGAGCATCGTGCAGATGTGTGCTCCCTGGGGTTTCGCTGGCGGGGGACAGACTGTCTGCATTAATTCCCTTACTGAGCCCAAGGGGGACCTGTGAAGCAACCCAGGAAATGTGGGTAGGTGTAAGGCAAGGGTGTGTGTTTGATCCCTGGGGCCCAGCTCTTTCCATTCTGTTTTGGAACAGGGGCTCCAGAAGCCAAAATACAGTTGAAATGGGGCCGCAGTAGCAGCAAGGGACAGGGATGTCATCTGCTCTGTTACATGCTTAATCAAGGCAGCACAAATTCCTCATTATGGTTCAGTTGGAGGCTTTTTGTTTTTTGAAATAGGCAGCATATTATTCTTTGACTTCAAGGACTTTACGAAGAATTTCTTGCATTCCTTTGCTTTATGATCGGAAATATCCCCATTTAATACAAAATAGCTTGAGGCATGGTTCTGCTGCCTTTCCCAACATTGAGTAACTCCCAAGCAAAGGCCTGGAATTAGAATTGGGAGGAATTAGAAATGGGATTAACTTTATGCATTGAAGAAGCCCTGAAAAAGGACTTTTGAGACTCAAGTGCATGTCACTCACAGGGGATCACAGAGTCATAGAATGCTTAAGGTTGGAAGGGACTTTCATGGTCATCTAGTTCCAACCCCACACCATGGGCAGGGACACCTTCCACTAGACCAGGCTGCTCAAAACCCAGTCCAGCCTGACCTTGGTGGAGGTGTTAACTGCAGTGCTAAGTGGCCCTGAAACTGTGCATCTTCCCTCTCAAGGTATCGACCAGGGCCAGATGACATATGATGGCCAGCACTGGCACGCCACTGAGACCTGCTTCTGCTGTGCCCAGTGCAAGAAGTCCCTGCTGGGACGGCCCTTCCTCCCCAAGCAGGGGCAGATCTTCTGCTCCAGGGCCTGCAGCATCGGTGATGACCCCAATGGCTCTGACTCCTCCGACTCGGCTTTCCAGAGTGCACGAGCCAAGGAGTCGCGCCGCAGCGCCAAGATTGGCAAAAACAAGGGCAAAGGCGAGGAGGGAGCACGCAGCCCATGCAACCAGCTGCAGGTCACCTCCAACCGTCTCTCCACCGACGTGGACCCGCTGTCCCTGCAGATGGATCTGCTGAGCCTGGCCAGCCAGACACCGAGCCTCAACAGGGACCACTTGTGGAGGAGCCGGGATGAGCTCTATCACTACGGTGGCAAAATGGAGCAAAATCAGTCCCAAACGCCTCTGCAGCTTCTCAGCCAGTGCAACATAAGGACCTCCTATAATCCCAGCCAGGTCCCGGGCTCACAGCAAGATTTATGGGCAAAGCATTTCAGCAACCCAAAGAGGAGCTCCTCACTGGCAATGAAGAGCCATGGTGGCAGCTTCATCCAGGACTGCAGAGAAGACTACTACTCGGGGAGGCTTCGCTCGCAGGAGAGCTACAGTGACATGTCCAACCAGAGCTTCCCTGAAGCCAGAGGAAGTGTCAAAGTCCCCAAGTACGAGGAGGAAGAGGAGGGTGGGATGCCAACACCACAGTGCCGCACCCGTCACCCCATCAATGCCCTCAAGTTCACAGAGGACCTGACGCCCACCGAGCAGACTCCCCGGGGCTCCATGGAGTCCCTCGCGCTCTCCAATGCAACAGGTATGTCACCTCTGCTCCATGTCACCCATAGACCACCCCATGCCCTCCATGTGCTTTGAGTCCCTTGTGCTCTGGGTCAGTGCGATGACAGGTGTGTTCTCATTTACAAGGGTGACTGACAGTTTGGGCACAACTGCTCAGTGACACGGGCCCCAGTGTGCCTGGCAGCCTCTCTCCCTTTGCTTGCTTGTTTACCAAATGCAGAGTTTTATAGATGGATAGCCTTTTTGTGCAGCTCAAAACAAGTGTTTTCAAGTTCTTTAATCCTCCCTTTTGTGAAGAGAGGAGGAAAACCAAGGCCAGTTGCTAACATAGAGACAAGATTTCAGGCTTCAGTTCTTGAAGGACTGCTGTCAGCTGCCCTTGAAGGCTAAAAGTGTTTTTGAATGCTTTGAAATAGACCCAGTTAACCACTTTTGAGTGTTAGGCCATCCTCAAGCATGTGACTAGTTAAAAGATATTCCTCCCTCTCCACGTACAGCTCTTTAACTCCTCTTCCCCAGTCCCTTGGAAGAAACTGCAGGGAAAAGCCAGGCAAGATGCTTGTCCCATCAGGCTGAGCCCGTTTCTCATGAGCACATCCCAGGGTCATATTTCTCAAACCTCTCACCCCAAACATGTTTGGGTTTCATTTGTGTCTGCGGGGATGGGTGTGCGTGCACAGACGTGTCTGTGTGGGGCTCTGGTCCACAGCCAGCACTGGGCAGTCTCAGTCCTTCCTGCAGCTCGCTCTGCTCCACTCACATGGCACAGCTATCCTTGCTTCTGAGTCCCTCAGCAGAGAAAACTTCTTGGAAAAGAGAAAAACTGAACCTGGTTTGCTCGTCAGAGGCACTGCCTTGCTGCTTCTTTGCGGTTCCCCTGGCTTTTCTCTGCTCCAGACAGCAATGCTTGGATTTGGGCAGGTCCTGCACCTGAACTCCTGCAAAATGGAGTCTTTCTGCCTTGTCACAGGCAGTGAGCAGCCTGTGTAGTGTTTGGTACCTGGTTCTAAGGGTCCCCCACAGGGTTCTGGCACTGTGTGGTGGGGATGCACTGGGCCCGTGGAAAGCTGAGTCCTGCTGAACCGAAGCTCTGAGCTCTGCCTTGCCTGGATGGACAGATTTGCTCTGCTATGCCCATGCCTCCTCACCCACTCCCAGGGTTTGCTGTATTTGTTTAGGGAAGCTGCCAGCCCCTGCCAAGATGTGAAATGATCTCTGTGTTCAGCCAGAATCTCCCTATCCAGCAAGTGGCAGAACAGGGGGGAGAGAAGCTAATGAGCTGGGAAGAGTT
Source organism: Pithys albifrons albifrons (assembly GCF_047495875.1). Classification (NCBI taxonomy): domain Eukaryota; kingdom Metazoa; phylum Chordata; class Aves; order Passeriformes; family Thamnophilidae; genus Pithys; species Pithys albifrons. The sequence continues at coordinate 7,574,168 of NC_092460.1, forward strand.
TTACTCAAACAGCCTCAGATACACACAGAGGAGAAATAGATGTGAAATGGCGAGGGAGTTGGGAATTGCTCTCTGAAACAAGGTTTCCCTAAGCAAAGCTCCACATTTCCAAAGCTGGTTGTATTCCTGAAAACTCGTGTTGTGTAAACCTCATCAGTACAAAGAGTCTTGAGCAACACCAAGCTCGAATGAGTCGTCCCTGAGCAGTGGAGCAGTAGTTGCATGCTTTGGAACTGAAGTGTAACAAATTATTGGGGATGCAGGTCAAGAGACAGGAAATGTGGCAAGGTCTTTGTATTAGAGTGAAGATCATTCTGTCTTTCATTTTAGAAACCTTTTTAGAATGCTGGGAGGGAGACCTCCCAAAAGCAACCATCCTCCATACAGAGCCAAGGTATGAGTTTCTTTATGGGCAGTGCCTGGCTTAACATTTCACTTTTTTCTTGGTTTCTAGAGCAGATGCTTAGCATGATGGGGCTTGCAGTGAAGGTACACCATTCCTCTGCAGAGTGAGGTGATAATATTTTTATTAATTTGTAAGGTTCTAATAATTTTCCTTGCTCTGGGAGCTGGCTCAGCTGAGCTGGGGGCACTGCAGCAGCAACAGACAGCTACCCCGGGGCCATGTCTGCAATTATGGAGAATACAATTATCATCCAATTTAATTGGCAGCATTTTGAGGACAGGGAAACTTAGTGACCTGGACAAGTTCTGTGGGAGAGCAGGTCTTTGGGCAGGTGGTGTCAGGGCACAGTATCCCACTACCTGGCTTTTCCCATCTCTGAGGTCTCTGCTGGGGCTGAGCCAGCTGCCCAGCAAGCACCCCACAGAGCTCCCTCCAACACAGCCTGGGAGTGTGCCTCACCCCCTTTCCCTCCACCCTGCATTCCCCAGCTCTGCTTTGCCAGAAGCTCCTAGGCATCCACATATGAGGTCCCTTTGAGCTACCGATGCTGCACAGTTGCTCCACCTTATAAAGTGAAATAATTAACACCGCATCCATCTAAGGTTTTATGGCATCGCTGAAAATGTTCTGGTTTTTATAGGGAGCTGAAGGGCAAACAGTCCCTGACCTGCAGAGCACATGTTAAAAGCTGGTCCCTCCCTGGCAGCAGATTTTGCTGTGATGTTTCTATTACAACTTAACTGCTAATTATCCGGAGACGTCAGTAAATGCAGATAACTTACGGGGTGTGCACCATAATCCTTGTCCTTTGGCCGGAAGACTGCCTGCTGTGAACAGATGTTGTTCCCTATAATATTTCAGGGTCAGCCATTGTGTGGGTCAAGGTCTATGTGACCTCAATCTCCTCCAAGACCCCAGGTTTCTACCTTACCAAAAGGCTCTGTTTAATCGCTTTAAAGCCAATTCCTCATGGGTTAGTAAAGAGGTGAGACACTGTGTTAATCCTGGGCACGTGCCCTTACAGTGCTGGGCTGTGCTCTGCTGTCACCATGGGCAGTGATGCACCAGCAGACACAGGAGGGGCAGAGGTGGCTCTGACCTCATGCTCAGTTTTGGGGTTTGAATTAGGTGGGAGTGTCTCTCCTGTCTCTGGTTTGCGCTTGTATAGCCACAAATGCTGATGTGATTTAAACACTGGTGGAGGGTGTCTCTCCTTCCCTTCCATGTTTCTGTTTGAAAATCCCTTTTCTGCCATCAGCCAAAGACTGCAACAGACTTTGATCCACTACAGCTTGGAGACTGGGTCCTCCTCTTGCCAAACATGTCCATTAGATGGAGAGGCAAAGAGCAAAATATATTTCCTAGCCCTTTTTCCAAGAGGGAGTCAGTTTTGCTGATGTTATAATTTTTTGTTATCCTTTATTTCTTTTGGCTGCTTTTGCCTTATTTTTATGGCATTAGCAACAACACAAAGCAACACATCCTGTAGCAATGTTTACCTCATAGCTCCCTGCATTAAGCAATCAGGACAATGCTAAGATGGAACTTGTCCAGGAAGCTTTGCTCATGATGAGAAGCCTGAACCTACCAGAGGTTAATCACTTCCCAGAAGATACTCAGTCCTTCAGCCCTGCTCCCAGTGCTTGTGCTTGTGCTTGTGCTTGTGTTCCCCTCTAAAAGGGTTTTGCAGGTGCTGTGTGTGCCTGGCAGTGGAATTAGAAATCAAGAACTGATCTCTGCTGATTCTGAGCAGTTAGTTCCACAAAATGCCAGCTGGTCAAGTAGCCCACTTAAGAAAGTACCTGCAGGCTAAATGTTATTCTCTGAGACCAGTCTATGTGAGCCCCTTGCAGAGAGCAGGAGTGCTTTGGATGGAAGTAGAAGTCACACTGAATGGTGACACTGGTGTATGCAAAGGAGGAATAGATTTTAAGCGTTCCTTGAAAAATGAGTTTAGGTGAAAGGAACAGCCTCATCTATCACAGTCATAAATCCAGTTAAAAAATTATTAAACAGCAGTGCTGTTACAGAGTGGAATGTGATTTCAGTTGTATGGCACCCATTGCTCCTGTCATCAGTGTTATGAGATACCCAAAGGCCCCAAATAGTTTGTTTTTCCAGGATTAGACAGCAACTGTGATATACCCAGCAAGCGGAGAGAAAGAACATAAGAATATACTCATGGGTCAGGGCTGGTCCCTGCATGTCTGAGTTGTAGAGTGACCTGACAGCATCCTCTGTCTCCAGTCCCTCTTCTTCCTCTGCTTGAGGAGGAGCCGAAAGCTGCGGGGCAGGTTAAGGGAAAAACAAGCCATGTTCCTCAGGGCCAGGCTATATTTTCTGGAGAAACATCCATTGACCCAGCCTTTCCTGCACTGAGGGCTTGGGAGCAGCTCCTGAACACCTTCAGGGGCAGCAGGGAGGTATGAGGGGTCCGGAGGGTGGTCCTCATCCCCATGTCCTCAGTAGCACTGCATCCCATGCAGGCTTCTCTCTCCTGTAGGCTGGAGAGGGCGGCTGCCCCAGGCACTCCAGCTGAGTTAGACAAGCCAGGAAATGACACATTTACTATTCCTGGCTTTTTCTAAGAAAAAAAGGAGGCTTCCAGCTCTCCAGCATGTTATCATTCTCTTTCTTCCAGACATGGGCAGCGCGAAACTGCTTCTAAGTCGGACATGAGATCCCTGGGAGGACTTTTGAGACCCAGCTATAACATCTCCCAATCCAAGCTGGATAATTTCAAAACCCATGTGAAGGTGGAGGTTTTCCATCCGAAAAGCCCAATGCCAAAACACTACAAAACTGTCAGGAATGTTTCTTCTCCCCCTCACTCGTCTCTTGAGGCTGAGCAGTGGGAGGTTTGATGTGCCTGCTGCAGGGATCAGCCACAGGCATGGCTTCACCCCATTGGTGTCACATGATGGTGCAAAGCACAAGGGGTAACAGCCAAACCAGAGAGAGAACCAAAATTGACTTGTAGAAGGAGATGTTGTCAGAGTAAGCAACAGCACATCATCCCTAACCCGGCATGTTGGCTGTCCTGCCTTGTCTGTGGACAGCTCAGGAGCTGGGGGTGCTACTGAAGGGGTTATAGGGAAGCTTTTAGCTTAAAATCAACCGCTTTCCCAACCAGGACTAGCTGACTTCTTTCAGCAACCTGCAGAGAAGGACTAATTGGGTGGAAAATACTCCCTGACACCCATGAGTGGCATATGGGGGCACACCATGGGAGACTGTTGAGACTGTGACCCACTTGACGAGTGCTCTGCCTTCCCCCAAATTGTTTAGTTTCCACGATTTCTAGTTACATAAGGGTTCTGCTTTATTTCTGCACGCCCTGAGGTCGCTCAGAAGTGAGATGGGGCTGAGCTATAAACAAAGTCCTGGGCAGGCTGTTTCTCCTTAGGTTCCTTTTTAGTTCTTGGGATTGACCTTGAAATAAACCCTGTTTGAGAGGTGGTGAGGATGCGCCTGCCTGATGCACTGGGACAGAAGGCTGGACACAAGAGGTGCTATGCTTGTCCCCTCCTTAGCCTCTATACCTGCATTTGAAAATTTGGCTATCAGGGCTGGGTGCCAGGTTTTGGTGCTGTCAGGCACCTCTGTAGGGCTCAGGTGGTGAGGGCTGCAATGCACAGGTGTATGTGTACACTGTGATAAATGTAAAGGCAAAAAGCAAGCGTCAGCACAGCCCTGTTTGTTTGCAATATCCTAAGTCAGGGCATTTTGCATTCCCCTGCCAGGGTGAAGCAGCTGATGCTCTGTCTGCAGTGGGATGCTGGCTCACCCCATGTTAGCCCAGCTTCATGAGGAGTTTGATTTAATGGGGGCTGGGAGCTGCTTCCCCTCACAGGGGGCTCCGTTCCCAGCCTCACACACAGCCTACGCACTCTCTGCGGCCTCTCTGCTGTCATTGCCGAGTGGTTTAATAATTCATAATTAATGCAACTTGCAGCCCCGGTTTAGCAAAGCATACAGCGGGATTTAAGTGCCTCTGAGTGCTTTGTTGTGGCGAGGCTGTAGAGGTGATGTTCACAAGGGATAACTTTATGCTGTCACTTTGCTTATTTGGGTGTTATCTCCCTTGGCAATGTTTATGGGGTAAACATGGTTCTTAATAGGGGTGGGGAAGGACTTCAGAGGGGATTGTGCAGTGTTCTTAGCAAAACTTAATGTTAACCAGAAACCTGCTTTGTGTCCCTGGCGCTATAACCAGCTCGAGTTCTGTATCGAACACCCGCAGACGAGCTGCAGCTCTCACTTGTGCTCGTCTGAAAGGCGTGTGTTTCCATGGCTCCAGGGTGAAATATTGAGCCTGGCAGCCCCACACAGCCGAGAACGGCAGCAAAAAAACCTGCTGTGTTCACGTGTGCCACTGTGCTGGTGCCAGTCTGGCTATGGGATGACCACCAGCTGATGCACAGTGCTGATGGCAGCAGTTGCCATCTCTCCTCTTACAGTGCAAGAGCCTCTGGGGCAGCCAGTGATGGATGTGCTCAGTGTCTCAGAGCAGGAAATTTTGGTGGGAGTTTTGTTGCCTCACGTTTTTGCACCCTTGGTATGGTCTTGTGATGTTGTAACAACCATCCCACATCATGGGCCAGAGCAGGGCTCCTGCTCCCCTGGATGGCCTTGGGAAACAGATTCTCAGGTTTCCTTGTTAGAAAATGTCAGGGCTGTGTCTCCCCTTGCACGCTCTTTCTTTAAGTTGGGGCTCACTCAGGTTATTAGCTGTGTTCCCAGATGAAACACTTCATTAAGAGGGAGCTGCAGCAGTTGTAAATAAATACTGGTAATTCAAGAAGATGGGGCCTCGTGCACAAGTGTAGCTCTGGAATGGCAGATAACCTCTGGAGAAAAGGGTTGGTGCCACTTTTGAACTGTCCAGGGCAGTGGAGCTGCCCTGTGTGTTCCTGGGCATCCTTGACCTTCAGGTGCCAGGGAAACCCGCTGGTGCTGGACCTTGCCCCAGCCGCCTTCTGCTGTGATTGCGCAGGGACAGTTTTCTTCTCCAAGCTGAAATTTTCCTTGCAGGAGTCAGCAGACCTGGAGAATAATGTATTCCCTCCTCTTGCAAGCATTTTTTTCCATATTTGAAGGCTGTTATTATATCGCCTTTAGCCTTCTCTCTTCTAGACTAAACAATCTCTGCTCTTTCAAACTTTATTCTCAGGTTATATTTTCTAGATGAAATTTTTTTAGACAAATGGTTATTGCTGTCCTCTGAACTCGCTGCAGTCAGACTGAAGCTATCCTGGCTTGCTCCCACTATGCTTTGCTGAGACTTTGTGGCTCCATAGAGAGGGACAGGATCATTTAGAGAGCTTAGAAAGACTAATCTGGGCTAACCTTACGATGCTTTACACCTTGCATTGGCCTAAATGTAAAGTTCAGCCTGGAGGCACCTTTGTGTTTTGTGAGGGTTATAAGTTGCATCCTTGACCTCATACCTGCTCTGGGCAACATAAGAGACATGGAGAGCTCTTGGTGCCTTCAGTGATGCTTGAAAAGCACAGCTTTGCTCCTGAATGAGCAGAATGAATCCTTTGCTGTCACCATGAGCAGATAAAATTAAGTTTCCCTCTCCCAGTCCCACTGCTTGCACTGTCACTTCATAGTGTGGCTCTCAGAAAAAGGCATGTGCAGGTGCAGCCTGTGCAGTCTGCCTGGGAAGATGCATTTGGTCCTTAGCAAGAAGTTTTTCCCACTCTGTCATATGGAAAAATGAAACCATTGGATGTCAGGGTGGTTTTGCTTTGCTGCAGCCTCCCAGGCACAGGCTCTATCACACCCCAAGTTCTGTGTGCTGGCGACAGTGGTGGACATGCTCTGTGCTGGATTCCTCTTACAGTCATCATTTTCCCAGCAATTCAAGATCTTAAAACATGTACGTTTAATTATAATCAGACTGTCTGGATGAACAGCCAGAAACATCCCCTGATTAAACCTCATGCTTTGAGCATGAGCCATGTGTGTATTGCAGGCTACTTATTTGAACTCACTGTCCCTGACCAACACTTCCAAGGAGAAAAGACTAAAACACTCATGGTCTCTGCTGGAGGTGTGTATGAGGGGCTGGAGACCCCCATCCTGCACAAACTAAAGTAGTGAAGCTCTGGCTCTGCCTTTTCTGAGCTGGAACATCCTGCTTATCACAGTATGCTTTACTCCTGGAAGAAAGAAACAGGTTTCACTGTTGGTCATCCTGCTCAATCTCAACCACATCATTCCTGCCCTTGATGTGGAGAAGCAGATGTATTTTGTTTAATTTAAAAATATTGTTTAGCTCTTTCCATACCTCCAGAGCCTCTCCCCAGATGCTCATTTTTATTCTTGCTGGATGCAGGACGGGAGGAGGGAGATGGCTGTGAGGAGCAGCCTAGACCTGCAGGTACCATCCAATGCAGCTCATGCTGGGCGCAGAGCACCAGCTTAACTCACAGTCCTGTGAGTGGGACGAGGTCAATCCCTTTTAAAAGATGCTGCCAAAATCAACCTGTTGATGCCACAGAAGCATCCTGTGCTGTTGGAGCTGCATTCCTGCCCAGCACTGCCATTACTTGTTCTTATTGTAGAGCTGCGCTGCTTCTCTTAACGAAGGGCTGTGTAAATGTCATTTTCCTCAGTGTCAGCTATTGTCTGACAGGTCTGATTAAGGCCATATTGGGCTGCCATAAATCCCATGATTCACGTTGGGATGAGCTATGCCAGCGATCCTGCTGTTGCTCTGGCTCTTCCCGAGGTCTTTACGCATATAACTGAGTTACTTTTCCTTCACTGAGTGCTGTTGGGCTCCTCACAGTGGCACAGGAGGGACAGAAGATCACGGCTCCAGCAGGAAGGAAAAACATGCCAGGAATTGTTCACTCCCATAATAGGAGTGGGAAGCATGGGTGGGTAGGTCTTCAAAGGGGACAGAACTGTTCCCAAAGGGCAGTGGGCAGGTTGGGTTTGTTAACTCAGGATCAGTGTGGGTTAGGGGAAAAAAAAAGGCTTGGAGGAGCTGGCTTGGAAAGTGTGTCCTTTTCAAAACAAAACAAGGCTTTTCTTTTTTTTTTTTTATTTAACCCAGGCCCCTCCCCTTTCCTGCAGCATTCAGAAATCACCTTCACTTTACATTCTTCGGTAATTATAAACTCCAGAAACATCCCTATAAACAGCAGAAAAGCAAAGGAGCAGGGAGAAATGGTTGCGGCACTGGGGATCGGGAAGCAAAGCCAAACTATGTGAGAGCCAGTCATAGTTAAAGTTCTCTGTGCTGCCACCGAGGGGAGGGTTTGGAAAATCTTGTCCAGCTTTGCAGTATCTGTTGATCTTTTTAAGGCTGAATCCAAAGAAACCCTGAAGCAGCTCATGAGTGCAGTTAGTGACAGCAGCCCTTGTTCAGGTTTGGCAGCAGCGGCTAATGCCGAAGCAGCTGAGCTCTCAATGAAATGCAAACAGCTTTAGTTAAGAGAAAAAGAAGTTTGTTCTTGAGCTGTGGGCTGCATTGTTATTTTTTAATTAATTTAAAAAGTCATAAATTCTCAATGATTGCATAAAGGTGGTGCGTCACGTTGGAAATCCTGATGATGGTGCACAGCTCTCCCCGTTGATTTTACACCAAGAGGTTGTTGGAGAGGGATGGGGAGAAGAATGCCAAAGCAAACACTCTGCATTTGATTTGGGATGAAATGGATTTCCTTTGAAATAACTTGCGAAACATGTTGTCCTGAGCTTGCAATGCAAGCACTGACTGCTGCTGGTTGTCAAGCCAACGGGAAGATAGAAAATAGTCAGGAAACACCCATAAAACAGGCCAAGGACTAGGGCAGTGAGGGGTGCATTGTTTCTTCTTGTTGGGTAGGTACTGAGCAGACACCCCACTTCCCTACTGCCTGGTGAAGGCTTTCTGGGCTGGAGGGAAAGCACCTTGCAGGAGCTCAGGGCTGGTTGTCACATCAGAGACGCAGTGAGTCACCATCCCAGGCAGGGCACCTCAAACTGGAGCTGATGTTCCTGGCTCCTGCCCATGCACTTCTCCCTGGATATCTGCAGGGACAGCCTGACCCTCCCACTGTCCTGCTGCTTATGGGAAGCTTCAAAAGACCCTCTTGGCTTGGGTGTTTCCTTGCCTCAAGGGGAACCCAACTACATGCATATGGCCAAGGCTGTACCTTTGGTCCCCCCACAGGTGTCATTCAAGGGATCTGTGCAGTGCAGCATGGTAACAAGCCTGAATTAGTGGCCCTGTTGTCATCTGCCCCTGACATGGTTCAGTTCTCCAAGCACAAGGTGTGTGTGCTGGATCATGGCACCCCAGTTATCTCAGCGTGCAGGAGGCCTCAGGTTACCTCTGACGCATGATTTCTCCCTGGCATCGCTGGTTATTCCTATCGAGTCGCAGACAGTGTAGACATATGGGAAAGGAAGTCGTGAAAAACAACTTGGAGTCCAACTCAAAACACCTTAAATTGGTGTGATTTCCCCAAAGGAGAAACTGCCTGCTCTTTAAAAAAAATAAAAATGCTCCCTTTGAAAGGGCTCTTCAGGACATCATTGAAACCACTGAGTTATTTTTTAAAGCAAGTCTTGGGCCAAAACCAGCCCCCACCCTGCATCTCTGCTGATAGAAAATTCTCCTTCTTAACTCTCTTTTTTTCCTTCCTTTGCCCTTTCCTTGCAAAGGCCTCTCAGCAGATGGTGGAGCCAAACGCCAGGAGCATCTCTCACGGTTCTCCATGCCTGACCTGAGCAAAGACTCGGGTATGAACGTCTCGGAGAAGATGAGCAACATGGGGACCCTGAACTCCTCCATGCAGTTTCGAAGCGCCGAGTCCGTGCGCAGCCTGCTGTCGGCACAGCAGTACCAGGACATGGAGCCCACACTGCACGACCTCGCCAGCCCCCTCGGCTACCGAGAGCGGCCATTGCCGGGGCGGATGCACCAGAGCTTTGACTACGGCAGTGGGGTGCCTGGGGGCAACCTGGGGGCACAGGAGGTCCCCAGACACGCCCCCATGAGCGAGCGCACGCGCCGGCGAACTACCCTCCGGGATGATGACCGTCACTACCGCCCACATCGGCCCCGGCGGTCTCGGCGCTCCCGGTCGGATAACGCCTTGCACCTGGCCAGCGAGCAGTGCTACCGGCTGAAGGAGAGACCCTCCCTCCGAGCCAGGGATGACTACGACCCATTCATGCACCAGAGGAGCTACAGAGAGACTGTGGAGCAGGGTCCCCGCAGGGATGTCTACGGCCACTGTCCCCGGACAGTGTCGGATCTTGCCTTGCAGAACCACTTGGGCGAGAGATGGGGGCCCTACTTTGCTGAATACGACTGGTGCTCCACCTGCTCCTCCTCTTCGGAGTCTGACAACGAGGGCTATTTCCTTGGGGAGCCCATTCCCCAGCCCACCCGCCTTCGGTATGTGACCAGCGAGGAGCTCCTGCACAAGTATGGCTCGTACAGCATGCCCAAGTCTTCCACGGTGGGTGCCAGGGGACAGTTGCACAGCCGGAAAAGACAGAAGAGCAAAAACTGTATCATATCCTAATGGCATCCTTGCCAGGCACCTTGGGAGAATGTAAATTAATTCACAATCTTGCACTGTTTTAGATCATGTAAGTGCTTTTATTGTAACAAAAAAAGGCCCGAAGAGGGGATTTGTAAGAAGGTTGTAGACTGGCTTCTATAAATAGTCATAATCCTGGGCACGGTGAATATATTTTGCACATCTTACTTTGGAGAAAAGAATTAAAGAAGTTCACTTTAGCCTGTAATATTTACCCAGTAGTTTCTCCTCCTTCTCCCAGATACTGCCACCCCTTTGAGCTCTGTTTGTCCATTCGTTTTGGTTGCCACTATTGACTCAGCATCAGTTTGCCAGTAGCTTTTGCTTTCCACCACATTTTTGTTTTCCATTAGCCATGTTGGTAGGTGATCTGTCTCTTGGACAGTGTGGGAGCCTAAGTTATTTCCATGGTTGTAAATGCGATGTAAATGACAGTTTGGAGAAAATATTTTTGTATTTTGTAATATCAGAGGAATTTCTATATCTTAGGAGTCACTGGGAAAATGCATACACATTCAGAATTGTTTTCAGCCAGAGCAAACCAAACCAAATGGATCCCCCTTTCCATTTCATCACCAAATTCCTTAACTATATTAGTGAGACTTGAGTTGTCATGGTTTTTTGAGGTTTTTTTTTTTGTTAACCCTTTTTTCTGTTAATTTGTTTTGATCCTGGTCAATAAAGAGAACATTTTCTAATTCATTAGATCTTGAGGAAGCCTCGGTGGCATTTTGAAGTCTGCTCACAGACTGTAATTCACAGGTACAATCCATCAGTCAAATACAGAAACCCTGATAGCTGCAAAAGGCACTTTTTTTAATTATTATTATTAAGTAGGAAAAACAGACCTACCAAATGTCTGCAACATTGTAAATGACCAAAGCTGGAGAAGGAATTTCACACCTCTGTAGAGAAGCTGAAGTTACTAAACATTGAACTATTATTTGGAGTAAATAAAGTGTAAATGGTGCAATTGTGTGATGTCAGCATGACGTTGTTTTGAATATAGACTTGTCTTATGGTGCTCTAGTCTCCTGGGTTATGTTAACTGCTGTTCATTACCAAGTGGAAGTCTCAATATTGCCTACTGCCTAACAAGATATGAGAACACCTGCAATCTGCTCCCCGTGGGCCCCATCCTGCCTGATGAGATGCCCTCACCCCTCTGAGGCCATTTGGGGCCGAGGGGAAGCTTGTCCCCTGGGTGGGCTCAGCCCCTGCCACAGAGCCAGGACAGCCCTCACGTGGCAGAGGGTCTATAAATAGGGCTCAGCTGTGTTGTATTATGGTGGCTGTGAGTTTGTGTGCTTTAATCCATTGGGGTTCTGCCATCCCAGCATGTCCCAGTTGCAAGCCAATGCCAGGTTGTCCCAGTGCTTCCCAGAAAGGAGCAGGTTTGCAAAAGGGGCTCTTGGCACCCAAACATGCAGGTAGGCACTTGAGGGTGTTAAGATAAGGCTGGGCTTTGAGCCACAGGAGGGCTGACAGCTTAACTGGCTTAGTTGCCCTCTCTCTTGTGTGCTGTTGACATCTTGGGATGCTCCTGCACCTCCAAGCCAGCCCCTGCCCTGCACCCTGGGAATGAGGGCCCCACTGCAGGGATGGCACTGGCAGCCCTGGGCACACCAGGGGACACCCTGATGCCTACTCAAAGCAGCAGATGCAGAAAAATCTGGAAGATGGATGTCTCCATACCACAGACTATTGCTAGGAATTTTTTTGTTGTTTGTAAAGGACAATGTGATAATTATTATTCCTTTAAAAAGAAAAAAGAAATTACACTTAAGTATATTTAAGAAAAAAACGTTTTTTCCAGTTGGAATAAATGGAAGTATTCATCCAAAGGGAAAAGTCTCATGTGTATGTTTTTTTGCTCTTAAGGAGTGTTGGTTAGTCATCAGGCGAAAACTTGATTTTGATTGAGCTGGTCTTGCAATAAAAGCACAAGAACCAGCTCAACCTCATCCCTGACATGGTTGTGGTGGGCATGGAAAGTTGGTAGAACATCTCTGGCACACCATGCACCTTCCAGGGCTGATGACCTGGACGCATTTTTTGGTGTAAAAATGCCAAGTGATAGAATCATTAAGGTTGGAAAATACCTCTGAGATCATCGAGTAAGATCAGCCCAACACCACTGTGTTCACCATATCCCCAAAATTCCACATCCATACACCTTTTGAACACTTCCAGTGTGTCTTGAAGTCTTCACCTGGTAAAAGACAGCACAACTCAGCCAAAATCCCTGGCAGACCTCTGGTATAGTCTGGGAGAGATTTCAACCTGGAATTTGCAAATAATAGCCTTTTTCTTAGGAAGATCGCAGATCTTTCCATGTTTTCCAAAACAGACCTGGTAAGTTGGTTAGGGGTACTGCTTTCAGCGACAAGTATGACACTGTAACTGCAGGGTATTATATAATTGGCATTTATTATGTGCCATTTAATTCATTGTCAGTGATTAGAAGTACAATGAATGTTGTCTGTCAGCTCTGGTACAGCTGAGCTGGTCTTGTACAGCAGGAGCCTGGAACACTCAGCAAATGGTAAAACACTAATTCCTGGCCTTTCCCCTTTCTTGTTGCCTCTCCCCCGGGGGGAATGGAACAAGCTGTAGAAACTCCTTGCAACAGATTTACTGCACTTTCCCCTTGTAATTTTGTACTGAAACCCAGAGCACAGTGCCCTCATTCACAGGATTGTTTTGCTGCTGGATGCAGCTCTTCAAAATTTGGTTCTCCCTGCATCCCTGCCATGACTCATGTACACCTCAGCTTTAATGCAGTGCTGGAATCAGAACAGGTGGGCAACAAACTGGGGAGATAAAGAGGTGAGATGCTCCTCTCTCTTGGGCCCTTCACCAGTACAACGTTTTCTAAGAAAGACAGGCTTGGTATAAATTTCAGCAACAAAAGTGCAAATGTATCTTTCAAACCTATTTAATTTTTCATTTGGGCTCCAGGAGTCCCATACACTTTGAGACACATGGTTAAAAAAGGGGAAAAAAAGAATGCTCTTTTTTGTCTTCTTAGCCCATTTGGAGTATGATTAACCATTTCTGACAAACCCACTGAGCTTGAGGGATGGAGCTACAAGTCTGTAAAATCTTGCTCCGTCACCATCTGGCCCTGCTGGTTTCCCTCTCTGTGCCCGCTGCGTGCGCGTGCCAGTGCCTGGTGGGAGCAGGGGACACACACAGACATTTGCTTTCATGTCTCAACAACTGACACTCCCTGAAACTCGGGATGAATGTCAGTGGGTCCAGTTTCTCTGGGGCCACTGTTTGGCCTGGAGAATTGGAAGCTTTCTGCTGGGTTCCCCCAGACAGCTGTGCTGCCAGAGACAGCCTGGTACACTGTACTGTTGCTTAAAAAAATAAAATCATTAAAGCTGATCAGGTCTATTGCTGCCACAATTTTCTTCCATGCAATATCTTTTTTTTTTCACCCTTTTTTTTTCCAAAGAAGTCCTTGGCAAGACCTGCCCAGTATGACCCCAGGGGATGGGCTGAAGTTAACCTTTGTTGCAAAGCCAATGTCCGCATTTCACACTTGGCCAGGGTGGTAGTGGAAGCACAGCATTCTTCACATCCACGTTCCCCAGCAGGCTGGGGGGGCTCTGTAAGGCCCCTGCAACACTCCAAACACACCAGCATAGGCAGGATGTTGGCTCAAAAGACACTAAAGCTGTGCAGGGAAGCTTCCAGCACACTAAGGCTTGTTTCTCGGGAAGCCAAAAGTCACCCAGCCTTGAACTCACTGTACATACATTATAATAAGATCACCAGAGCCTCTGTAGAAGGTTGCAGAGAACTTAACTGTGAGGCTAGAAATAATCAGCAGCACCCCGATCTGGGTATTTATCCTCACAATTTAATACCCCAAAAAGCTACATCTGTGTAGCATGGAGTTGCCTCCCCCCACCTGGCACTGCTCTGCTGTGCCTGCTCTGCTGTGCCTGCTCCCCAGACCCCTCCCCAGCCCCCAGCTAATCTGGACTCCTGGGCTTCAAGATGCCATGTTATGTGATGAACTTTGCTCTTTCAAGCTAAAAAAAGCTCCCTGTTCCTCGCATTTGCATACAATTATGCTATTCTTGAAATCTAGGCTGTCCTCATTTTCTTGGAGATTATCTGCCACCTATCAGATGACCATCCTCCATGGCCAGGAAAGCTCATTAGGTAAGAGCAATTCCAGAGGATTTTATTTTAAAGATTATCCTTTTTTTATGCAACACATTTTCAACCAAGATCCTTGAAACTACTTAGGAATTCAGTTCCTGTTTGAGCACAAAGGGGAGTTGATGGCCAAGGATGCCAAGGGCCACAAACAAGTCACTGGAGAGCTGGGACCCCTTTCCAAAAGCATCCACAAGTTGTGACATATCACTGCATTTATAGAGGAGAAAGGAAAGGGGAAAGGGGGAAGGCAAAAAGGAAGAGGAAGGGAAGGGAGGAAGGAAGCAAGGAAGGAAGGAAAATTTTGTGTGACTCTGCTGAGGTGGCCCGCTGTTTATCAGAAGAGTGTTTTTCCTATGAGGACCCGTATACGCGAGTCTCTGCTTTGTGTTGGGGCCTGGCTAGTGCTTATCGATGTGCCATAGACTACTGTCATTGGCTTGAGGACAGGATAGAATATGGAGATATGCCATCCGAGACCTGTGCAGTCCCCGTTCAGGCTACCGAAAGTGAAGTCCAAACACAGCATGAGGTCGATGTTGTTTCTGTAGAGACCCAAACTCCAGTAGCTGAAAATAATACAGCCTCCGACCGATCTGTAGAAACCCAAACTCAAGCTGCAGACCCGGACATGGCTATTTCTGCTGCCCCTTCTACAACCACAGCTGAAACTCGGACGCAGGCTGAAGCAAATACAGTCTCTGTTTGCTCGACAGAAACCCAGACTCAGGCTGCAAATCTGGACAAGGCCATTCCTGCTGTCCCCGCTACAACCACAGCTGAAACCCGGACGCAAGCTGAAGCTAATACAGCTTCCAGTTGCTCCGTAGAAATTCAGACTCAAGCCGTAGATCTGGAGGTTGCCATCTCTATTAAGTCTGCTAAGACCACAGTTGAAGCTCAGACTCAGGCTGACGTCAATACAGCTTCTATTCGCTCTGTGGAAACTCGGACTCAAGCTGCAGATCTGGAAGCGGCCATTCCTACTAAACCCACCAAGACCACAGTCGAAGCTCAAACTCAAGCCAATGCGGATACAGTTCCTATTCGCTCTGTGGGACCTCAAACTCAAGTTACGGACCGGAAGATTATCATTGCCCCCATAAAGAAGAAAACAACAAGGACAAAGGAGACTACAAAACCCATAGAGCCACCTCCGCAATTGGAACAAGAAGAAGAAGAAGAGGAACAAGAAGAAGAAGAAAAAGAAGAAGAAGAAGAAGAAGAAGCAGATGAAGAAGCAGCTGCGAGAGAGGAAGAAACTACTGTGACGATGGAAGGAGCGACGGCACAAGAGGAAAGAACAGTCACAGTAGAAGAGGGAGCAGCCGCCAGAGAGGGAGGAGTGGTCACAAGGGATGGGGCACACCTAATGGGACTGATGCTGCTATTTGCTGACATTTCATTTGTTAGACAGCAGACACTGTTATAGTCACTTTAGTGCCGAGAATGCTTGTCTGGGCCTCTGAGTAAGGAAAAAATAATTAGAAAGTTTAAATTATTTGTATTTGCTGTCTCTGCCCAGCCACACTGGATTCCAGTGTTACATTGTGTGCTCTCTCCATGTTACTGTGTGAGCTTCAACTGCCTCCAGGCTCCATCTTCACCTGGGAGGAAGGGAGGAAACCAGCTCCCAGGCTTAAAACACTGGCCCTTAGCTCAGGGACCAAAGACCTATATGCAGCTCTGCTTCTTTGATTCTTCACTTCTTAGCAACAAGTCAGCAAATTACCAGCTTCCCTGTTTTAGGTAAACCCAGTCAGTTGCTAAAGTATTCTCAGGAGAGTTTTCCCTTGTAAAAGCAAATATTTATATCTGCTGTGCTCTTAGAGGCTCTGGATATGATCAACTCTTAAGGCAAGATTTATCTGAAAGAGCTGATTTATTGAAATGGATAAACAAAGTCCTGTGAAGCAAGTTAATTCAGTCTAAATAAAGCATAAAGCTCTGAAAAGTACACATCAGATCACAGTATACACATACACACACACATATATTTGTGTGTATATAAATATATATTCCCTATATAATTCCTGCAGTCAAGTCCTCAATCCTCTGGACTGGGATCCCGTATCAACACCCAGGAGGACAACCCTGAGCCATTCTGGGTGTATATTAGGCAATGTATATATTATCACATGCCCTGATTTGTAACAGACCCAGACCAGCAATGTGCTCCCACCGCAGCCACAGAGATCCCTTCAGCAGCCAGCTCTGCTTGCCCTCTGTGCCTCAGTTTCCCCATCCCCAAACTTCCATGACAGTGATGCTTCTAACAACAAGGAGCTTAAAAATCTGGGGTGACGGAGGCTGCCAAAACAGTGGATTTAAACCAGTGTCTCTAGCCTAGGGTTTGAGACAGTTTGTTGGCATCTGGGTGCCAGCAATTTCTATCAGAGTTGTTTTCCATAGACACATCCCTCCCTTAGATCCTCACTGTTAGAAAGAGCTCACTTCAGCTCTATACATTCTTGGGAATTTTTCTTCTTTTCTGTAAGTCAGGCTTTAATTGTCAATTATTTGCTCATGAGCACTCTGTCATGGCTGATGCTGGAGCTGACTCAAGCAGTTTTTATTTTGGTATTTGGATTAATTAGCTTTTTCGGAAGAGGGAGGCCGGGCAAAGATCTATTCTTGCTGCTCATCACATATTCAGTATTTACATTTTTCGGTATCCCAAGTAACTCACCACAGAAAACAAGTAAATGAACACTGAAACATACACAAAACACCTGGAGCCACTGCAATTCCGTAATTGTTACTACTTGTTCGTCATGCACAGAGTGCCTCTTGGAAAGGCCATTCATATATTGGCCAGTGGAGATTTTTCCTGTTGGATGCTTCCAATGAGGCTCCCCATCCTCCCACCCTGTCTGCCTGGGTCAGGTCTGACTTTGACTCCCTGCCAAAAGCCAAAGCAGCAAAATTGCTCGTTGGCTTTGGGAGCAGCAGCCTCTGGAGCTCTTGGCCCAGGACAGTAAATACAGCTGGGCAGAGTAGGCTGCTGAATAATTTATGTGATGACTCTTCAAAAGAGTAAATCCCTCCCCCAGCAATCCCCTCCATCCTTCATCAGCTCATGTGGCTGCTGAGCAGTTTGTGAATATTTAGGAAGTTTTACTAAATTCATGAAGTCTTGTAAAAAACAGCCTTAAAATGCTGAGTGAAATACTTGAGTCCCACACAGCACACTGTTCATGTGACCACAGGGGAGGAAAGGGGAGCCAGGGAGAGCCAGTCCAAAATCCTCTTGGTTTAGATCCAAATTTGCTAGATTTCTGTCCAGCAGATGCGATGCTGCCCTATGCCCCTCTGAAGAGTTAAATTAAAATCTTGTTCTTGGGTAACACATGGGTGAAATCGCAGTTTTTCTCCTTTTTTTATGTGCCATGGGAGGCCAAACACCCCAGCATGGCAGGGTCTGAGTGTGGGGGGACCTCAAAGAGCCCCTTCAGAAGTGCCAGCATGGCAAAGGGAGGGAAAAGAGAAGGGGAAGAGGAATGGGAGGATGAAGAGAAAAGGAAAATAAAGGGAAATAAATGGAAATAAAGGGAAACAAAGGGAAATAGAGGGAAAAGAAAAAAACAGAAAGGGGGAAAAGGAAAGGAGGGAAAGAGGGGAAATAAAGAGGCAAAAGGTAAATGAAAAAGGAAGAAAAGGAAAAGGAAAGAGGGAAAGGAAAAGGGGGAAGGGAAGAAAGGGAAGTGAAAATAGAGAAGAAAGGCAAAGGGAAAGAGGAAGAGGAAGGGGAAGGGAAGAAGCTCTCCCCTCACTGGGCACACTGCAGGGTTGTAAGCAGCCCCCTAGGGCAGTGGCAGCAGAGCAGCCCTCCTAGGAGGCACTACCCTGTCCCTGTCCACAGCCTCCTCTCCCAATACTTGGCCTCCTGACAGTTAATTTTGGAATTCACAATGATGGGAATAAGTGTTTGTGGCTTCAATGCCTGGCCCAGTTGTGACAGTGGAGGGTTTTGCTCAGAGGAAGCAAATCTTTGCATATTTATGAACATAATTGTTTATGGCAAAAGATCCAAAGAGGAGAAGTTGATTTGGGATGCACAGAGAACTGGAACAAACAAGCCTGGCTCCCCATGGGGCTTCACTGCAGCCTCAGAGATCCCTGCCTTTAATGCTCGTGGATTATTAACAGCCAGGAGAGGATGGAGAGAGCCTGTCTGGGGGGAGGAAAGGCAAAAATCTCCCAGTTTCACTTTCATAATTTGGAGTTTCAAACCGATGTTGACGACAATGTCATTATTGCTGAGCATCCACTGGGCTCAGGGAGTAAAATTCCTTTTATTCGTCTCCAGTGTCAGGATTTGCAACTGCAAAAGATTTTCAAGAGCTTGTCTCAGTCCCTGTTTGTATGCAAATGATGTTGTAACATTTCTTAGTCTAAAAGACCTGATTTTTGCTATCATCAGTCAAAGCATCTGTCAGCCTTGTCAGAAAAGAAAGACTTTGATTATTTCAGGTCAAAACAACCCAAAATTATTGCTAGAATATTGAGGCAGTTTTAAGACATGAAGAGTACAATGAAAATTGCTCAAAACCATTTTTCCTGTCAATGAAGTTTTAATTTTTATTTTATTTCCACATGTAATGCAATTTTTTTTTTTACAGATGACAAAGTTTGAAAACCAAATAGTTCAGAGCAGTATTCCAGAACTACATAATGGGGTAGGGAGCAGTATTAGATTCAATTACATGTTCAGGAGGAAACTGGGATGAGGAATGAAATTAGATAAAAATTGGGCAAAAATAATAGAAAATTGAGTAGGAGCTTGTGCTGAGGCAAACACTTCAAGTGGTGCTGTAAACACTGAGGGCTTGAGCATGGGGTCCTCTCCAGGAGGTAAGTCCTCTTTCTAGAGAGGAAAATGTGCCATTGCTCCTGCACATGTGGACCCCAGAGGTCTGAGGTTTTGGTTTTGGTAAAAAAAAAAAAAAGGGTTGGTGCCTACAGAAACATTCTCTCCTTGGTGTAGCCTGAGTCCATCTTTTGGCAAGACAACCAGAGCATCCACCATGGGTTGACTAGAAGTGGAAATCTCAGTTTAGTAAGCCCAGATCTGCTCACATGAAACAATCTTTCTCAGCACTGAGACTTCTGCTTCCTAATGAAAATTATTTTTTTCACAACCTGCTGGAGTGCTCACAGTGTTCCCCCAGGTGCCTGCATGGGGCTGTCACTCTGTGCTTGGCAAAGGAGGCAAAAAGTTCCCCCAATAATTCCCAACTCAACCTTTTCTCACTGAAGAAGTTGCTAAAGTCTGAAAGGCTTTAGTGCAACCACCAATCAAAAAGGCACCTCCAGCTCCACACTTGAACAAGGACTGGGAGAACTGGGATGTGCTGGAACTGCTTTGGATCTCCTCCAACTCTATCAGCAGGTTCCCTGCCTGTTGTCATCAAAGTGGAGTTCAAGTCCCTGGGAATAAAGCCCCTGGTTTGAGGTTCTGGCCTGGGATCAATGTCTCCCCATGAGCACTTGGAGCAGCAGGAGTGCTGGCATGTGGATCAGGAGCACCCCAGCACAGCTCTGGTTTGTTCCCCCTGGCTCCCCTCCCCACAGAACCAGGAACAAACCCTGCTGCAGAAACAGGGAATCTCTCAGGGACCCTGAGCTGTTGCTTTGGGCAGCTTTAGAATCTGGGGGGCTGCCAGAGGAGTCACATCTCAGTTCTTAGTCAGCTCCTGCAAGTTTCCCATTCCTGGTGCCTGCAGCTTTACACCTTCACTGACCACTGCTCACCATGACAGCCAGAGCAAACAGCCTGTGCCCAGCACTGAGCATCCACCTCCAGCACGGAAAGCAGATGGATTTTCATTTACAGAGGCACAAGACTCTCCTTTTCCTGCACACACATACATAGAGTTCTACATCACAGCCTCCATCATTTATATGAGGAACTGTGAGGAAATAACATGTTATAATAACAGCATGGATATATCCCTTGAGCTCTGAATGATAAGGCAGTAATCAAGTTTCACCAACGTGAAGCAAATTTCCCAGTACTCTTTCCTAAAGATAAGCATGTCCCAGGACCAGCGTGATACCCTCTCCCCACCAGCATGCACGGTCTTCTAGAGAAGTGATTTTTCCCAGTAGTCACTACATTAAACTATAGGCAGAATATTCAGATCCAAATCAGCTCCTGATGTGTTTCCATCTCACAGTCCCGATAACCGCATTGCCTTCATTTTCATACTGCATTATTTATTCATATCACCTTGGGGAACATGGAGCCTCACGAGCAGTGGGAGCGGACTACGTACCCACAAACTAATATTTTCCTCTCAGTGATGCATTACCATCACTTTCCCACAAAATGAATTGCCCACCAGCAGCTTCCCAGGCCTCTGCCTACCTGCAGAGCAAACACTCCTTATTCTTCTCACAGAGCACAGCACAAGGCATGGGGGACATTTGCTCAACACAGCCTCAACCTGATTCCTAATTTCCTCCCTCAGACTACGTGTCCCAGTATTTCAGGCTTTCAGAAGCCTGATTTTCTGAGGTTTGTGGCTGGCTGACCCATCCATACTGCCAAATGCCATTTGCACCTGCAAGTTTGAACTTTGGGATGGGCAAGCACTTGAGCAGGAATGTGAACACTTGCTCCTGACTCTGCAAAAGTGACTCTGCAAATAGAAAACCACAGAACAGTTTGGATTGGAGGAACCCATCTAGTCCCAACCCCCCTGCCATAGGCAGGGACACCTTCCACTAGAGATCCATATGGCCCATCCCACCCACACCTGGAGAGGATGAGCTGACTGCTGCAGTCATGGTATAGTATCTAAGTGCTCTATTATTTTGCCTTTCTAAGTGAAGCACATGAAGAGGGTAGATGGTAGAAAGTACAACTGGACATGTGGTGGTGATGATTATGACCCCCAGTTTGAAAAAGTGGGGAAAAAGCCCAATGGTTTTCCTTGATTTCCCCCACATTTCCAAGGTCAGCCACGCAGTCCTGGATATGAGGAGGGAAACGCGAACATCTCTCCAACTGTTCTTGGACAACTCAAATGTCCTGTTTAATGCCAAGGCCATTCAGTTCTTGTCTCCAACTTTCAGCTAAAAATATACTGATTTCTAAAACGATCAGGTGGGAAGAGCAAAGAGCATTTCAAGTACTTGCAGAAAAAAAAAATACAAGGGGATACAAATTCCTGTGAGATTTTTCCCTATTTCATCCTGTAGCTTCAATCCCATAATTAGGTCTCCTGTCACTTCACTTGATGCTCTGCCCCATTTATCTGCAGCTTTTTGACCCTGTTTTCATATCTGGTAATATTTTTTTCCATTACAATTCTCAAAAGAAGACAAAAAAAAGGATTTTTGACCTTCACTCAGATGTCTGAAATCTGTAAGAACTGTTTTAACTTTGGAGATGATCACAGTGTTAGAGTAGGATATCTACAAAGTAGGAGATACATATTTTTTGGTATATATATATAAAAATTGTATAAATATATATAAAAATAGGGTTTATATAAAGTAATGGCATCCATGGAGCAGATACACTCGAGTGCCACAGTGGTATGATGGGCTCTCCTGAAATTGAACCCTGGAAGGAGAGGGCAGCACTGAGTGTGAGAAATTCGATTTTTTGAGCAACCTACACCAACGCAGACAGTGGCTGAGCACATACTGCTATGACAAGCGGGGGCACAGAGGATGCCCGCTTATCTTGCAATTAAATCAGAGTCAAAATTTATTAACAGTGAAGGACCTTCCTGCCTGTAAAATGGTACATGCTTCCAGGCAGATCCAAGCAGTGAAATCCTGTTTCCAAATGCCAAAGCTAAATATAGATGAGCCTGATGTCAACTGCATCACCTTTTTATCTGGTGGATGTTTATTAAGTGAAGACAGAATATCTGTTGCATTAAAGCAAGCCACCTGCTGCCAAACAGCCTCTGCCACAGACAAATGTGTTCTCAGCTAATTTATGCGCAGACTGTACTTCAAGTCACACTGTTCTTGCCAAATTTTGAAAGACTAGATTTCTTAGTGCTACAACACAACCCCAGAAGGAGTCACCACCTCCTCTGACAGGGGCAAAACCACCCAACAATAGTCACAGCTCCCTCAGAGCAGCTCTTGGCCAGGACAGTGAGGCCAACTGGAGACCAACTGCAAAAGGCTGGACCCAGGATATTTGGGACAGAGATCAGACATAGTGAACCCTTCCTGTTATCCCACCTCTGTTTGCAGCCATAGGTCTCAGGCTTGTCTGTATCACTCCCAACAGCTTCACCACTCTGGGAACCCTCTCCAGCCACAGCACTTTGCCCACACTCCAATTTCCACAGCCATCCCTTCCAGCAGCACTGTTGCCTAGACTGAGGCTACTGTTCCTCCTGCCCAAGTGTCAGGCTGTGTGGCCATGTCCCTGAGGAGGGATGAGCCAGCGGCAGCAGGAGCGCTTCACCTGGCTCACAATCAGCCTTGGCATCTCCATGGCAACTCCAGCGGATGCTGCATTGCTAATGGCTCCCAAGGAACCATCACACTCAGAAGCAGCAGTTGCAATCAAGTTCTGTCTTGGTCATCTCCAAGGGGGCAAGAGGATAATGCAGAGGAAATTAATAAGAGGCATTGAAAACACTTTGAATAGCGTAATTGCCTTAACAACTCATCTGGATTATAATTAGTCTGTTCTTAAAATGCACAGTATTTCTAGTGTCTCTCAGCTCTTGCTCTGCTGCTGCTGCTCACTGCTGCCCTGCACACATGCATGGAGGAGGCTGAAGGGACCTGAGCAGGATGTGCTGTGCTCAGACAGGATCGCTGAAACCAGGATGGGGTTCCACAGGCACAACCTGAAACACCCCAAAGGCAAGCACAGGAAATCCAACATCATGCACCTTTCACCCATGACATGCTGGGGGCAGACCCATTGGAAACCTGCTGGAGAGTTTTTGCAGTGAAGAAACTAAAACCAGTCTCATTGTAAGACATGTGAGAGTCCTGACCTAACTTCTAGGACAAAGACTCAGTCCTGCCCATAGCAGCACCTCAAATCCCCAACCTTCACTTGCCCTAAAGTGTTTTGCAGGTGGGTGACCATGCTGTAGTAATCCCTGAGGGATTTTTTTCTTTCCAGTTAAGTGAAAAGTGTATTTTTCCTGCACAAGCTGCTGGGCTGCACTCCCCAGGGGCTGCGCTGTGCTGGGAGATGTTTGCACCCCAATTTTGGGGCAGGAATACACCTGACACCACCCAGGCACCTGCCAGAGCAGGTGATGTTCCCCCTCATTGCTGGACTGCATCCCTGAGGATTGCTGGGCAGGATTTAGCCATCAATCACTACTCAAGAGTCAAAAGGCATTTCTGTCTCATGACTCACATCCTACTCACCCCCAGGCTCTGTGGTGGGAGTTGTTCCCCACAACCTCTCCAGCTCCACACACCAGGAAGTCAGGGAAAGCAAATTGCACTGCTTTTAGGGTTAACGTGTTTGCATTCATATTCCAAGCCTTGCTTTCACATCTATAACTCATTTTCCAACATCTTCAAGCAAATTTCACACTGTTGGAAAAATGTCAAGGGTTTAATCTGATATGTGTGATACTTACTGATGCCACTAGGGAGGGAGATGATCATATCTTCCACTTCCCATCATATTTCTTGCAGGAGTGAAAACATATCAGGAGAATTCACTGGGTTTTACTATACTTGGTGGATGCAAATGAACACAAATCAAACTCTCTGAGGAGCACAGACAAGTAACTTTGCATATAAGAGACCCAAGGAAGAGCTTATGTGTCTGAAAGCTTATCTGTTTTTTCCAGTTGCGTTAGATGGTCTTAGGGAATGTGGCTTTGCTGGTGATCCTCACTACAGCTGTGATCTGCATCAGAGAGCAGGACCTAAAACCCAGGACCAGCCTCCTGCAAGTGTCATGCTTGGCATAACTGGATTAAGAATGGAATTAAAGACAGCAGGGGAAAAAAGCAGATAGATAAAAATTGTAGTGCATCAATACTACAATTTTCCTCAGATTAATGCATTCCCTGCAATATCCACAGTAAAAGATTCCTTCAAATCTGCATGAAATCCGGTGAGAATCTTATGCCACAAAACAAAACAAGGCCTGTTGATTAAATTCATCTACCATTAAAGCGTGGCATTCTGATGATATCCAAATACCAATCAATATTATTGACTTCAGTAAATTTTCCTCTGAGCCTATAACTGTAATCTAATTTTTCCCAGACCAAGATAGAAAAAAGAAAAAAAAGGAGGCTGCATGAAAACTATATTCCTAAGCTTCATTTCGGAAAACCATTTGGATCTCAGAAACAGGACTCGAAGTGTTTGTGGTGAGGAATACGCTTAATTAGATTCATGTCTGAGAAGTCCCCAGCTGTTCTGCAGACAAACAGAAATATCTGAAATTTCTTCCAGCTCTATGGAGACACAGAGATTGGCTCCTCTCCCCTTGCCCCAGCCTGAGAGATTTGCACGTATGATTATAATCTAGTGCTGTTTCAGACAATACAAGATGCCACACAATCTCTGAACACAGACCAAATATTCCAGCAGTTTATTTCATGATTACTTCCACCCTGCTCACTTCAGCATCTGAAAAATTCTTTGCTCTTTTTTTCATATGAAAGGCTTTCTGGAAGTTGGACATAACATACATTCATTATGAAATGAAAATACCTCATGTGTTCAGGATGGAAAAAAAAATCCCTGGCTTTCAAGAAAGCTTTGTGAGCTTATTAAAAACAAGAGCGCTTGAAACATGTGTCGTTTTGCCAAATGAAAAATTCCCTCCTTGCTTCTCAGACTTGTAAGCTGCTTTGTGTGCTTAAGACATCTCTTTCCAGTGTCCAGAACATTATCATCATTAGTCTAAATTGGAATAAAATATTATCTGCCTTGTATCAACAGAAGGGACTGCAGGGCAACCACACCTGGCCTCTATAATCATTGGAAAATCATCCTGAAAGAGTCATCAGTGATGATGCCTGCCCAGTCCTTGGACTTTGGGAGCAGACCCCTTTGCCACAGGGAACCATCATACCCAAACCATACATCTGGGGAGAAGCTGAAACAGGAACTGTGAGCCAAAACCATAGCTGGCCATAAACACCACAGCCTGAGAAGAAGTGAGCTGTGACTGCCTCAAAAATCCAGATCCCCGGGGCACTGTGGGAAGTCCAACCACATATGGAAAGATGCACTTTGGCAGCTTCAGGTCCAGACACAATTCCCAAGCTTACCTCACCAGCCTAACCACCTTCCCCTTCTCTTTCTTTTCTCCCCATTACTCACCTCAGCCCTGTTTTTAGGGGTCCCAGCCATACTCCTGGCTAATGCTTTGAGACAAAGCTGCCAGCACACGATGGGCTGGTGAGTGTAGACATTGGTCCTTCACTGCCTCCTCTCCTCTAATTTCTTTTGCCACCCTTTTGACAACTCTGTAGCCCATTCCACATCCAGACTGGCCCAGAAAGAGGTGCAGATAGACACTGTGAAATCAGGCAACCAGCCACTGCACATGGAGGAGTCCAGCTGGGCATCTCAGCAGAACTCACTGCTGTGCTGCAGGGTACAGCCCTAAGCATGTGGCATTTTGCAAATGGAGCTCTTACTGAGGTTGTCCCAAGGAGTCAGGGTTGGATACACAGTGGAGCATGAGGACAGGAGGGCATCAAACACTAGGGATCCTCAGGAAAGTGAGATTAAACTCTCCCTGCTGGACTACCCATAATAGGGCATCTCCATGTCCTGGCAGGAGACACCAGACAAGGAATATCAAACACTGCTGCAGTTGGGCTGGACCTGACAGTGAACAATACACAGTGCAGGGATCAGATTAGTAAAGTGCACTTGTGGAGATCACTGCCAGCAGCCAGTGGAACAAGTCAAGAAGCTCATCCAGTGATTCACCCTGCATGGCTCCAAAACTCTTCATTTCACCTGATTAAGGATGAGATGAGTAAGAGCAACTACAAGGATGAATAAATGTTTCAGGAGCTTTGAAGAGCTGCTCTCAGTAGCCAGCAGCAGCATTCATTATCCCACAGGCTCCTGAAATGGGAGCTCTCAGCCACCCTTGCTATACTACGAGCCAAGTCAGTCTGTTGGTAGGTGGTGGCATTTGGGCTGGGGGTTGGTAATTTGGGACGATTCAGTACTGAATCACCCACACAATTTGCTATGGCAGATCACTTTCTCCACATGGATTGTCTGCAAGGCTCTCTCTTTCTCCTAATACTTCATTCCCATTTATCTTACAAGCAATTAAGACTGTTTAAGAAGACAATCAGTTGGACTTTGAAGCTTTTTTTCTCTGATCTGATATATATTTGTTCTTTAAAATATAACTTCACATACTGTGGCATTCTGGATGTTTTCTGTTTCAGTAACAGGCTGTTAATTGTAATTAGTTTTATCATGGTGGAAATTCAAAAATCTGCTCTGAATGTGTTCCTTTGAATTTAGTTAAAAGGCACTTTTTGAGCTGACAATCATTTTGATTTTAGCTTGTGAGAAAGAATCAAATTTTAAACTTACGGGAAAATCTCATTTTACTGCAGGGTTGAGAATCCACTGTCTCAGCTCACTGGCATTGTGAGGTGCTAGCGAGAGCCAGAGCAAATATTTCTCTGGGCTTCCACTTCCATGCAGTATGTTTTAGATTACACTTAAGTGGATTCAGGAGAGGAAACTGGGGGTGGTGAGCGGGAAGGATGCGAGTAGGTAAGTATGAAAGGAGTCAGTGCATGGAAAAATGGAAGTCAACTAGAGAAAAAAAAATATGCACAGAAAGGGTGAGGAGGTACTGGCAGGATTGAGAGTAGATCATACAGAAAGCTCAGAGTTATATGTACCAGACTGAATAGATAAGCACAACGAGGAAATGTATAAGGGTAATGCATCAAAGGGCACTTCAGGAACTGCTGTGAGTCATTAGAGGTGGGATGGAGAAAACAGGAAAAGGGGAATGAGCAAGAGGAAAACATCAATATGTTAAAAACATTAAAAGATGTTGAAATAGTATATAGCTCAAAATATTCAAAAGATGGTTTTTAATGCTTGGACAATTGTGCAGTAAGAGAGCAGCAGTGAAGCAATGTGCCCAGGAGGGAGGATGTGGTTGGGGCAGAGGCTGTGCCCAGTGGGGAGCTGGTGCTGAGGTACGAGGGCAGGAGCCAGCCAGGACTCAGGATCTACACAAACCAGCACCACCCAAGGCACAAACCTGTTCTGCTCCCCCTCCTCTTCTATTCTAGCAGGAGTCCAACCTGGCTCCACTGCCCTCTTGGGAATTCTTGTTGACCAGGGGGTTACCTTGCAGCAAGCAAAGCTAATGCTTTGTGTGAGTCCTTCCATGGGTCATGTGTCCTCTTCTACCAACCAGAATATGCTGCTCCTTTCAAGGATGGAATGGCTCTGCCCTCCAGATCATTCCCATGGCACTGTGTGGAATGCAATATACATTACAGGAACCTGCAGCACCTGTGGAGAGCTAGTGGGACATACAGAAGGTATAAAAATAAAAACCTGAGCTGAGCATGAACTTCTGCAGTCAGATTCTCAGATGGGCAAGAGCAAAGGCTGCTTTGCAAAACAGCAACCAAGGGCAAGGCTGCCTCTAACTCTGGGGATAATTGTCATGGAAACTACAAGTAAAGTAGCACAAAACACAAGTAGGTATGAAAAATGTAGCTGAAAATAGCTGCTCCAGGAATGTTTCTTTGCAAAGGTTCTAGACATTAAAAGGCAACTGAATAAACAGCTTAGTAATTTTAGATGTTCTTGGAAAATGGATTTTAAAGGGAAAAATGGGGCAAACCACAAAACTATGGCTCAGGGAAAACTCCAGGAGAAAAAAGCTCTGAGAGGAAAATAAATGCAAATAAGACTCCTGCAAGCTTTATAATATTTATATCTAAAGAGGTATAGATAGATAAACTCATATTTGTGTGTGATTATATATACACAATAGAAAGCATACAGATAACTATATTTATAACTATATATGTGTGTATATATATAGTTATATAAACTATGTGTGTGAACTATATATATGCTACTGGAAAAATAATACTGAATAAAAGAAGCCAGAACAAACCCAATACTTTCTGCATCAAGGTGAAGATGACAGGGTTTTTCAGAGGTTAACTTGACCGACATCCAAGGTCTTGAGCAGGAAAGCAAGTTGTTTGATGAGTTGGACCAGTGTCTAAATGGCATTTGACCAAGGATGGCTGTGACCAGAAACACACAGGGAGGGTGAGATCCAGCCACCCAGCAGCAGAATGGATGGGTGCCAGAGAACTGAAATAATCAGAAAATGCATGAAATGGAGCTCAGCATGTGTGCAGAGAGCTGTGATAGGGGGAGAGAGGGGGTACAGCCTCCAGTCTGTGGGGAGATATTCAGCAATTAACAGCAAGGATTGATGGCCACAAACCAGGACACCTCTGTCCCTGCTCAAAAAAGCAGCAAACTGCATTCCACAAAGCCCTTTTTCTTTGCTGTGAGGAACATCTCTCCATGCCAGATGGATGGTGGCACATCCAGGGATAGTCTTCCAGCCAAAACTGCCAGTGCAAGGAGCTGCAAGCACAGGGGAAGGAGCAGGCGTACCAGTCCAGAGAGTGGAGCAGCAGGAACAACCTCCTTGCAACGGCGCCAGGAATGGCAGGGCAGGAATCAGTGTGAACACAGAGGAAAGCAGGTGAGATGTGGAGGTACTGCCATGCAGGCCACACTAGGAAAACATTATAAGGTAATTTATACACTTGGAAAGGACAGAATTGAACTGTAACAGGGAAAAATGTTACCTTGAAGATGCAAGAAGCAGCAGAATATATGTTACATCATTCAGTAGCACACACTGCTGTCTGGGGCCAGGATAATCCCACTCTGGTTTTTATGCCACATTGGAAGAAACAGTGAATAACCAGAAATTATCCTGCAACAGCAAATGGTATATATGTGCATTAGCAAGTGCCAAGCAGTATGTCTCAGCAGGCAAGACCAAAAGAGTTCGGTTCAGGGTGAGTACCAGAGGTGTTCTGGCATTGCATCAAGTTCATGTGAGGTGGGAGGGGGATTTTAGAAGCTGATCATATCCCCACCACATAAAATATAATGATCAGTAACTCAAACGGCACCCCAAAAGGAGGCAACAGTGAGAGAACCATCTAATTTACTGGAGGTAATTGCCACCCCCAAGTGCAAGGAACAGGGAAAAAAGAAAGATCTAGAGAGCAAGAGATGAGGAGGTAAAGGTCAGGGAAGAGGTGGAAGGAAAATGAAAATGTAGAGAAAAAATAACCCTACCAAAGAGGCAATTCTATTCAGCTACAAGGAGAGACTAAAATGCAGCCCCACCTGCAGAGCTGTGAGACATGAAGATGCCACAACAGAGGAGACTGGATGCTGTTGGGACTTTACAGGGCACTAACCAGGTATTTACGAAATACCATCGAGGCACAGGTTTCTTTACTTCTGAGCATTTACAACATAGAAAGAATTAATTGCACATGGTTTTTTACTCAATAATGTCAAGTCACAGCTCAAGAAGATTAAATATGCAGACAGAAGTCACCTATATTGCTGTAATACCACTAATATCAGTAGTATTTATAGAGGGCTAAATCATGCTTCCCTTTCTTAAGGCCCTTCTTGCTGACCTTTGAAGGTTTGATCTCAAGACATGATGTAAATCATCTGGAGAGTTTTCTTCACCTCTACCAGGTGAAGGATATTCCTATTCTGGGAGAGCAGGGTTAGTCTTCCAAATAGAAGAAAGAAATATACTGGAGGTACTTGGGCACCTGAGTTTTCTGCTTCCCAAAGTCACTCAGGCAGCTCTGTGCAATGGCAAAGCTGTTTCCATTAGCTGAGGAGGATCCTCCAACACTGCACAGACATGGGCCCTCAGTTCCACATAGTTTGAATTTTCTGCACACCCATTAAAATGGATATAATCCCCCCGTTAAGAAATAATCCCATTTTCACCCAAACTGAGGTTTCCCAGGCTAGCAACTTGTGCATTAGTAAAAGTGCAACATTTAGGGAGATCAGTGCCGGGGCACTACAGCACAGCACTGTGTGTACCCTCACATTCCATTCACTCTGGGACTTGCCGTGCATTCAGGAGAAGGAAATAAGAGTGCCCTTCTCGGTCAAATTGATGTTCAAGTCAATGGGTAGGTGCCCTCCAGGTACCTTGACAGACTGCAGCAACAGCCAGGATTTTAATCCCACACGTTTCAGAGAAGTCCCTTGCCCTGTGAACTCAGAATGTTCATAGTCTGGTCACTTCACCACTGGGTTTCTTTAAAAAGACAGGATGATATTAAATCATCATACTGGTGTTTGTGTCAAACACCACTTTCCTTGATTAATAAATGTATGCCTGTTTTGCTATGAGATCTCAATAGAAGTTACACAACACTTCTCAGCCAAGTGCTTTTGCTTGCATGATGTAAAACTCATTTGTGTTATACAGTGAAAAAAACCAGCAACAACAAAAACAGGCTGTGTGTTTGAAAAGAAGCTGTGAAAAGTACATCAATATTTGCAATAACAGTGGCAGCTGCTGCTCTGCAAGCAATCAGGGCTGAAAGCTGCTTTTCCATAGATTCCATATCCCTTCTCCCCACTTCAGTCCATCCCCACCATGGTAAGACTCCCAGCTCTTCCTTTCGATGCTCCTCACTCCCATGTATTTCCCGTCCCTCCATACACCCTGCAATGGCCAGACAACAATCCTCACTGCTGGCCACATTCCTAAACACCAGCTGAGCATGAGGCACAGGAATACAGTCATTGCAGAGCTGGATGGTGTGGGTTAGAGCCAGCACAGCTGATCCTTCCAGTTTGGATCTGCCCTCCCTGATCTGCATGTAACTTCGAGGAATAGGACATAACAGAGAGCTCATGGCATCCATCAAATTTGGTTCAAGCTGACCAGGTTGTTCAAAGGCATTAGAGCACAGAAGCACAGGCTGATGGGCAGAGGGTATAATCACATGAGACTGTTGCCTGAGAAAAAGAGGCTTAAAAAAATCATCAAAGGACAAAAGTCACTAAGGCACTGCAGGGAAGGCTGACAAGGCTGAGCTGAGGAGGAGGAAAATGGAGTAACTCCCCAGAGGACTGAAAGATTTCAAATTCCTTGCTCTCCATTTCAAATTATCTCAGTAAACTGATAACTATCACATCAACCAGCCAACAACCTGAGAATTTAAATAAGCTTTTTGCCACCAGCACATGTAAACCCAAATGAATTCCAAACAGATGGTTTATTTAAAGATCACATTATATGTATTACCATCAGTATCCACAATATGCCGGGGTGTTGCAAGGAAAAAGTTATAATTTTAGACACGTAAAATCCCTCCAGTTTGGATAGAGACTGGGCAAGAGTAATCAGCACTTCTTAGAGGCTTAGAAAGGTAGTGAAAGAGCTGAAGTGTGTGTAATTACCAGCGAGAGGCATTGTAGCAAAGCAGATAAAGTTAATTATACAGTACAGGAACACTTTCAGTTGATGTGGCAGTAATCACAGTCAACAGAGAAGTGCCCAACAGAAAGACCCATATACAATAAAAGCAATCATGGGGTGAAAGTGTACATCACAAATTACCTAAAAAACAAAGGCAGACAGACACACAGCTGGAGCTGAGAAATCTTAATGAGGATTTGTGGATTTCTACATGCAATAGGATACCTCAAACAGCAGCACACCTTACCCTGTGGATGGTACTCCCACAAAAACTGTCTCATCAGTCTGGAGGAGGTATCAATATTTGTGCTCCATGTGGGAAAGCAAGGGCCATATCCAGCACCAGCCTCTGATAATATTGACACCATTTGCCATGGGAAACATGCTGCTGTGTATGAAACAAATACATCAGTGGGTTGGTCTAGAGCACCTGGTTTCTGAAAGTAAAACTATGCTTAGGAGAAAAGATGCAGCAAACAGACCTCAATAGTAATTCAGACTCGCAGGCTACCATTTCCTACAGACCTTCCAAGATCTGCATCGAGGACTCTGCATTATAACAGCCAGGCTGGGACACAGGATCTGAAACAAAAGATTCAAGCACAAAACACTTGTGTGTATGTATGTGTGTATATTTACACGTCTTCACAGACATCATTCCAGTGTCTCTTGGTTTGATGATGGGACACACACGGCACAGGATTTCTCTTCCCTATAACAGCAGCTGTCTCCTAATTCACATTACAACCATTCCACCCAGGAGCTGTGTCTTCATGTATGTCTCTTCATGGCAACAGATACAATGGGTTCTCATTTGTTCAAAAAGAGCTTCCCTCTCAAGATTTCCTGAAGTAATAGTGTTAAATATATACAGCCCTAGGCAGCAGTTTGCCACCACCCTGCACTGCACCCAGGGCTGCCAGAGGTGTGAAGCAAAGGAAGAGGCTCCCCTGCTGTCCCACCCCTACCTGTCAGTTTGATTTCTCATGGCCATTAGATATTAATAGCTTTTCAGATCTCTAAATAATAACACAGTTTCATCCTCTCTTCCCAGGGTAATAAACTCACCTGACGTGGCTGTTTTTTGGAACACCCTGACTCTAACGCTGTAAAAGACTTAATTTGGTTGTGTTGTCATTCAAAACAAGGATTTCTTGATTTTAAAACCTGCAGGTAAATAAATGACACTAGTGGCTGTGAAACAGATACGTGGCTGATGACATGCAATTACCAGTAGGGAAAGGGTGACAAAAGAACATCAGGGAGGTCAAGAGATGCAGAAATCCCACTGCAGGGGCATTTTCTAGCTGTCCTTATGCTGGTGCCAGGGCTTGTGTAACACCAGCCAGCCCAGTGACCTGCACTAGCAGAGGGCTTGACCCTGTGCCTTTCATTCCTTGCTGATACAGACTGTAATTTCTGAGAGCCAGACTTCCAGAGACAACAGCCACATCTTATGCCAACAACAATTACCTATGAAAACAGGCAACTTCTAGGAGCTTACTTGGAAGAAATCAATGCCTGACACCTGTAGTTTTATACAGTGCAGCTGTGAGTATTGCTGTCAACACTTCCACTACTGAAGGATGAAGAATGAAGCCAGACTTGATTCAAGTGCCATCTTTTCCCAAGTTCAGTTAAACCAGCCCTGCAAATGAAACAAATGTATAAACCGTGAAGGTGCCTGAGGATGACAGCAAAGTATGAAAGCATAATTGGTATTGCTGAGGTGAGCCTGCAGCTCACAGCATGGTGGCTGTGCACAAAGAGCGCTTCCTTACAGCACGGACACACCAAACAGCTCCAGGACCCTTCATGCCTTCTGTGATTGGAATTAAAGTCACTCAGAACCAGTCCTGGGTCCTGCTGCAGATCCTGATCTGCTTGCAGAGGCTGGAGTGGTCCCTGTTTCTGAACCCCAGGAGAGCCAGATAGGGCCACAGGACCTCCTTGGACAGAAAGCAGAACACTCTGTGATCTGCTGCTGGAAAGTGACACTTACCCAGAGGTAATGGGAGCTTTTCCCTTTGAGGGCTGGCAGAGAGGAGCCCCCACACCCAGTGGGACTGGATGAACAGAGGGATACGTGAGGATGGCAGAGGGATAGGTGACAGACACAGACTCTTGCTCTGTTGATGGCACCTGCAAGCAAAACACTCAGATCCTGACACTGCCCTAAAGAGGTGTGTTATGCATCCCTGTCAAAAGCAAGTAAGTCCCTGGCT
The DNA here is from genome assembly GCF_047495875.1 of Pithys albifrons albifrons. NCBI lineage: Eukaryota > Metazoa > Chordata > Aves > Passeriformes > Thamnophilidae > Pithys > Pithys albifrons. The sequence goes on from NC_092460.1 coordinate 7,608,020, forward strand.
GGACACAGTGGCTTGGACACCAGGCACTGGATGGAGAAGGGAACAGTGCAGTTTGGGGTGGTCTGTCCCAGCTGTGCCCCTGCAGAAGGCTGGAGGTTCCCCAGTCTTTCGGTTTAATAAGTGATAGAGGGGTTTTACTTGGCACACTGAGAGGGAAAACAGCCCAGCAAAGCAAACACCCAGAAGACTGAGACGCGGCGCAGCTACTGCTCTGAAATACTGGCACCTTGTGGCAGCTCGGCCCCAGCCAGACACACTGCAGCCGGCTGTCCCACTGCACATTGGGGTGGCCTGGGCACGGCTCCAAGGACCAGGACACAACCAGGAACAACCTCACACGGGTGCATGGAAAGTCACCTTGCTCTGGGTAACATTTTGTAACAGCTATTAGTGGGAAGAAGTAGATCTGGAAATCTTTATTTGGGCTTCCAGCCCTGTTTGTGGCCTCCCACAGCTGCAAAAATGGTAGCAAGGAGGGTGGTATTACTTGGGGTGCCCATGGTCACCTGTGACTGTCTGGGGCACTGACCACACAAGATATGCCCAGTCAGGGCATAGGAACCTGTAAACGAACCTCTCTGTGTGCATGAGCATCACGAGGGGAGCGCAGTGTCTGTACTGTCTTCCACAATGCCCTGAGATGCGGAACCCTCTGCCATGAGGAGGAAAATCATGGTATCTATCCCTCTCAGAGAGCAACAATATCCCCTGGTTTAACAAGTGGATGGCAGACCTCTGCTCCCTGTGAGAGGAGTGCAGCCGTCAGCTGCACAACAGGCAGCACTGGCCTGTCAGCAGCAAATACCTCTGCATTTTGCTGGGTTTAAGCCTGACTGCATGACTAAAGGGGCTGACAAACCTGTCCTCCTCCAAAATCACCATTAGTCAGAGAAGACCTCGTTGGGTGCCCTGACTGCCACCAGAGCCACTCCTGAGGCTGGTGTGAGCAGGAAGGTGCAGAGGATTTGTGCTCTGCGGGTGCAGAGCCACAAGGAAGTTCTGAGGAACCCATGTGAACTGCAACAGGGACTGGCTTCTACTTCCAGCTGGATAACAAGGGTGTATTATGCCATGTAAACAACCTGCAGCACATCCATACTGTCACTCTTCAAGGAAGAGCATCATTAGAGTTACTGGGAGCCACCACAGGGATCCTCACAGCACTGACTCATCTTGTAGGGAAGGAAACAATAATTTGAGGTCCATTGTGCAGAAAAAAAGTTTAAAAAATTATTATTTGGATCCTTTGTAATGATGTAAAAGGCATGAGACTTACAGTCACCATAAGGCCTTATTTCTTCATATAAATATTTGAGATATAAATATTGTCTCTGAATTTTCTTTCATGTTTAGCTGTGAATGTGCATGTAGCCAGATCCTTTTCTCCCTGTTATTGCTGAAATATACATAAATATGAAAACATGGGCAAATATTTAGAGACAATAAATGCTGGGGGGGAGAGGGTTAATTAACTAGTGTTTCATATGGTTACAAACAAAAACACAACCTTTCAGCAGTAATGAAACACAAGAAATTAACAGCTCCATAACTCTTGTCACACCTAGCAACTTATTTGGGGGCCAATTAAAGAGTAGCAAATCCAGAAATGGGAGGATGAAGAAATTTTTTCTCCCACAGTACGTAATGAATCTGTGGCTTTTACTGCCATGATGAGCTGAGGATGCCAAAACCCAGTGGTGTTAACAGGGTGTGGGTGTTTCTACAGACGGTTAGAATGGCCAGAGATATAATGGCTATGAAAGACATGATTTTTGGAAGAGGGTAGAACTCCAGCTGTGGCTGCAAACCAATCTTTATTAGGGATTAGGAGAACAGCTACAGTGACAGCCAGGTTATCTACTTACAAGGGAGCTGCACATACTTCCCACCTTTCACCCAGTGCTGGAGGGACCATCTGCAATAACTGGATGTTGAAGCTGCTTCTTTTTTTTTTTTCTTCTATTTTTGTGAGCTAATCCCATCTCAGCTGCTCACACAAGTAACACTCACCCATGTGTGCAGTGCCTGAGAGTTTGGAAGATCAGCCTTTCTTAGCAGAAAAAACCCCAACCATCCTTTTCTTCCCAAACAAGGCATGCTAAAAATAAACAGCATTCCTCAGCTCCAGAGCACACTGACCAATGAATAGAGCTGGGGACAAGATTCAAAAGAAAAATATGCAAGAGGCCTAAAAGTGTCTGTCATAAATAAAACTAATTAATAGGTCTCTGAGCAAATGCAAAGGCCAACAGGCAAATAACATAAACACTGCTGCAAAAGATCTACGTGCCATTCTCTGCAAAGCATCAAAGCCATTCCTCATTGCACAATCGATGCAAAAGCAATTTCAAGTAAAAAAGAAAAAGAGAAGACAAAGGAAAAAAGTATTTCTAAAAAACTAAAGGAGCTGCCTGACTTAAAACACGGTTTCTCTTTTATTTTAAATTACTAGAACTACAAGCCAATGACTTAAACAAAGGGAAAAAATCAGAACCAATGCAAAAAATACTAGCACTTATCAAAAACCCAGCAGGCAACTGTTCCTTCCAGCAAACTTCTAAATAATTCACACTGAGAAGATACAGAAGCCAATCTTAGGAATACACAGTGCCAAAACAGCCGAGAGAACAATTTCTCTCATCACCCAGATGCAAAACACAACTCCAGAATAGAGGCACTGGCCAAAAGTGTTGTATTTAAATCTAAATTCCAGCAAATAAAACCAAAATGTGTCTGGAGGAGCCCAGCTGTGCAGCAAGCATGGTCCAGCCTGGGCTGGGTGGGATCCTGCATCCCACAGGATAGCCCTCGGCACCCAAAAATGCCCTTTACAGGAGCCAAGCAGAAGATGCCCCACCACCTGGCCACTTACACTGCAAAAACAGCAACTGTGGTTTGATCTTATTGCAAACTTCCAAGAGAAAACAGTGGCTGATACTCATAGCATTCTAAAAGATAAAAAAGGGCTTGACTTTGGGTATCACATGGGGGTGAACCTCAACAGCTCTGCACACAGGGACTCACAAAGACATATACAATGCTGTGCCCGAATGTCCCATCTATAAACCTTGGCACAGACAATTTGTGGGCAGCCCCTCGTGGGGATGGACAGCAGGGCAGGACCAGGGCAGATGGGGTGGAGTGACACATGGGAACCCCCTGACCTGCTACCACCCACCATCTCCTCCTCGAGGGAGGGGGCACTGCCAGGAACACACTCCAGCTCCTGCACCAGGGGGGTTTGATGTGTGGAGTCGGGAAAGGTATGGTTGGTTTCTGGGCTGCAAAAACACACAGCCAGGGCATGTCCAGCCTCTCATCCTCCACTACTCACAAATCCTTCTCTGTAGGGATGCTCTTGGTCCTTCATCCCCCAGCCTGTACTGATACCATGGGTTGCCCCAGCCCAGATACAGCACCTTGCACTTGGGCCTGTTAAACTGCCTGAGATTCCCATGCACCCACTTCTCGAGCCTGTCTGGGTCCCTCTGGATGGCCCTGTCCTTCAAGAGTGTCACTGCACCACTCAGCCTGGTGTCATCTGCAAATTCACTGAGGGTGCACTCGATCCCTCAAATCCTGTGCCAGGTACTCTGGGATATCAGGGACGTGGGAGTAGGTGGCCTATTGTGGACCCTTCCAGCCTGATCTATTCTGTGATTGTGTGATTTTGTGACTCTGATTCCATGATTTTGTGACTGTGATTCTGTGATTTTTTCAATTTGTGACTCTTGATTCTGTAATTCTGTGACTGTGTCTTTGTGACTCTTTGTGATCTTGTGACTCTGATTCTGTGACTGTGACTTTGTGATTTTGTGGCTTTTTCTTTCTGTGATTCTGTGGCTTTGACTGTGTTTCTGTGATTCTATGACTCTGTGACTGTGTGCCTCTGTAACTCTGTGACTGTGATTTTGTGACTCCATCTCTCTGTGTGTCTGTGATCCCATAATTTTGTGCCTCTTTCTGTGATTCGATGACTGCATTTCTGTGACTTTGTGACTGACTCTGATTTTGTGACTCTGTGTTTCTATGACTTTATAACTCCATCTCTCTGTGTTTCAGTGACTCTGATTTTGTTTCTGTTTCTGTTGATTCTGTGACTCTGCTTTTCTGTGACTTTGTGATTGTTTTATTGTGACTCTGTGACTCTGCCTCTGTGTCCCCCTATCCCCGTCTCTGTATCCCTATGTCCCCCTATCCCTGTCTCTCTGTATCCCTATCTCTGCATCCCTGTCCCCGTGTCCCTATCTCTCTATATCCCTGTCTCTCTGTATCCTTATGTCTGCATCCCTGTCCCCGTGTCCCTGTCTCTCTATATCCCTGTCCCCGTGTCCCTATCTCTCTATATCCCTGTCTCTCTGTATCACTGTCCCCGTATCCCTGTCTCTCTGTATCCTTATGTCTGCATCCCTGTTCCCGTGTCCCTGTCTCTCTATATCCCTGTCTCTCTGTATCACTGTCCCCGTATCCCTGTCTCTCTGTATCCTTATGTCTGCATCCCTGTTCCCGTGTCCCTGTCTCTCTATATCCCTGTCTCTCTGTATCCTTATGTCTGCATCCCTGTTCCCGTGTCCCTGTCTCTCTCTATCCCCGTGTCCGTCCCTTCCCCATCGCCCCCCCCCACCCGCGGGTCCTCCGGGCCGCCAGGGGGCGCTGCGGGGCGGAAGCGCGCGGGCTCTTCCGCCGGTCGCGGCTGAGTCACTGCCCGCGCCGCCCGCCCGGCCCCGCTCCCGTCCCGTCCTCTCCTGTCCCGCCGCCGCGATGCCGCTGGAGAACCTTGAGGAGGAGGGGCTGCCCAAGAACCCCGACCTCCGCATCGCTCAGCTCCGCTTCCTGCTCAGCCTGCGGCCCCGCGCGCCCGACCCCGCCGCGCGCGACGAGCTGATGGCGGCGGTGCGGCTGCACAGTGAGTGAGGGCCGGGGAGTGCGGGCCGGGGGCTGGCCCTGCTCAGGGAGTGAGGGCCGGGGGAGTGCGGGCCGGTGGGCTGCCCTGCCCAGGGAATGAGGGCCCGGGGGTGCGGGATCTGTCCCTGCTCTGGCAGTGAGGGCAGGGGGTGCGGGGTATGTTCCTGCACAGGGAGTGAGGGCCGGGGATCTGTCCCTTCTCAGTGAGTCAGTCCCTGCACAAGGAGTGAGGACTGGGGCATGCGGGGTCTGTCCCCGCTCTGTCAGTGAGGGCCGGGGGGTGCAGAGTATCTGTCGGTCTGTCCGGGTCCGGCTGTCTGTCTGTCCAGAGTCGGTGTGACCGTGTCTGGCCCCCGATCCCCGGGGCGGTGTGTCTGTGTGTGTACTCTCGGCTGTGTCACTGCCCCTGGACACGGACAGCCCCAGAGCAGCGGGCAGGGGTGAGTGGGACAGGAGGGCTCCTCCGCCCCTGCAGTGCCCTGACCTCGGCTCTCACCGCTGCTGGAGAAGTCGCGAGTTGAGTGCCGGGGTCTGCTGCGCTCACAGTGGGATAGACAGGATCGTGCAACATCCCGAGCTGGAAGTCCAACTCCTGGCCTTGCACAGGACAGCCTTAACAATCCCACTGTGTGCCTGAAGGCATTATCTAAATGCTTCTTGAGCTCTGTCAGGCTTTGGGTCATCACCACTTCCCTAGGGGGAAGCTCCAGTCTGACCACCCCCTGGGTGAAAAACCTTTTCCTGATACCCAGCCTAAACCTCACTGACACAGCTCCATGCCATTCCCTTAAGTCCTGTCACTGGTCACCACAGAGACGAGATCAGTGCCTGCCCCTCCTCTTCCCTTCACAAGGAAGTTTTAGACAACTTTGAGGTCTCCCCTCAGTCTCCTCCAGGCTGAACAGGCCTAGTGACCTCAGCTTCTCCTCATACAGCTTCCCCTCAAGGCCCTTCACCATCTTCATGTCCCTCTTTATATCATTCCTTTATTGCAGTGCCCAAAACTGTCCCCCAGACTCGAGGTGCGGCCATTCCAGCCCAGAGTAGGGAAAGTACAAATCGAAGAGGTGTAAAGGGCAGTGATGGAAAAGGGCCAGCAAAAAGAAGTGTGAGGGGCAAGGCCTGCAGAAACAAACCCTGGCTGTGCTGTGTCTGGGTTTAACAGGTACCTGGTTACAGGGAGGACGTCGCTGGCATCCACAATCCTGTTGTCCTTCTAGAAACACACGCACAGTCATTGCAGAAATTAACAGCAGAACCCCTCCTGCTTCTCTTTCAGACATGGCTCCCTACTACGAAGCCCTGTGCAAGTCTCTGGAGTGGCAGATGGACACGGATCTGCTGAACAAAATGAAAAAAGCCAATGAGGAGGAACTGAAACGCCTCGACAACGAATTAGAGGATGCAGAAAAGATCCTGGGGGAAAGCGAAATCCGGGATGCAATGATGGCCAAAGCTGAGTACTTGTGCAGGATTGGGGACAAGGTTGGTGATGGCAGAGGCTTTATGGACTGATAAAAACCACTGCATGGTAACCCTCTTAGCTGGGCAGGTCCCAGTGAGGGCTGGGGGACTTGCAGTGTCTTTTCTTACTGACACAACTCAGACATAGATGGCAGATAAAGGAGGCTGTTATTGAAATTTAAATTATCTAGAAAAGAAAACAGCCCTTGAAAAGAAAGTGTCTTTTTTCTTGACAGTGAAAAAGGTTATTTTCCGCATGCAGATATAATTTTTCACTTTCCTTGTGCTTTTAAAATTTTCTAAGCTATTTACATAGTGCAGCTGAATTTTGAGTTACAGAGTAGATTTTCATAGTCTTTGACTTTACAAGATACACAAGGATCAGCTCTTTTCACTTGATTTAAGCTTTGATTCTCCAAGACTATTCAGAATGCACAATATGATAGTTATGGGAAACTGGCAAAGTCAGAACCACCAGCAGAAGACACTGTTCTTACCACAGGCATTTTGTGAATGTTCTGGGTGTTTTTAACATTCTTACAGTAGAAAGTACTGTTTTGCCAGGAGGGAGCTCTGACTGCATTCCGCAAGACTTACGACAAAACCGTGGCACTGGGACATCGCCTGGATATCGTGTTCTATCTCCTAAGGATCGGCTTGTTTTACATGGATAACGACCTCATCACACGGAACATAGAAAAGGCAAAAAGGTACTGCTTGGGTTGTCTGAGTGCACTAAAGCACTTCTGAAACAAGCTGTGACAAAAGAAATGGAAGAAAAATACCTTTCTGTCCAGAAATGACTGGGACTGGTTGGGAGACAGTCACAGTGATGGGAGGGTGTTACCTTGCACTTCCTGGATTTTTTTTCTAAGGAGAAAGAGAAAAGGAAGGTTAATATTTTTGGCAGTATTTTCTAGCAGCCGGCTCAATTTGTATTTGTAGCCCACCCTCTGCTCCCACCTTGAGTGTGACTCAGCCTGTGCTCCTGCTCACAGCCACACTAATGTGTGTTAATATGATTCTTAAGAAGTGGCACCTTGTAGGGTTTTTTCATACTGCAGTTGGATAGCTTTGATTTGATCAGCAAAGGCAGTGGAAAGCTGTTGCCACAGCCAGGGCTGACAGTAATATTGACCTACACCCTCACAGAGATTGTTGCTGTAACTTTTCCTTTCAGCTTAAACTTGCACTGTGCAAAAGCTTCTGGCCTCTCCTGTCCCAAGGAAGCTTTTCTACGTGACAGGTGTACAGAGCCTGGGCTGTTTCAGTGTGCTGTAACATAAGCCAAGTTATTCTGTCTCTAATGTCATGGCATCAGTTGATTTGTGCTTGTTTCGTGTAACTTATGGCATGACACATTTACATAAGTAAATATTCTTTGTTCTGTTTCAAGTCTAATAGAAGAAGGAGGAGATTGGGACAGGAGAAACCGCCTCAAGGTTTACCAGGGCCTTTACTGTGTAGCAATTCGAGACTTCAAACAAGCAGCAGAGCTCTTCCTTGATACAGTTTCAACATTCACATCCTACGAACTGATGGATTACAAAACGTTTGTCACATACACAGTCTATGTCAGCATGATTGCCTTGGACAGGCCTGACCTCAGGGAGAAGGTGAGGAAAGAGGTGGAGACACCGGTGCAAACTGACAGAGCCTCTCCTTAACCTGTCCATCTCCAGGCTGGAAGTGGTGGGGGTTAAACACATCTGTTTGCTTTCAGGTTATTAAAGGGGCAGAGATCCTGGAAGCCTTGCACAGTTTGCCAGCTGTACGACAGTATCTCTTCTCTCTCTACGAATGCCGCTATGCAGCCTTTTTCCAGTCACTAGGTAAGGCTGGGTCTGTCCTGCAAAACCATTTCAGGTGTTGCAGTTATTTGTTTCAGATCATACACAACTTCTGTGGAGTAGCTCCAGTCAAGAACTAGAGCACATGCAGAAAAATAAACAATCCAGAGATTTTTTGTAACAGTGACCTAAAATTTCCTGCGTTGATTTTTCAAACAAAGAAAAATTTTGCATCCAGTGAGCCTTGTGAAGGGTCGTGTCTGATTAGGTGGAAAAGCATTTTGAAAATGGCAGTGGAACAATGTTTTACCTGAAAAGCAGGTCAGGAAAGCTTTAAAAGGTTTTATCTTCGAAAGAAGTTGCAGGACTTGTAGTCTGAAGGCCTGGAAATCTCAGCCTGTACATAGAAAGTTTTCAGTGTTGTTCCTGCTGGCTTTCTGCTCTGGTTTCTCTGGAAAAGGGTGACATCAAAGAAAAGGTTTTTAGAAAACTCTTGTTCTTGCCAGTTCTCAGACTGCTTGTTTTCCTACTCTGAGATTTAGAATACAAGAAAATAAGATATTTAGAGAGAACAAGAAAGAACCCTTTATTTTGTGGGAGACAAGGTCTGATGAGGCTGAATTAGGGGACAGCATTTTCCTGTTGGTGGCCTCATCCCTGGCAGGGAACTGAATCCATCAGGTTAAAAAGTCACTTCAATGCCTGGAAATCCTTGGGCTTATTTAAGAGCTAGTAGCAGTAAGTTCATGTTATTTTCTTGCACAGCTTTGGGTAACAATGTTCTTTCAAGTAGCTACATACCCAGTTGTGCTTGTTTCCCAGCTCCGAGGGTCGGCAAATCCAGATGGTGCTTTCAGCGAGGTGATCCCGCTCACTCCTGAAAGGGGGATTCTCTGCTGCTTCACAGGCTGTCATTAGCTCTGCCACGATATTGTCTGCATGTTATTACTGATACAAATTATACAGAACTGATACAAATTATACAGATTTACCTTAGAGTAAAATCCCTTTCATATCCTGAGGAGTGCAAGAATACAACATAGTTAAGGTCATGCCTACTACTTATTAACTGGTGCTATATGTTTTATTGACACAATTGATATTTTGCATTTCTTAGACATCACTGACCTGTTTTTACATTTTTCCTCTTCTTTTTTCTTTCCAGCTATTGTAGAGCAGGAGATGAAGAAGGACTGGCTGTTTGCCCCTCACTATCGGTACTACGTGCGGGAGATGAGGATCCACGCGTACAGCCAGCTCCTGGAGTCCTACCGCTCCCTGACCTTGGGATACATGGCAGAAGCCTTTGGAGTCAGTGTAGAATTCATAGATCAGTAAGTTCTTTGGCTTTTTAAATTCATAAAGATCTCACTTTATACCTTTTAAATATTTATGACGATCTCATTATGAATAAAGATTTTTGTTCTACTTTGATTATAAATGTGGCAAGTTATGTTTTGGAGCAGGATGGGAAACTAGTATTAATTACTTTGTTCTTTATACTGCTATGTTAATTGACCTCTGTAATGGTTTGACTATTATGTGCTATGAAACTTCAGATTTTAGAGGATGACTTTAGTTCACAGCTGTGCAAAAACTGAGCTGTTACAGCTCTGGGGATTCACACATTTCATGTACCCTGCCAGTCTCTCTCTCTAGTTTTGCTTGCTTTCTGGTACATGGAGAAGTGCTGATGTTTTTCACTGAAATCATACCCTGCAGTCTCAGTTTGCAATTCTTTTCTAGTATAAAACCAACAGATTTAGATTGTGATAAGAACTAAGTGGTGAAGTGAGAAATTGACTTTTACTTTATGTACATGAAGCACTTGGTTTCAAATGCCTTCACAAGACTCATTCTTGTTTCAGAGAGGTTTCAGATATTCTAATATAGAAAACTGTTACAGAAAGGTGAAACTGCTTGAGATATTCAGAAATTAATAGGTATTTCAAGAGAAACCAAATACCCATCAATTCAAAGGTAAATGTTTTTAAGTCATACTAATAATTCTTAGGCTTCCCAGTAATTTGTTACAAGTTGTAACTTGTCTTACTGTTGAGCATGGGAATATTTTCTCCTACTGCAGGTGCTGTAGAACACCAACTGATAAGGCAAATAATAAAATAAGCATTTAAAAATAAGTTTAAAAACTATTGAGAGACCTTTCTAATGAATTGACTGGCTTGAAAATATTTACCAACAGGTGCACTGTGGGGCTGCTGCCTTTGGATTTGAGGAGTAGTTAATGCCAAGCTCAGTGATCAGTTTCACTAACTCAAGTACCACAGTGTGGCCTGAGAAGAAAGTACTCAGGTTTTGTGTTGAGGTCACTAGAATGATTATTCTTTTGTGCAATGTCCAAGCTTTTATAATAATTGGAGGATACTTAAAATACCTAATGAAAATCCATAGGCTGCTGCTGACAGCAGTGTGGTGACACTGTTGTCTTGTAGCACCAGTTTCAGTGCTGTTGGGTCAACAAGTCCTTGGTGAAACATGATATAACCAACTTTTTTTCTTCATTTAGGGAACTTTCAAGATTTATTGCAGCTGGGCGATTGCACTGCAAAATAGACAAAGTAAATGAGATTGTAGAAACCAACAGGTATGTAACAATTCCTAGAAGTTGTTTTTGACAGCCCAATTGAATTCTGTACATTTTGAGGACATTTACTACAGAAGTGTTTAGTGCCTTGGTGTAACATATTCTTACTTCTAACCCTTTTTTTCCCCCCTATAATTCCTAGGCCCGATAGCAAGAATTGGCAGTACCAAGAAACCATCAAGAAAGGAGATTTGCTGCTAAACAGAATTCAGAAACTTTCCAGAGTAATTAATATGTAATTTTTTTAATGCAAGGGAATGCAAAATTTAGATGTTTAAAACATTTTGGAAGTATCCTATAAATATATTGTATAACTTGGTATACTGTAGGGAAAAAATAACTAGCAGGAGAGGTAGTGTTTTTACTTTCCACTTCATTATGTACACACTGTTCTGTTCGGGTGTACGGAACCCAGTCCATTTATTAAATGTATTATACCATTGGTGATCTCTTGTAATACACTTTGTTCCTTTCCTTGCCTGTGTATACAGTGTTCAATATTGAATAGCAAATCAGGGTCACAACCTGGGGACAGAGAGAACTCATGGCCATTTTTATGCTTGCTTTTTTAAAACTTTTGTATTGGAATCAAAGGTGAAAAGAATCAGTTGTGTAATAGGAAAGTAGCCAAAAATTTTAGTAAAGATTGTGGACTGTCCAAACAGGACAGACTTGCAATGAGGGGATTACAGCTTAAGGGAGAAGGAATAAGGGTACAAGTGATTGGGGTGAAGCAACAATATAACCACAGAAACTGTGTAGACTAAAACTTTGGGAACATCTTTATCTGAAGTAGCCTCTCCCTTAAAACTACCTTTTCATTTGCTGTTGAAAAGGAAGTCAGCATGTGAGCAAAGCATTAATTACATTTGTAATTCCTGCCTGGGTTAGATTTGCAGAGGTCAGAGCAATGGCAGGAGCTGTGGAGAGACTCCTGCAGTGTGACATAACTGATCAACTACCGCAGAGGTTACGATTCTTCCTTCACAGCTGCTGAGGAATGAATGTCTCTCAGCTGCTGCCAGGCTGATGACACGTGGGCTCTGGCCATGGCAGAGCCTACGGCAGCAGCTGTTTGCCCTGCTGGCCTGCCTGGAAGGGTTTTTTCCTTCCTCCTAAAGACAGTGTGTGACTGAGCTCTGTGAGCTGTTTGATGCCACTGCACTTGGCAACAGAACCCATTTACTGCTGGTATTCACTGTGGTGTCAGTGCTTGAAGTAACCCCACCAGGTAGATCTACACAAAGAACAATCCTCATGTTTGGAAGCTGCTGTGCCATGAACAGGACAGTGGAATTTCCCCATCCCACTTGTCTCCTCTCTTTGAATCACTCCCACCTGCCCAAGGTTGGACCTCTCAGGGTTGAGAAGCCATTACTGTTCTCTGATGAACTGCTCTGAAACCCAAAATACAACCTCATGGTTTTTGATTTTCTTTTACTACTTAATGGAAGCTGTTTTGGTTGTTCCCCATCCAAGAAGCAGATGCTTAACTAGAGTTTAAAGGCTTAAGTTTTAGACAGTACTTATTAGAAGAAAATTCTGATCTTTCTTCAGAACAGTGAAAGTAATAAACGAGAACTCCAGAATTTACCATGTGGTCAGCTAAAATGAGTCTGTTTTCTGTGTTCACACACATACCACTTCCTATAGTTTTAATTGATACAACCCAATATTCAAACTTTCAGAGCTGCAATAATCTCTCTTGTTTTCCTTGATCTGTTCTATATCAGATAAGTAGAGCCAGCTAGGGAACCTTTGATCAGTCTGACTTCTGGGAATATCTTTTCCACCTTTCATATGTGCAGATGGGAAGCCCATCAGAAGACCATACTGTCTGAATGCCATCACTGAATTGAGGGATTTCATTTCTGGTCTACAGATAAATTTTCCTTTCCAGCATATTTATCTTGAACTGGCCTTAATTAACTGTATCAAAGCTTCCATTCAGCTTATATATTATCATATGCTTTTTAACTGTAAGTTGAAAATAATAGAATAGAAATCTACTGAAGGCCTTGGGCTGATCAAGGGCATAATTTCATCTATTTTGGTGTTTTTAACTGCCTACTTCCCTTTCCCTGTCAAATCAGAGGCATTAGAATTTCTGCTTCCTTTAAGCTGTGAAGTAATTTCAAGTTACTCTTTACTGTCCCATGGTCATGTTAGTTTTACCTTTGCTTTACCTGATCTCATGATTTCCCTTTATTTAGCTCTGAGCAGCACTCCAGACACACAGCCGTTCATGCCTCCCTCTTGACACCTTTTCCATGGATTTATAGTCCACATGCCAAAGTTGAACATCTCTCTCATAATTTAAGCTTGTGCAGTTCCTTGAGCTAATGCCATTCTCTAATTTCGCTTTGCAAGGCTGACTTCACCCTCACTACAGAGCCAGACCCAGACCCAGACCCAGCCACAACACTGAGGTGCTTCCACCTTGCTCTGCAGTGCATTCCCTGCCATCAGCAGGTGGAAATGCAGGCAGGAAGAGCAGGAGATGGGGTGTTGTAGGGTTTGTTGGTAAAGCTCTGCTAAAGTAGTTGGAATCTCGTTTGTGTGTAAAGATTCTCTGGCTCAACTGTCTCTGCTGACCTGCCAACACCTCTGTTGCTTCTCACAACACTGGGCTCCAGAGCTCAAGGTCCAGCCTTGCAGGCAAGAGACAAGGCCCTTGCTTTAGGAAAAAGCCACCTCTCATGGATGGGAAGGGACTCTGGTGAAGGGAGCTCAGGAGCAAAATGGAGAACAAAAAACTTCCAGCACTGTCAGAGAGCACTGAACCTGAACAGCAACGCACTGTCCCTGCTGCTGAAGAAACTTCTGCACCAGTTTGGCCACAGATCCCATAATGGACTCGGATAAAGCTTTCTGACTGCATTTCTCAGGCCTGTTTACCTCCTTTGCAATAAAGTTTGAATCCAGGTTGGTTTGAACAACTTTCCTAAAGGTTTCCAAGATTCCCCTGAAGTTTGTTGGGTCAGAAAAAACCCCAAGCTTATGCCACTTTTCCATGACAAAGCTCCCATGCTGCTTGTTAGGAACAAATCCAGCAGCTAACACAGCTCTGAGCCAAAGCACTGAGAAAGGCAGCCAGTCAAATTAAAAGGTCCCATGGTGGATCCTACAAGCCACGTGTGTTTGATTATTTGTTGCAGCAGAACGTGATAATAATGAACCAACGGGAATTTGCATTTAAATAAAGCCAATGGCCAGGCCTTGTGCTGGTTGTTGTGGTAGCGGCACAAACAGCAGCGCCCATGGAGCACTCTGGCCTCTGATTGCCATGCACAGGGAAGGCACTGGGCCACCCTCTCACCCCCTCTGCATCCAGAGCTGCACGTTCTGTGGGGCAGGACCAGGGCTCAGGAGATTTCCTGCCAGAGGGAGGTTGTACCCTTTGAGCCCAACCGACACCTTTGGGTTCCCAGGACACATCACCATCTTCCATGTTAAATGCAAAGGGCATTGACAGATGCACAAGTGCACAGCTCAACCCCACCACAGGAGCCCCGGACACTGGAATTGCATTGCATGCACTGTCAGTTTCCTACATCAGCACTTAACTCCTCCTGAATATAAACTTGAGTATTTTCCTATGAGACAATCACTGATGAGAAGGAAACTGATTTCTGCCCAGTTCAGGGATGTCTGTGCTTACTGGGTTCCACACCAGCACTGGTCAGAACGCATTTTTCATCACAAACCCCTTTACTGAATAAACAGAAGTGGGAGAAGCAACAACCCACAAGGCAGCCCAGCTCTGCTCTGGGGTCAGGGCTCCCTGCACCAGGCACTGCACCAAACACAGCAAAGGAAGGGGAGAGGGAGGATGCTCCAAATCCAGAGCCGAGTTACCTCAGAGAGCTCAGGGATAAATGGGATAAATGCAACTTTGTCTTTCTTCACCTTGCCAGTTCTAGAGGCCATTGAACCCTGTTCTAATTGCAGTTAAATGCAGAGTTATTCCTTCAGTTTGAAGCTGACTTGGAGTCATGAACTTGCCTGAACACGATGCCAAGCAGAGAGCTGAGAGTTGCTCCGCTGCACAAACACCCGTCTCCCGCACGCTCCATGCTGTGGTCACTTGTACAGCTCAGCACAACCAACTTCAGTGCCAGCAGCATCTGTGGAATGGCACAGACAGCAGGAACTGCTGCTAGAAAGGAAAGATACTTGCAGGTAGGCGGGACAGAAAAAAAGAAATAAAAATCTTCAGTCAATGCAAAAGGTAAATGTAGAACTACTAGGAGTACTTAATTATAAAAAGATGAAGCAGAACTTGCTTGTTGTCTGAACCCCATTTACATCTTGTAGTATTTATTCCAAATATTAAGGAAAACTTGTTATAAGAGGGGGAAAAAAAGAGAATAAAGGAAGCATTGCCACAGATGTCACTTTAAAGTCCCATCCCACTAGCAGGAGTTTTACTGGTTTTACAAACTGCTCCTCAGAAGTTGTCCACTACACCAAGTCCTGAGTGACATGCTGAGAAAAGCTTTGTTAGAATAACCTGCTGAACTCAGAATCAATCTTCAAACTGTGAAAACACAGAAGATACTTTTTTGGAATGAAAAAAATCCAGGGAACATGACAATTCAACATATTGCATCTGGGGCTGTAAAAGCTACTTGTCATGACTGATGAGAAAATAATATGAAGTGTGAATCTAAAGGTACTTTGCACAGGCAAATGCTGCCGAGGTGATCCAGGCACCACTCAAAACCAGGTACCAAACCCATGTAGGATGGAAAGCTCCGATCCTACCAGGCTGAACTGTGATGCTGAGGTACAGCAATAGAATTTGACCACATCCAATTCTCTGAAATTAGTTCACATAGGCACCAATACAGATAATCTTTCCTTTAATAGTGAAGGATTTTATAATGAAGCAGAAACATATAATGTATTCCATGCAACCAACCTCATTTATTGAAAAGTCCTAATTTTATTGCCTTGTTTAGTAACATGTTTGTTCAACAAACTAATCTTTTTCATGAAGCAAAGCACAACTTTTTCTTATAAATAGTATAAATTATTTTATTTACAGAAACTTGTTACAAAACAAATAGACTATATATTTATTTTTCTTTTAAATATCCAAAGTAATTTTTCTATCCCATGACATTTGTTCATGTACTATACAGCAGCCAACACAGAGTTCAGCTGATCAGATGCTCTTGATTATGTATACAAATTATCAAACTATTCACACATTTTACACAGGAGATTGCTTTTAGAACCAGGCTCAACACCGAGCAAGATGCTTCCAAGGCCTACATTCACATTGACATTATGTAGTGCTCATTTCAAAATTATCTTTAAAATGTTAAAATATCTTGCACAAAAGGTAAAAATGATTATTTTCTGCTGAACAGTGAAACATTTAAGAATCTTTCTAAGCCCAATTCCCTCCTCCAGCACAGAATGAGTAATAGACAAGAGAGAGAGATTCCTTGGCAAGAGAACTCTTACAGGAAGACAACTACCTTAGAAATGCCATTTGGAAATCACATCTTTATTTTTTTCATGGTTTTAAGAGGTACTTACTTGGGTTTTTTTGTTTGTTTTGGATTAACAACGATTTTGGACATTTTCTAAATTATTTTATTCATGAATACCACTCCCCCTCCTTCCCAAAATGAGACAGTTAAATAAACTGCAGGTTGAAACCATACTTCATACCCTTGGCATTATACTAAATATCATCAGTTACCAATGGGATTGTTCCAACACAAGGTATTCGAATTAAAAAGATTTTACAAAAGTTACCAGCATCATTTGCTTTCTTTTGTCAACCCATTTCACTTATTTCAGAAATATTATATATGTGTGTGTATATATATATATACACACATGCACACATACATACATATACACACACATATATTATATACAGGTGGAAAAAGCAAGCTCCAAAATTTCAACTGAACATTCAAGTCTTTTAAGGAGAAGCTGTCTAAACAGTCCAAGCTTAAAACGAGTTATAATCAGGCACTTTCAGTTTTTCCGTTAGTTTTAAACCACATGAGACCCACACGGATGCGCACGCACACACACGCACACAAACACTAAAAAAAGAGAAGCAGTGTGTCACTTAACTAAATGGATCTTCTGGGAATCAGGCAACTGATAAGCAATGCCATCTCGACCATTCCAGCTCCGATCCTGCTCCCGGGGCAGGCCCCGACCGCGGGACTGGGCGATCCTTTGCGTGGATCCACTCCCAAGACAGGAAAAGGGACACAACTTTCACAGAACAGAGGCATCCCTTACGTTGTAAAGTAGGCATGTTAACTATTGGCTTGGCAGTGAACCACTTCAAATTATAAAAAGGTATTTGCTTTTTCTTTTTTTAATTAATTAATAAATAAATACTAGATGATCTCAATTGTACCAAAACTGGATATAAGAAAAAAAGACCTGTGCAAAAATACATATTTAAATATGTACAATCAATTAACAAAATATGTCTTCTGAAATAGGGATACTTCAATATTTATAATAGAACAAGAAATTCCAAAATAAAGATACAAAAGTATGTTTTTTTTCTTGTATAATTCTTTGTTCATCATTGCAGCAATTTTTTAGGTTAAGAAAACTGCAGGAGTCATAATGAGAAGTTGGAAAGACTATAAAAACTGTATCTCTTAAATTAATAACAAAATCTGTCTAGAAACAACCCAGCCACTGCAAATTCAATTTTGCAAGGAAAATTCATTTTAAGCTTCCTTAATTATTTACAGTAACAACTATGTGACAATAAAAGCTTCAGGAACAATGTTCTGCTTATAACCAAGATCTAAAACATAATATTTAAGCAGGTCTATAAGGGCAGAGAGAATTTATGTTCTAACTCTTTGCTCCCAATGGCTCAAACCCATGTGACACAGGTGGCTGCAGACGCTGGCTCTGTACAGCATTTCACTTTTAACACATCTGCTACTGAAGGATCCTGAATTTGCCATTTTGCTTTCAGATCAACAGAACCTTAAAAAGCCAGGAGAGTTTGATCTCAAACTCACTACTGTCCAATCTTGCCGAATTTTTGTTTCCTTTACCTTTGTATCTAACCAAGAGTCAAATTGCACTTGTGACTGGCGCTATCCTGAAGTGGAAGCTCCGCCCCAGGGACTTCAGAGCGTGGATTTCACTCCAAACGTGCAGGATTTAATGCGCTTTGAATTCTCTTTGTGGCACATCACTTTGGTTCCTTTTAAATTAAACCAATTGCAGTTCTAACAATCCTTTCAACAGGGCATCCTATTAAATACCAATCCTTTTGTTCCTGAAAAGTTGTCTACTATTTTTTTTGAAGTTTGCATAATAAGACTCTTATTATGTACATTGCTTTCTGTGTGATCTTTTGTATCAATTCAAAGCTAAAGTGTCTGCATAGAGGCTTCTTGTTGTTTTGCTGTATAGCAATGATTTTGTAGGAAGTTCAGGTGAAACTGAAAGCATTATTAGGTAAACAACTAAGCAACTGCTACTCAAGAGTGGCTTTGGATTCCCTGATGTACTTACTACTTGCCACCAGAATGGGGAGAAGGCTGGGCTATGTGAACAATTGGACAGGCGCAGATTGTCTCTACTCAGCAGTAGCTGGTGCCCCTTTAAGGCAGGAAAAAAAACCTCCTTGGTTAGTAATTAATTTTCCTTTCCTTTGCCCCCTTAATAAAACCTTAGTCAGCTTTGAGCCTTTACCTGATGTTTGAAAACTTAAAAACATCCAGACGGGTCAAACCATAATATAATGAGCCCTTTAGAGGAATTCACTTTTGAGGTGTTTTGAAGCAAGACAAAATATTTCATAAAAATTGGCTGGACTATATAAAACTGTGTAAAGCCCCCTGTGCTCATAAAGCCTGGGTGGGCATGGGATGACTGTGATGCACAAGCCTGTGGTTCACAGGGAATTCTACTGTCAAATTGGTGTTTATTCCAGAATTTTGACCAAAAAATCTGAGTAGTGGAAGGTGTCACACATTAATGATTTAGTTACACAAACAAGGCAGAAAGAAACTGACTTTCATGGTTCCTAGAAAATATTTAAATACTTTAAAAACTTAGTTTTAAAAGGGCTAATTTCACCAGCTGGAAGACATATCCAGCCTAATTTTACCAATAAGTTATTTTTTTAAAATAACAAAGGCCTATGGCATACAGTATAGGTCAATAAATACTTCTTTGGGCATAGAGTTTTAGAGGTTATTTGCCTTTGTCTGTTCAATGTTTTTGGAATTTTTAAAGAACAAAATTATCTTTTCTTCCACAATCAAATCATTAAAAGAATAGAAAATAGGGTTTGTATCACACAAATAGGACATTTTTATACTTGTTTTCTGAGCACTGGCCTCAAACAAGTTTTTTCTGGTTTTGTTGGGTTTGTTTTGTTTTAAACTCCTGATAGCTTCTTATCCCAAATTACCTGCAAAAGGCTGGGCAAAACAGACTACTTTTTGAATTGTGCTATTTTTTTATATTCCATCAAAGGAACATTGCTATAAAAACACTAAAGCCATATTCCCTTCTTGAGGGCTTCTTTCCATTGTGCCTCCCACATTTTTCCCCTTGTCATGGGGTCCTCTCCATTGAGGGTGTCTGTCTGGTTGGTTATCACCTACAAAAGACACCATCAGTATAAAAATAAGTCCACAGTAACGTTTATTTCCCCCCAGAAAACATTCGTTTGCCCAGCCAGACTATGTCAAATAGTGGCAAGATGATGTACTCCTGTAAGGAAAATCTCACAGATTTGTAGCAAACAGTCCAGACCACTGTTAACACTGATAAGAGCAATTATGTGGCTGAACTTCATCCAGTGTCCATTTCTAGTATATTCGTTGCTACAGACATGGCTTCAGGGAAATTCCTTGTTTAAGTGACAGTCCAGTAGATATCCACACCTGAGGACCATGGGAAGTTGGGAAAACTCAAGGCATCTTGGAGTCCAGAAATCCAGATGGAGGTTTTGCTTGTAGTGAAAACTGTCCAGTTCATTTCTCACCATGGTGCCTTCAGCTATCAGGGACGGGCTTTTGGCTTGGGGGCAAAAAAGAGAAAGAAGGATGAGTGACCCAGGCTGTTGGAGCAGAGGCTCCGAAAACACATTTCTGGGACAGAGAGAGTGCATTTTGGGGAGAATCTCAGGCACAATGTGACACCAGTAACATGCAGTTGGGCTTCTCCAAGACTTGACATTTCCCATCTAAAGCTCTTGGAAGTTAAAAGGGTTTCAGGCACAGTTCCCTTCCTTAATTCACTCAAATTGTATTTCTCTGTTATTTATATTGCAATGTTCAGGCAACAATTATTAGGTAAGTACAAAAATAAATTCAGCCATCTGAGGAGGGTTTTTTTTGGTCACGGTAAACACACACAATTGTGAAAATCTTCCTCTATGGGTGAATCTGAAAATTAAGAAACCACTCTGAAAAAGCTCTTACTGACCTCCTGGCTCTCAGGTACACAGATTTCAGGGTTTTAGCAGCAGAGGAAACCAAGTTTCTTGGCTTTTCAATCCAGAACACACTAATTTCCAGTGAGATTTGTTTGAAAAACAACAAAAACCCAAACTAATTTTTAAAATGGGATCTTACATACTCCTGAGATATGTTTCCTGTATGGCATATCTGTTCACTTTACCAACTAAAAGGGTTTCTATTTTATTTATAACATTTAATCTTGTTATTACTAAGAAGTTAGTCAATGACACCTTGGGATAATAGGCTTATTTTATCATAGTATCACAGCTCTGTTACCAGCACCATTATGTTCCACTTTGTAGAATGTTTATTCCTGACACAGAAACAGGGAGTCAGCCTCAGGCACACAGCTCAGTTCCAAAGGAGGCTGGAAAGATTTACTTTTAAAATTATGTTTTTAAAATGCAACAAATTAGTTTCATCTGAAAGCAATTGACAGGCAACATCTAAGGAACTTGAAACATCACACTGAAGATTACTTTCATAAAGTGTAGCTTTCTTTTTTTTTTTTACAGTGTTTATAAAAACTTGTGTAAATGTACTACAAAAACCTCAAAATGAGTAGTGGACAGATATGAGAAGTATCTTTCACTTGAACAGGATCTGGAATTGGCTACCCAATAATTAAGAGATGTAAAGTAATATAAGCAGGTGAAGAAGCATGTTCATGTTCACTAGTTTGAGACAAAATTTCCTACCTGATGAAAAAGAGAATTGTTCATCAGTCCTTGCGTCCCTGGGATTGCACCAGTGTGTTTTGCATGAACATTGTTCACTGATGTCAATTTGGCAACTTTGTTTGATTTGCTGCTGCTGCTGCTGTTGATGCTGCTTGAACCAGGTGAGCACTTTCTTTTCTTTCCTATTAATTTGTCAAGGGAAGTATGTGAATGTGAAAAACTGCTGTGTGAATTTACAGTCAGCTCACTGGACTGATGAACAAAGGGCCCTAAGGAGAGCGTGGAGTCGCTGCTGTTCATCATCACACTCATTCTCTTTATGGATTCTGCAGGGCTCCCGGTCGGAGGGCCCCTCCCTGATTGGTCGTGCTTGAGGCTAACAGAGTTAGCTTTGCTAGTCATACAGTTGAGGCCAACGCTGTGGGACGAAGCTGTCACCGACGGATGATAGGAGGTCCCAGAGTTTCCAGAGTTAACCACACAGTTTTTTCTGAAGGACTCTGTGGAATGGGAAGGTGCGAGCAGTGCGGAACTGTTTTTACGCTTCTTTCCTGAGCCGCCGCTGCTACTGACGCTGCCGGTGCTGTTACAGGTGCCACTGCCAGCAGAAGATTCCTTAGGTTTAAAAGATTTGCTGGATTTCATTTTCTGAGGTTTGCTGGGCATAGGTGAAGGTACAGAGGAAAGCACTGTAGGTGTTGAAGGGGATGAAGACACTTGTCTTGATTGCATACTGCAGACAGGATCCACTGCCCCCAGAGCAGCAGGATTGGCGTTTAGTGTCGTCCCGTGGGATGGTACCGATTTGTTATTCAGAGACACACAGGAAGGAGAAACCAACGCTGGCGATGACATAACCGTGGTGGGTAAGAGGAAACCTGCTGCACTGACACCGTGCTGGGGAGCAGGCACCGGGTTTGTCCGGTGTGGTGCACGGACCGAGGCTGCGGTACTGGATGCTGGAGGAATTTTCCTGCAGGTGAACAAAATGACACAAATCAGCCCCGCGTAGCCACCATTCTTCAGACTAATACTCAGTCTAATAATGCTACATTAAAATGATTGTATCTTGAGGCCGATTAATGCCACTGAAATACTTCATTAAACTGACAGTTAATTGTTGCAAAGCACAAAGCACAGACCATCAAATTTCATTCTGATTAATGTGAACAGAAGGTTGCTGCTCTTTAACTAGAATCACAGGTTCCATGAACTTCTATATATACCAAGAAGAATAAAAACTCTTTCACTTTACTCACTTCCACATCTGTGAATTAAGATGCTTCTCCAACATGAAGTCAAGTGCACATCGAATGTGGTTCCACCGCTTGTCAAACACGTAATAACCTCTTCCAATTTGCTGACTACCAAATGTGCAAAACTGAAAAGACAGATTTTTATTGGTGTTTTCTACTTCCAGTAACAACTCTCTAAATAAAAATGCCCTTCTTTATAAATAAATCTTGCTAAATAATTTGCCTGTTGATGTTTAAATAGAGGACACAAAAACATAAATTCAATTTTTTATTTCTATGACTTAACAGCTATTTGAACACTTTCAGCCTTGGTATATTGGGATCATTTTCTTCCCATCTGATACTCTCATCACTAAAAGGAAAAGTCAAATTTGAATCCCTCTGATTAAACATAGGACTGCAGTGTGTGTTTGTGCTTATGTAAAAAAAAATTTATATATGTAACATCTGCTTCTGAGGAACTACCAGCTACCTGCTTGTAGTCTGTTTTTTTTAAAAAAAGATAATTTGACATACTGTCTATGCAATAAATTTTCTTTTAGTTAGACTAACGAGCTTTTGCCAAGATTTAAATATTAAAACACTTTAGTGCTACCTTCAATGAGATGTTGCCACCTTGAGTAAAAAAATGTATGTGGGTGTAGGAGGGAGTCCAATAACAAAATCTCACCAAAAGACACTGTTTACACGTCCTTATTCCAAACCCACAGTCCTTTAGAGCAGTTACCAATTTCATCTTTAGTATTTTGGCATTTCATTTCTTTTGGATTGGGGGAAGCAAGCTATGAAGATTTTTTTTTTTACCATGTTTATTTTGCAACTAGTTAAACCTTCACTGCCTACTAGGCCACAAAATGTCCTCAAAATACAGAAAAAAAAATAAATCACTCCACAGAAAACCACCCTTAAAACCCCCAAGGAACTTGTTTACAAGTTTAGAGCCAGGGACAGACCAAGGTTAACTTTTAAAACATACAGCGGCTGGTTGAGGATGATGACCTGAATAATGACAATCCAGTTTTTCAACAGGCTCTTCTTTTTCATCACATTCTCCCTCATCACTGGATAACCGAGATGCTGGCTCAGCTGCAGGCAAGGGAGGGTGAGGGGACTCGTGGACAGAAGGAGACTCGCTGGGGGCATTTCCACTGTGCTGGGCTGGACAGCCTGGAGGCCTGGGCAAGGCAAGCAGTAACCACGTGTTACTGAACAAAGTCTAGTCAAAAATTCCATCTTTAAGTGCTTACTATTACTGATAGAAGGAAATCTACATCAACAGATTCCTGGTATTGTTCATAGTCTTGGAACACACCCACCCACCCAGAAGGAGGACACAGGGTATGGTGGTACCCCTGGAAAAGCAGCGTTGCCCAATTGTTGCTGAACTGCTTTCATTGATGCAAGTCAGCTCTTACTGCTTCAGACACCAAACCCTCCTCACCAGGAGTTACACTCAGCAGGTAATTGCTAATTGCACACAGTCATCAGGCCTAGAGCAAACACACTGCCCTGTCCAACAGATCCATATCACTCCCTCAAAAATCTGCCTCACGAAGCTGCCAGTATTAATTTCATACCACTGGATCTGCAGATTTTCCTTACCTTGGAAGACTGGGGAGGTGAGGTTTGGGTTTATTAGGTAATAAAGGCTTTGCTTCTGTAAGAGTAACTCCATGAGAATTTTGGTGCAGCTCCTGGGAAGTTTTAGTAGGTGAGGGATGTGGTTCCCTGAGAGGGGGCATCTGCTGATGATGATCCGAATGTCGAAGAAGTTCCTTTTCCCTGGTTTTGCTTTTGTGCTCAGCTAATAACACATCAAATCGTTTTCTTCGACCCTGTACAGCCCTCCGCTGGGTTAAGGAATGTGTCTGCAGAACCATGAATAAATCATTAATCCCAGGCTATTACACTTGTGGAAGTCAAACACTCAAAACACGTGTCTAGAACTCTAAAACAGAAAATCATCACACTCCTGGGTTTAGTAAACAAATGGAAATATGACTTAGAAAACAAGTTTATAATTGGTTGGTGGATGGTTATACTTTGTATCACTGATGCAAAGTAACATAACCAGCAATTCAGTAAAATGCTTCTTTCAAATTTCTTTTTAAAATATGAACTGCCAAATTTTTCACAAGGTCAAGACTAGAACTGAAAATCCTATTTTTACATTGATATCTCAATTGCCAACTCCTGCAGAATCAAAAAGAGAAAATATTTACTTTCACTTATGAAAACATTCAACACAACAAAGGGAAACCTGAAAAATATTTATAAAAATACTTTGCTGCCTTCTATATACTAACATATTCCTTGAAAACTAATGCAATCAAATAGATATTAAGGAATACAAAACATGCAGCAGAATCCAGAGTCAGACAGGACTCCAAATTCTTTGAGTGTCCTGAACATTATACACAGTTAAGATGTGTATGTGAATAAATGGCACAAATTCTAAGGACGGTGAAATAGATGGAAGTTATTTTTCTGAATTGTTAAAGTCACACACAGTATCTTTTTTAACATGACACCAAGGATTTGATTTGGTTCATTTTAGTAGGCAAATATTACTATCACATAATTCAGATACAAATAGCAATTCCAAAAAAGTATTTAATGACCAGGTATATTACAAGGAATTACCGAGAAATGTTTTTAGTTTCTCTTTTTCACTTTTGACCTGCATCTTTCTCTTGTAAAATCTTGCAGCTTTTCCCTGCTCTATTAGCAAAACAACTTCCTCCCCTCTGTAATTCCAAAAGGGCAATGTGTTCAAGTTCAGTTTCTCTGGCTCATTACTGCCAGCTTCATTTACCTTTGTTCTGTAGGTGGTTTATTTACCAGATGCTTCTCAAACTGAGGGGTTAAACTGCTTTGCAGGAAAGCAGCGAAATGTTGCACAGTTAGAGGGAATCTCGATTTTTGGTTCCTCGGGACCAAGTGACAACCCCTTTCCCGCAAGATTTTGAAGCCGGGGAGACAGTTTCTCTGACTGAAAGGTTTTGTGGATTGTTTAATTTAGAGTTTGACCTCTGGGCACGCTCCATGGCTTTGTAGGAGCCTCATTTCTGAGCTGGCTGCAGCAGTACATGCAGCATCATTAACATTTACACTAATACCTCCCAAGTACCTGTTGCAAACTCTGCTGGGGGAAGAGAGTGTGAGAGGAGAAGAGCTTGAATTATTTAAATCCTGCATAAACAAATAATATTTTCAATGCTTATGAGGAATTTTAAAATTCATGTTCTACAACCCAAAGGTTACCCCCAAGGAGAGGAACGTGCTGGCCCCTGCTATCTATGTGTGGAGTAACAGAGTCTGTCCCACACCAACATCCACATTTAAAGGGTTTGTACAAAAATACAATTATCCAGGTTACTTTCAGAAATATGTTTTTGAATAAGTAATTAAGTGAACTGCAAAAACAATTCCCTCTTGGTTCTGGGCAACATGTTTTGAGAGGTACATTTAAAGTGGTAATTACTGACTGTAGAAATTTGTAGTTTTCCATTTTCTACCATATTCCTCAGGAACCTGAATTAAAACTCCAGATAACCTTATTCTGATTCAGACATCCTACCTTGCATGTTAAAGACCTAGTACAAGGTTTCCTGGTTTCCACATCAATGACACCACAGTATATATCAGGATCAAATTCTCTCTCTGTCAAAGATACAGAGTATTGAAAAGTTATCAAAAGACATTCAGAAATACTAGCATTTAGTTTCATTATAAAAATTAAACATACTGGAAACTTCTAAAATAAAACACAGGCAAATGTACAAACAAAAAATGCACAATAAAACTGTACAAATGAAATTTTCTACACTCTCAGCAAATACAGATCTCCAGTCTACAAACAGAATGGAGACATTTACACCTGTGAGTTACCCCAAAGGAGGAGTGGATTCTGCCTGTTAGGAGAAGAGGTCACCAACATTATGGACTGTGACAAACAGGAGTTTCTTGGTTGTTGGTTTTGGCATCATTCTACTAACATTCAAAATAATTGTGTGAAAAGCAGACAAAGTTCCCGGTTTTGAGTTTAGGTGGAGCTCATTGTTCTGTTTTCTGTGTACTTTTGGACCTTCCATACAGAAAGAAAGAAACTAAAGACTTTAAAGACAGTAGAAGAGTGTAACAGAACTGACAGGCCCTTGAGATCTGTACAGTTTCTGAAAGCAAAAGCCACATTTCAAGGTGTTTATATCCTTTAAGTGTATGTCAAATTATAGATTTAAATTGTAATATAACAAAAACTTACTACAAGTTATAGTATTATAGATGTGTTTAATTTGCTCCTGAAACTTACTTCTACATGTGTATTTCTATAGATACAGCACTAGGAGGCATATAGGAAATAATAATTAAAAACAATTACCTGACAATCTTTTATGTAAAAATTTCCTATTATTTGTATTTTCTTCAGGTTTCTTTTCCAAAAATGGAGGCACAGAGAGAAGACCTTTACCATTCAGTATCTGTCCAGGGGAAGGCAAGGGTGGCTTTGGTATTGAGGGACAATTAAGGCCAGTCTTTATTGAGGAACTCACAGTAGTAGAACAAGTTGGACCAACAGCAGCTTTTAGTTGGGCACCATCTATCTTTGGATGAATCTTTTCCACTTTGACAGATGGAGTCATACTATTATTTATGAAAAACAAAGGGAGGAAAATTGAAAAAAATAAGTTAGAATATATTATTGCTCCACACCCTGATCTATTCCCAAAGCAAATGTAGATGTTTCTCCTTTACTCTCTTATTATCTTTTTCATTTTCATATTTTTATGGTATTTATAATCTTGTCTGTCTTCTTTTCCCCCATTTCCTTGTAAGTATTTCAGAGTGCCTTCAGAAACCATTATTTGGATTCACAAGACAGGGTATCACCAAAGCAACTGAAAAGGACCTGTTGCATCCAGTGAGAAATGCCCCGTTCTATGACAGTAAATTGTATCAGCACTGCTGATCTCACATGTGCAGATCAAAAATCACCTGAATCAGAGCTAAAACTTCCTTATGGCCAAAGTATGTAGATTAGATCAAAGAATTAAGAGCCCCGAGTAAAATGATCTTAATTCATGGTGATTTAAGATACAGCTTTGCAAGAGTTCTTGTTCAACACAGTCATGAGTACGATCTATAATCTTTGACTGGGCTGCTGGAAAAGATCTGGAAGAGTTTAAAGTGATTATCTCTTATACCAAAAAACTCTCTGGAAACAAAAGAAAACTCCACTGATAGAGCAGTGCCTAAGGAAGTAATAACACTGAATTCTTTGTCAAAAGGCATACTCACATTTTATCATGAGGGACTTTGCTGTGCTGTACCGAATGCATTAACCTGTTGTTTCCGCTGATCTGCAGCTTGTCTTTGGGTGATTTCAACAACTTGGAATTTGATGATGATGCACTAGTACCTCCACTGGATGAACGATTGCTCCCACTTCCACTGCTACCTTTGTTTTTTGAAGGGAAAGATGAAATGAGGGAAAATACTGAAGAGGAGGGAGGAGTCAAAGGCGGCTTGCTGGAGGAGCTGTGTCTTCTTTCTGAAAAGGAGCGGAAAAAAGGGGATTTTAAGCTCCCATACAGAAACAATTCTTAAATACTTTATGTTGTCATTTGCTACATTAACATTCTTGCTTTATTGCCTTGGGAGGTCCCCTGCCACACACAGAGCATGGAGGATTCAAGCCTCACAGTAATCCATGAGGTTCCACTCAATACTGGTCTCCAGAGGGTTGCAGGAGTCTCTTCAAACTTTGGGAGCTACACTCCTCAGTCACTAAAGCTTAACTCTCTCTCCATCTTAAAGAAAAAGCAAGTGAGAATCAGCCCTGGACCTCAGACACACAAAGCCAAGAGACCCCTGTCCTCAGGCTTATCATATTTCTTCAAAGGTTAAGAATAATTTCTAATTATATCTACTAATGGTCACAATTACCTTAGATCCAACACTTTGACTTTTACTTTGTGACAACCCTTTGGCACGTTCTACTAGACCTCCAGTATGGAACGCCCCTGAGAACAGCAGATCAACTATTGCGTTCTGGGGTATTGTTGTTTTTTGTTCAGTTTCGGATGTTCTCCTCTTTTTCTGTTTAGCAACAACAGCAGCAACAGATATTCTTCTACAAAAACAGAAGTCTGAGCATTTGAATTGAGTGGTCATATTCCATCACGGAACAAGTTATTTAATTAACATCAAACCATGGACATTTCTATATTGCCAGCAACATTTCAGCTAAAATGATGTATATTGCAAAGGCAGTTCTTTAAAGCAATGAATTCTCAAAACACCTGGCAGCTTCAGGAGTGCCCAGCTTTGCCTACACATGCACATGTTAATTGACTGCCTGCTCGGGTGATAGTTGGACAGCTGTGATTCCTCGATGATCTGTGTAATCAACACCTGCTTAAGAGACACGTCTGGCAATGAAGTATACACAAACCACAGATCTAAGAGAAATGAGAAAGAGGTCTATCAGAGGAGTGGAAAGGCAGCGGTAACACCTCTTTCTCAGCCAAGTACTGCTAAAGGTGCCCAAATCTACCACCGATCAATCCCAGGATCAGCTTACAGAATTTGACTTAAGTGAACTGGGAAAGCACCAGGCCACTCATGAAGTTACAGCTACGGCCAGGAGTGAAAGTCAAGCCCAGTGCGACCTGTGCAGAAGTCTGCAACACTCTGGGAAATGTAAATTAGTAAATCTGTGTTCTGCTTATACGACCTATTTTTCCCAGTCTTAAATACAGCAGTGACATGGCCCTTCGATGATGCCCAGCCAGGACTCCATCGGTAGCTGGAAACTGTCAGACAAAACAGCCCCAAGCCTGCACCAGCATCATCGGGAGAGCAGGACTGAGACAGAGCAACAGCAACAACCAGAGTGGCAAGAGGAAGACATGGGAATTTGACACCTGGCAAGCCATTTTTTTACAGAGGTTGGGAAGTAGCATTTGAAATACGTTCATTAGCACAGGGAGAAAAAAAGAAAAACCAAACCAAAAAACTCACAGAGCTTAGACTAAGAAACTCCAGTCAAGAAATGATCTCTGAGACTGAACCAACTTCTGTGTGTTTCTGTTTAACTGCAAAATGGGTGCAAACCACCTAATGAACCTTCAGCAAAACAGTCATCACTTCTGAGTCAATATTTACCAAAAAGTGGAGAGGTCAGGTGTGAAATGCCCAAGAAAAACACACAACAAATGCAGTAACTTATCATACATCTCAAGGAACAACTGCTTTAAAAATGTATTATTTAGAACCAATAGTTATCTGTGATGTGCAAAATCATCTACTTGATTTTTTCAGAACCAGCTGTCACTGAGAAGTCTGTAAATGAAGTATTTTAGCATATTCATGTTCTAGTAAATGCCTGTGCTTCTGGTATGACGTACTGCTTATTGCCAAATGGTTTTTTATAGCAATGGCAAGAATCCCTGAGCAGCTCTGATAAGTTACTATTTGAGGGCCATTAATTCAGTGATGCTACACCCTGTGAGATTACTCTGCGAGATAATGAGAAAAATTGCTCAATACTCTTCCACCTTCTGTATATTTAGAAAATTCAACATCCAAGTGCTTATCACAGTTACAAATGATCTCTAATAAGCCAGTGGATGACTAATGCAATCTTTGGGAGTTTGTTATGATGACTTTTGCTTTTTGAAGGAAGAGAGGATGTTACTTCCTTGAAAAATCCTGGCAGGTGAAAAGAAAAAGGGACTAGAATAAGACTGAGAACCTCCTTGCATCCCGTCAATAGGAATAAACTAGACAAAATAGTAATCTGAGCTATTAATCTGAATGACAGGAACACTTCTCTTCTGGCAACTTTAGCTGGCACTGTTCTGGCACCAAACTGGATGTTACTGATTGCTATTTGCATGAACATTTCACAGCACCAGGTTCAAGTAAGTGTGTTTAATATAAAGTGTTTGAAATTGGTGATGATAAAAAAATTACCCAAGAGAACTAAGCTGAATGGTTGATCACACCCCAATACTACAGTCTACCTGTCAGAGAGGATTTTCATACACAGACACCCCCAGAAAAAAAAACCACCACCACATGAACGTTTTCTAGAATTCTGGGATGATTTCTGAAAGAGATATTGTAACATTGTAAGGCTGAGAAATCTTCACTTACCCTTCTGTGCATAACCACCACTTGTGTAGTCTATCAACAAAACCAGAACAATTTTCAGCTTATTTTTCATAACCTGCCTAGACCTGTTTCTTTTGTTTACTTACGTACAAGTTGAGGTAGGGCTACTACTAGAATGTGATTATATTTAATGTTTCAGTAGTTTTATAAAATTCATGTTTTTAAGTGAAATCTCCTTAAGTTCTG
The DNA here is from genome assembly GCF_047495875.1 of Pithys albifrons albifrons. NCBI lineage: Eukaryota > Metazoa > Chordata > Aves > Passeriformes > Thamnophilidae > Pithys > Pithys albifrons. The sequence goes on from NC_092460.1 coordinate 7,638,572, forward strand.
TTTCGTAAAACATGTGACGAGCATTGATGCCTCATCTTATTAGTTAATATTATTTTTGAAACCAGACATCTGTTAAGCATGGCATACTTCACCTAATGAATATACTTATTGACAGATTGACATAGTCTTTTAATGGAAAAATTGCTACACAAACTGTCACTGAATAATCAAGACCACCATCCTTATTATGCTAAGCATATTATAATAATAAATTCTACTAATCTTCTGCCAATCTCATATAGTTCCCATTTTTCATTAACTCTGCACTGAAAAATATAACTATCTCCAGGTGTTCAGTTTTCAAATTTCAAAAGTTGGCAGTCACTTCCCTTCCCGTAACTCTTGAGAGAAAAATGGGGTTTTTTTACATCATCATTGCTTATACAACACATCAAAGTGGCATTTCCAAAACTGCACCTGTGTATGACGGTTCTCAACCCTAAAATTTGGGGCAAGGAATTCTTTATGTTTGCGTTTTTCTCTTGGATTTGTTTGTTTTGCTTTTTAAATACTGGAAAGATGTAAGTTTTGGCTTTGGACAAAGAATCAGAAAGTCTTTCTGGATCCCACAGCACTGCGAAGGATCTGGCCAAAAATGAAAGCTGCGCTCAGCAGAAAATTTTAACAGATAAACTCTCCCTAAACACCTTTGCATTTATAGAATATCTTTGTGACCCTAAGTAGAAGGGCTGGACAGAGAGGTAAAGCTGGGAAAAGAGAAGGAATCCCAAAGCAATGTCCCTGCTCGATGACCAGCATAACTGTGAACTGTCAAGTTGGAAAAATGCAGCATCTCTGTGCAATAGTTCAGCAAGAATTATATATATAATAAATATATATATAATGTCAGAGGACATAGGACTTCCTCATAAAATGGATATTGATAATATAAATCTCTTAAAAAGCATTACAAAAAAATTAAACAGCTTCACTTGGACCTTAGTCTTGCTGCCAATTTTCTTGGGTTTAAACTCCCTATGTTCCATTGTGTACGTCCTACCAAACATGCACTAATCTCTGACAAAATGCAAAAAAGTAACATGGAAAGGGAAGAGGGGAGAAGGGAAGGAAAGGGAAGAGGGGAGAAGGGAAGGAAAGGGAAGAGGGGAGAAGGGAAGGAAAGGGAAGAGGGGAGAAGGGAAGGAAAGGGAAGAGGGGAGAAGGGAAGGAAAGGGAAGAGGGGAGAAGGGAAGGAAAGGGAAGAGGGGAGAAGGGAAGGAAAGGGAAGAGGGGAGAAGGGAAGGAAAGGGAAGAGGGGAGAAGGGAAGGAAAGGGAAGAGGGGAGAAGGGAAGGAAAGGGAAGAGGGGAGAAGGGAAGGAAAGGGAAGAGGGGAGAAGGGAAGGAAAGGGAAGAGGGGAGAAGGGAAGGAAAGGGAAGAGGGGAGAAGGGAAGGAAAGGGAAGAGGGGAGAAGGGAAGGAAAGGGAAGAGGGGAGAAGGGAAGGAAAGGGAAGAGGGGAGAAGGGAAGGAAAGGGAAGAGGGGAGAAGGGAAGGAAAGGGAAGAGGGGAGAAGGGAAGGAAAGGGAAGAGGGGAGAAGGGAAGGAAAGGGAAGAGGGGAGAAGGGAAGGAAAGGGAAGAGGGGAGAAGGGAAGGAAAGGGAAGAGGGGAGAAGGGAAGGAAAGGGAAGAGGGGAGAAGGGAAGGAAAGGGAAGAGGGGAGAAGGGAAGGAAAGGGAAGAGGGGAGAAGGGAAGGAAAGGGAAGAGGGGAGAAGGGAAGGAAAGGGAAGAGGGGAGAAGGGAAGGAAAGGGAAGAGGGGAGAAGGGAAGGAAAGGGAAGAGGGGAGAAGGGAAGGAAAGGGAAGAGGGGAGAAGGGAAGGAAAGGGAAGAGGGGAGAAGGGAAGGAAAGGGAAGAGGGGAGAAGGGAAGGAAAGGGAAGAGGGGAGAAGGGAAGGAAAGGGAAGAGGGGAGAAGGGAAGGAAAGGGAAGAGGGGAGAAGGGAAGGAAAGGGAAGAGGGGAGAAGGGAAGGAAAGGGAAGAGGGGAGAAGGGAAGGAAAGGGAAGAGGGGAGAAGGGAAGGAAAGGGAAGAGGGGAGAAGGGAAGGAAAGGGAAGAGGGGAGAAGGGAAGGAAAGGGAAGAGGGGAGAAGGGAAGGAAAGGGAAGAGGGGAGAAGGGAAGGAAAGGGAAGAGGGGAGAAGGGAAGGAAAGGGAAGAGGGGAGAAGGGAAGGAAAGGGAAGAGGGGAGAAGGGAAGGAAAGGGAAGAGGGGAGAAGGGAAGGAAAGGGAAGAGGGGAGAAGGGAAGGAAAGGGAAGAGGGGAGAAGGGAAGGAAAGGGAAGAGGGGAGAAGGGAAGGAAAGGGAAGAGGGGAGAAGGGAAGGAAAGGGAAGAGGGGAGAAGGGAAGGAAAGGGAAGAGGGGAGAAGGGAAGGAAAGGGAAGAGGGGAGAAGGGAAGGAAAGGGAAGAGGGGAGAAGGGAAGGAAAGGGAAGAGGGGAGAAGGGAAGGAAAGGGAAGAGGAGAGAAGGGAAGGAAAGGGAAGAGGGGAGAAGGGAAGGAAAGGGAAGAGGGGAGAAGAGAAGGAAAGGGAAGAGGGGAGAAGGAAGGGGAAGAGGGGAGAAGGAAAGGGAAGAAAGCTTCTCAGGTTTGGCTACTGCTTCTTATTCTTCCACTTGGACTTGCTGCGATATATAACTTATTGATATATTAAAATAAATGAAGATATCCTTTCATAGAAATAAAGCATTTGATTTTTCATAAAATGCTACTTTCTTTGCTGTTTGCTTAGAAAAAAATAATTAAGAAATAAAAATTTAGAGTAACAATAGTCTCAAAAAATTTTAAAACATTCCTCCCAGGTCTGTGCTTATTTCCCAAAATATAGGAATTGTTTTGTGCTGTTCATTCTGTCTGGGCATCAATTAATAGCTTTGGGGAGCAAATACAAGATGTACAGATCAAATTTCATAAACGCATTTTTTTACACTGACTCCTTATGTAAGTACTGGGCAAAAAGTCAAACTGACCTGTGTCAGCGCTAGAGGAGCTGGTGGTAAAAATGAAGCCCAACCAGGCAAGCACAAGTTCAGTTCAAACACGTTGTAACTTCAGAGAACATTCAGAAAGGTTCTAACATAGGTTAAAAGTGAGGTGTAGAGTAGGTGTAAGAGCATCACTCAGACTATAGGATTAGATGGTGTATATTGAAGTAAAGCACTAAAAAACCCCTTGATGCCTAATTAATTATTTCATATATGTCTTGCATAAAACATAAGCATGATAACAGTGAAAACTGAAGCAAACTCATCCTTTTCTCCATCATACTGAGCTAATATGCAACTTGTCATTTGACAAATTATTTAATACGGCCACATTAGAATAAACATCTTTTACCTGAGGATAAAATTTATTTTCTGTCAGAAGGAGTATTAAATTTCTAGAGTAACTGTGGAGAGCTAATTGACTTGATCTCATTTCTCCAGGAAGATCAAATCCATGACATGGCAGCACAGCACAGACACTGCTGTGGAAGGCACCTCACCTTCACTCCAGACTTTACTTCAGCAAGCAACTAAATCCCTTTTCCAGCTCTAACCAAAATGCCTGTGTTGGGCTCTGATTCACCATCACTCTAATCTCACCATGGCAAAGAAAAAAAAGGAAAAAAAAAAGGGAAAAAAACAGATCCATGAGGATTTTGCAGGAGAAACTGGGAGCTAAAACAATCAGGCAGAGCAGGCAAATTCCCGTTCCTGGGATGCCACCCTGGCAGGTGCAGCTCTTGGGAGCCGTCGGATCTTGATCTGCTGCTCACTCACTTATTGCTGCTTCATTATCCCACTCTAATCACGGGACCTAAATACCAAGGATTCTGCCTTAATCTTCCACTGATGTCCCTTTAATCATCCCATCAGTTCCGTGTGCACTGTAAGTCAGGATGAGGTCACTCCATCTTCAACTGAGTGGTGTTTAACCTCGAACCCTGAGCTGAACAGGGAGCAGCTGAACAAAGTCATCTTCACTTCAGAAAGTCACAGAATGGAGTATTTATGGAGTCCAAGTAACCAGTACGACAGACTGCCAAGGCTTGATGGGCACCAGTGCAATCTGTCATCTCCCTAGAGATACTTTGTTTTACTGTTTCATAAAAAACATGGCTTTGCAACTGGCAGCTGATATTACTGCTTATCATTCAGGTAGCAAAACCACAAGGAGAGTCTGACTGACAGAATGTGTATGCTGTGGCACTCCATTCACCAAAAAGTAATGCTTTAGGCAAGAGAGAAAAACAAAGGAAACATATCATTTATATTGTAGGATACCAAACACAAATTAGGGTGGCACATACATAAGTCTTACGTTGCTTTATGTATTCACATCACTTACCACAATGGTTTTCCATGTCTTGACCAGAGTTCTTCAATATTATAAATAGTTATGGGTACAAACTATTTATCTAAGAAACAGGTTTATATAATATCTTTTATACAGATTATGACCAAGCAATACCGGTGCAACTTTATGCCTTGCAATTCCTCACTTGAAAAACATTCTGTGCAATACATAAGTTTATAATTTTCCTAAATATTTACTTTGGAGAACCAAAACCCACTCACAAGCAATCACTGTGCAAAATACCTTAGATAAAGGTATGTGAAATTATATATAGGCAGGGTCAGTTTTGTTGTTGCCATTGAAGAAAGCAGAGGAAGAATTGGAAAAAGATGATCCTCTCTAGTAAGATTCTAAAGATCAATTTCAGTCCTTTAAAATCACATTTCAAAAAGAAGACAATCCTCTAACTATAATTTAGGGTATTTAAATTATGCTCTTTATGGTACCATTGCAGCGTGGCCAGGATGGGGTTGTAATTCTCTGGTAGCACAACACGACCTGGGCAGGAATGCCACCTCCTCCAGACCCAGCACACCTTCCCTGATCTCCAAGATTGCCCCCACAGAAAGGAGAGTGAGGACTAGACTGCAAACACAGTTATTAAGAACACAGCAATAAACAGCAACACTAAAATGTATTTAAATAAATAACCATCAAGTACATCCCTGTCCCCACTGCTGCCTCACCACAACTCTCTGTTCATTACTAAAGCTAGTTTTTCCATTTTTCCCTATTTGTTACTAATCCTTTCACAAGCCCTTGTATTCAACACACATGCGTAGTTCTGTAATCAATTTCCACAGGATTTACAATTCCTCCTTAAAATACATGGGGCTTTCCCTGAGAGATGTCAAAGCAACAACCACACACAGTGCCATCCCAAGCCTGCAGACAGACAAGGGGGTTGCTGTGTTGTGCTGTGGTAAACTGGAATTAGGGATACTCCCATCAGGTTTGTTTCAGCTATTCAGAGCCCTGTGAGACCAGTAAAACTCTCAAGAGCAATGAGGGAAAACAGAGAGGCAAAATATTAAATTATTCACAGAGCAGAACCACAAGCAAAAATGGAGCCAGTGAGACCAACTGTTGGAACAACCCCCTTCATCACCCAGCAAAGGATGTTTTCCCCATCCTTCTCTATCGTCCTCTTTGCTCAGGTGAATCCAAATACAAGCACTTTAAGATCTCAAAAAGACTCTGGCACAACATCCAAGCACAAACTTCTGTTGCACTTCCCCAGTGAACTTGACAGGAGGCAGGGAAAGGACGGATTTCTCACGAGGGAACTGGCCCTGGCCCTTGCGCTCAGTAACTGTCTTGTAAATCTGTCAAGCACTGACATATAAATATTGCAAAGTTATTATGGAAGGAGAGTAGAGTGTCTTAGATGGTAACCGGGCCATGGAGAGATTATAACATCCACATTATGAGCACTAATACTAATCTCTGTGTAGTCTGTTGATGACATGGCAATACCTGCACTGATTAAAAGGCAGGTATTGAATAAATCGCTTTTTTGCTATTAAAAAAAATAAACTGTTATTTGAAATAAAATTTAGAAAAGTCACAGAGGCAATAAACAGAAGCATCAGATAGGGGTAACCAGCAAAGATCAGCAGCATCTCCAGATGCAGAATGTGTCAACCTCCTCAGAAACACAGGGGAAAACTGCTGTCTTGTACACATTTACCCTGAATAACATTAAAGAAAAGCTTCAGTTGTTCAAAATGAGCCTAAAGTAAATTCAAAAGATATACCCCACCTCAAGAGTATTCCAAAGTTCAGTAAAAAGTTGAGTAAACAAAAGTCTAATAAGGAACAGCGTGTTGAAAGATGAGAATAAAGAATTAAGGGAAGAACCACCACCTAATTTCTGCTCGCTCTCTCTGCCCATTCTCTACACAGAAATCAGGTTTATACCCTTATCATCATGTTCTTCCCCTTCAGCATCAACAATGCTCCTTACAAGAACTTATCACATAGTATAATAATATGGCATGAATTCAGATGAGCTCACCTATCCAAATGCCTGCCTGACTTTCATCCTGCTAATCCTTCTATTCATGCCAGGATCAGGAATTTTAATGTTTTCCCCTGTAGCTATTTCTTTACATGTAGCAAATTTTAATTGTTGTATGTTGACTGTCAGACTCAGCTCTGTTACAAAAAAAAAAGATGCTGACAATGAAAACTCGCTTAAAGGCTGTTAGTGAACCAAAATACAAAGGAGGTTACAGGTTAACTGATAAAGTTCTGGAGATGTGTGTAAAAGAAAGGCCTTGAAATGGAAAGCTCTCCATACAAAAGTGCTCCATAAAAAAAAAAGAGATCAAGAGAAGGGAACTGACTTTGTTTTGAACAGGCAAATAGAGTATACACAAAATAAGCAGTATCAAGGAAATCACATTCTTTGATTTTGTCTTTAAGAAACTACAGGATAAAAAGACGCTGAGCACAAATATTTTTCTTTCGTACTGCGTAACTAGTGACATCACCTGCCACAGGATACGAGAGCTTTGTAAGATTAAAAAAGAAAATATAACCAAGTGCATGGCTGCTTGAACTAGTCAGCTACAAAGCTCCTCCTACCCCCCAGGTGTTGCTGCTCACCATGAGGAAACGCTGACTGATGGAACAAAGAGGAAGCTCCTGCCACTATCTCTGATGTCACTCATCCCTCACCTGTCCCCTGCGTATGGCACAGGCCACACACAGCCTATGGATGCAACAACTCATGTGCTTCCCTATGGGAAACGGGACAAAAGCATTACCAAACCTCTACATCTATGGGCAGTGCCCACTGGCAGGAAAAATTCCTGGAGAAATGAGAACAGCATAAGTGATCCAGGCTGGGGTTCTGCCTACACGGCAAACACACCCTATTTTCTGTTCTGGGGTTTTAGACACAAAATTTGCAATTTTTTAGGATGGAAAAGGAAGATGGGAAGCAAATCTGTGATAAGGTACATTACAGTATTTTTCAAATTTCCAAAATTTGAAATCTCTTGGAACATAAACACTCAATTTGCAACATCAATGGAAAACAAATAATTTGGTTTCTTGTTCTAAGTCAGATCCTTATTTTTTTAATATTTAGTATTTTTAGGCATTAGTAATTTTTTAAGAATAAAAAAGGATCAACACAGCTTATTTCATTAATACTGGTCAATCACAATTGGCATAAAACAACTTTTCATGTTTAAAAACACTGACCACGTTAAGTGTACACTAATTAAAATTTACTGCAGCATTAGCACAGCAGTCTCAGGGAAATCACTAATACAGTCAAACCAGGGCACAGACCTACTGTGCCTTCACAATAATGTCTTTCAAATTAAATATACCAGCCTTTTCACATTTCCCTTTGAAAGAATGGAGCAATGCTGTAATTAGGATGTGCTAACTCAAACGTTTGTGCAGTTTAACCTTTTAAATAAAAAACATGACTGCACTTGACACAAGCAGGCTGTGCCTGCATTTCCCCTCTCCTCCAAAGCCAAGCACAGACCATCCTGCCCACAGCCAGCCATCCGCAGAGCTCTAACAGGAATGTGTTTGCCCTCTGATTTATAAATTACACGGATGAGCACACGCCGAAAAACAAGCTAAAATGAACACACTCTTAATAGATTCTTTAATTAACACTTTGATTAACAGCTGCCAATTTATCTAAGGCCCTGACAGGACTGCAATCAGCTGTTTGAGCTTTGATTGCTCTTTTCTCTCACTGAGCTGTGGATTCAGAGTGCTTTGGGTTTTTGAGTTTCTGCAGGGAAGCAGCTCCAAGCAGTGCCTGGGTGGGTATCCACATGCTCTGTGTGCCCCCGGTACCCTGCAGGTCTGCAGAGACACGAGCATTGCTCCTCGGGTGTCCCTGCCCGTGCCTGCCTTTGGAGCTCTGCCAGAGCACTGTGGTGACATTTCAGAAGGGCTCACGGGGCCGCTTGCAGCGCTTAATCCCTCGCTGTGGGATTATCCACGTCGCGCAGCAGTTCCACGAGGCCCCACCACAGCAGTGCCACTGTCCATGCCAGGCCACCTCCCCACTGGTGCTCCGGGCTGGCCCTGGGCACCCTGCGGCAAACAGGTGTCCCTGGACCTCTGCCCAGCCCCAGCTTAACCCACAAACCTGCTGCTGACAGCGCACCAGAGCCATGGGGTGGCACGGGCAGTGGTCAGACACGGCCATGGCATCAGGATATGTGGATGCTCCATAATTCCCATCCGGCAACGTGCCAGGCCCGTGCCAGTGGCTATGGGATGATTCCTACAGCAAATGTTCTCATCACTCACCGCCCCACGTTGCGTTGGTTCTCCTGCAGCTGCATCACCCCTCCTGGGGGCACCCACCATCCCCACAGCTGCAGTTCCCTGTGGATGTGGCTCCTGCCACCCCGGCAGAGCAGCACTGGACACTCCACTGTGCTTTTCCAGCAGCAAAAATTCACTCCAATATCTACTGTCCTGAACTTCCAGATCAGGATCCACATCCTGAATCTCCAGGTTCTGAGATCTGACTGTCAAGGACTGATTGCCATCCAAAATCAGGGTACAGACAGTGAAACCTAATTTTTACAAAATTATAAATTTCTGGACTATTTCCTAAATAATCACTTAAAAAGTTACAGCATATCTGCTGACAAAAGGAGTAGGAAGAAACAGCTTGTGGCTTTTGCTCTTAAGTCACCGTACTCAAAGCTGAAATGCCTGGTCTTTTCCTCACTTATCAAATTACACACAAACTCATTTTCAAAATGTAGCCACTAACTTTTTCACTAAAATAAGAGGTTTGCCAAGAAGAGAGGCAGCCAAGCTTGTACAAACACCTTTGTGCACTAGTATGAGTGTGTTATCATATTACTCTCCTTCCCCTAAGAATGGTTAAACAGAAGGGAGCAGCATTTCAGCAGATTGGATTTTGTTTGGGTTGGGGTTTTTTTCTCTTTATTTAAAGAAACATTCAGAAACCTGGACGCTACTGCTCCCATTAACAGGCTTAGAAATTAATACTAAATCCTAAACCACAAACACTAAATACTAATGTTCCCATGTCTATGTGCTCAGAACACAAGACAACAACCAGTTCCTCTGTGGCTCCAAATTCCAAGAAGTTGACAGCTCGTATCACCTACCCCTTAGTTGTGTTAAGGGCAACTGAGGAACACAAAGACATTTCCTTGGATTATGCTGTTTTTGAAATACAACTCCTTCCATCGCTAAAATTGGTACCAGAGGCAGGCATGTTTTTGGAGTATTTGTTTCTATTGTACACTCTCCTACTTCACACCCGTAATTAAAACTGGGTAAGTCTCCAACAGATTTCAGTGGTTCACAAAATTCTTGACTTCGAACTACTATGTGGGGAACCAGCACTGATATATTTGTCTTAAAAAGAAGAATTTGTCCTTTTTTACTCTTTGATTTGGCCCACTCTCATTTTAGGACCATGAGGGCAAGTAAGTTCTATTTTGTTGCTTGTTCCACAAATAAACTGACCAAGATCAGTCAATTTAATTCCCACATGGGACAATACAGAAAGCTCTGTCTTCCTTCTGGGTAAGAGCAAGGACAAAGAACCCAACCACGAAGAAACCCCAGCAGCTGGGCATCAAGGCAGGAGCTGGAATGGAAGGGAGAGGCATGACGGGACATTCACACAGGGACAGAATGGCCACGGCCCATGGGAAGGCACACAATGGCCCAGAGAACGCAATGGGATTTTCTGCCTGCTTATGGTGTAGCAGCAGCAGATATGTATGTGCCAACTGTCTCAATCTGTGCATTTTTATTTACTATTTTCCAACTTCCAAAGACTTCTGAGTGACATTACGCAGTAAATATTCATATTGAAATATTCATATTCACCTTGAAACAGACTGTGAATGTGGCACAGGGAAATCACACGCTGCCAGTGTACTGTGACAAATGCAAAAGTAATTCCATTTAATGTAGTAAAAGCAACCCATTATATAAGGCAATGAAATTAGGAAGTTCTTTTCCTGGTACTAAATATGGGAAAAGGTTTTAAGTCTTGCTTTCTATCAACACTACTTAAAATCAATTTTAAAATCCCGCAAACATCAACAACATTAGATTCAATATAAACTCTTATGCCATCAATTAATACCTGAGTACAGAGGCCTAAAATTAGCCTTGCAAGCTGTGATAACACATTGTGCAGATCCAGACACAAAGAACATCCACCTGCGCACGCTGCTCACCCCAGGGGGAGCTGCAGTGAGGAGACTCCTGCTCTGACATCAGAAGGGCAGGGCAAGGGGGGAGAAGCAGTTGGATAGGAATCACTGTAGAGAACCCAATTTCCAGGTCTCTGGTGTTGCAGTCACCCAAGAGGGGGAACTTGAATTTTGCCAAAATTGCAAAAACATTGTTGTATTGCAAGGGAAGAAAGTTTGCTTCCTACTGCTGCAGATAATGTACAGAACAGCACCAACCCCGTCCTTTCTGTACTTCCTCACTGAACACACACAACACTAACAGAGATATTGGTATTATTTGTGGTATCAGCACTACACCTACACATACAGTAGCCCTCTTGTATGAATGGGCACTGCAAAATGTTAAGAAATGGAAAACAAAAAAATAAAATGGGAGGGGAAATAACTACAACCTGAAGTATTCTTCACATTTTGCATTGCCAGGAAAATTCTTTTTCAGATTGGTTAGAGAATTTTCAATCTTTTACTTACATTAGATTTCTTGTCTGGTTTTGCAAAAAGAGATTAATGCAGCTCTACCACATCTCCTTCCACTTATCTATGTTTTAGTGTTCTGTATTTTGAAATTAGGCTAATTTTAAGAAATCTGAAGTGCTGGATTTGAGATGGTGCCCTCCCACTCCCCTGCTGGGAGGTCTCCTAAAGATACTGGGGTTTATCATTAGCATTAAAATCAGCATTCAGACAGCAAAGGTAGGACCTCTCCATGCTCTTTCAAGGGAAGGCAGGAAGATCTTTGCTGGCCATCATCACATGCACACTCCAGCCCAGCTGTGCCATGTGCATGTCTCATTAAATTGGCAGGCCAAAAAAAAAAAGGGCAAAACATGATATGAAACCTGAAGCTATGTCTGTGCACAGAGCAGGAGGTGCTGCAATGGGAGAGTGATGGAAAAACACACAGGACAAAGCTACAGATCACCAGGCTTCATTATGTCACTGCACACGAAAACTCACTTATCCTTTCTCAAAATTCAGCCATCTCAGGCACCAATTTCACAAACACTTCAAGCTGGCTGGTGTGAGCTGACACTACCCCAGCAAAAAGCACTCCTGCCCTCTCCCCCAGTCCTGACTGCTCAGCCTGAGCCTCTGCACCATCTGCTCTCTCCGTAACAAAGAGCAGAACCATTCACTCAAAGGCCCTGCAGTCTCACAAACCAAACGCCCACTTGTGCCAAAGGTGGCAATTAACTGAGCACGGACTAGCAAGAATTAAACTGGGACTTGATCCCAGGGAACGGGCTGGAGGCCTGAGCAACAGGGAATGACAGAGAACTGGGGTAAGAGCTGCAGTAATGATGAGTTTGCCAGTTCCTAGAAACTTTGCAGGGTACATAAAAAAACTTCCAAGGAATTTCATCTGATTGATATCAACACTGCATAAGCTGGGCTTGCTTACAGTGCAGCCTGTTTATATTTACATTTAGTACTGTCTGAGATGATTTTGTTGTAAATATTTTGTTTTAAAGAGATTGTTTGGTTACTGGCTACTATTATTATTCTTCCTGGAAGGAAGAGAATGATGGGCCTTGAGCCAACACCAAACTTCTTAAAGTTGATCAGTTGAGAACTCGTGTGGTTACTTGGCAAACTGACTTTGCTGCTATGAGGGGTGTAGAGGAAGAATCCCACCAAGTGCTACACAACAACATGAAACCAGCCTTAGTGAAGGGTGAGGCAAATTCATACAAAAAGTAATGCTACTTGTATTTATGGTGGTTTGTGTCTTTTTTACCCTCAAACTCGAAAGGAGTGCTCTGAAGTACCACCATGAATTAAATCCCCAGAGCCTCCAGAACCAAAATGCCGTGGATTTTGGAATCAGTTGATTTTTCTGTCTAGCAGTTGCCACTTTGGAGAGTGTCTTACACGCTACAGAACAAAACAAATATAGCAGGCAAGATTACTGGTTTTGTTGTTTTCTTTTCCAAGTGGGCAAGCTTAGAAGTTCCTCAGGTTTCAGAAAACTGGAGTGAGTCCAGGATAAAATGGATGACTGAGTACAGAGGAACAACTTGACAGTCTTGTTGGTGCACAATCAAGTGACAGCGTTTTATGCCTTAGTATCAACTCCACTTACACAACATGCTTGTTTATACCTGAAATACAAAATATAACTGCTGCTCATGTAGCACATGGGTACACACAGAGACCAAAGGTTTCAATACAGAAATATGTAATTTATAGGGACTAAAAATCAGAAAAGGACATTTAGTACATGAGATTTCAAAGCATACAGCCAACACTTATTGTGGATCACTGTCACCTGGACAACTGGGACAGGGCAGAGGAAATGGCAAAATAGCAAACAGGCCAGGGCTTTCAGCACATCCTAACTACCTGCCAAGCCTCCACCTCCCTGGGTACATCCTTGTGATCACAGAAAAAAGGGATGGGTACGCCCCCAAATGTCAGTGCACATCCTCAGTCTCAACACTGACCAATCCTATGGAGAGTTGGACTGAGAAAAGAACTTGTCATTACTAAATTTAAGTGATATTACCTGTCATTCTCAGACCATGGCAAGCCAGATGTGAGCATCAAGCCTTGTAATACTACACACATATATAAGTTTATATAATTTTTACAGCTATTAAAGTAGTCCCAGGTATTTTCAGAAGCTGAAAGGTGGATTGCTTTGTGAACCACATGATGACCTTTGGTCTAAGGGTACACAGCACTATGATGGGGACGGGACTGATCTGTGGCAGTTTACAAAACTTTCCTCTGACCTTACAGGTGGCATCTTTCCAGGCACATATATGTTTACATGTGGCTTGTCACGGGCCATAAGCCAAAGTGAAACTGAAGAAAACAAGTACTAGCCAGTCCCATGCCAATGATGAGCAGGGCCAGAGCTTTACTGAGTACTGTAAGGCTTCTCAATATCATCTAGGAGACTGAAAGAAATGAAAACAACTGTTTCACCACTTCCACCCTAATACACCAAAACCACAAAATGCTTATCCTAGGAACTCAAATGAAGACTTCAGACACATAGTAACTGAAGAGACACAGCCAATTTTCCTCTTGGAGGAGACAAGAATTCCACACGCATACCTACAGACAAAGATGAACAGCTCTTAAAACTCTCAATGTGCACCACATAGAGCTTCTCATCAGCTCAAATCCAGCTCCACAAATAATCCACAAACATCAGAAAGTGTCAGGCTCAGGGGTGGAAGGGTGCTCTCAAAAGGGCACACCTTCTACCTAACGCACAGAATTCACCACAACACGCCACAGAAACCAGGGCTTTTCCCAGAGCCAGACATGACAAACAGGTTCTTTGTAACCAGCAGGGTCACACACAGAGCACACGGCACAAAACCACTTCTGCCTGGCAGAGGTAGAAAATCCTCTGGGGTAAAAACATAAGAAGGTGACCTGGCTAAAAGAGAAGGCTTCTTTTCAAAAAGCTACTTTGTATAGAATTGTGAGTTAAAGGTTTTCTGACAATCTTGCCAAACAATCAGGAAAAACTCAGTTCTGTAGGAACTGCTTCAACCCTTCAGGAGCGTGGTCTAATTGCATCCTTTTCAAAGCAGTGCAAGGAGACAGTGTCATCCCAACCTGGGCAACTCGTTATCTGGGGAAAAGAGAACAGAAAAGAGGACAAGAATCTCTTGGCAGCATTTCTTCTTTCTGTAATACATCTTGGGGAAACAAAATGTAATTGCAGCCTTTGTGGTCAGCAACTCCCTCAGACATGGCAGAACTTGCATGAGGCAGCAAGAACAGGCGAAGTTTATCAGGAGTTTACATATTATACACACGAATAGCTTCTTCTCCCACACAATTTTGCTATTGTTCAAAGGATTAACCTATTGCCCTGCTAAATGACAACTGGAGAAACATCTACATAAACTATAGAGTAAAAATATTGATTTTCTATATAAACACTAGTTATGTTTTTGGTTCATCAATAGGAGATAATAGGGTTTGAAAGTATTTTGGCTGTTACTGCCCGAGACAGCTAATGATGGCCTATTAGTCAATAATAGCATCACAGACTTATGTATAATTGCATGTCATATTTCTCTATTCCTGTTTATTCTCTACATTTTAAAAAAAGATATCTGTAATTGTTTCATATTGTTATGGAGCTCTTACAGAGCTAATCCAAGATTTCTATTGAAAAGCTGCTTAAAACTTTGCTATAAAGAGGCACAACACAACATTCAGGAATCTGAACTGACTTCCAGGCCATTTACATTTCTTGGATATAATTATTTAGTGCTAAAACTGAATAAAGTCTAATGAGAAACTTTAAAAGTTGGTGTTAATCGTGCTCTTTCAAAATTAATTTCCATCTGCAATTATTTATTATTTTTTTAACTTATACATGAATCATGTGGTTATTGAATGCTACTCATCAATAAACTCACAGGTTTCATTGTATACAAAGTGTTATACACTCCCTCTTCTGGCAATATCTTAAAAACACAGTTTCTAGACCTTATGTGTATCACATACTACATTTTAACTGTATCATTACTTGTAAGAAAAAGACCTCAAAGAAGTATCATGTCAGTATCTGCAAGCTTGTTTTTAAAAAGCCAGCAAACATGTTAAAAATGAGTAAAAAAATAACAGGTGAAAATTACTTCATTTAATGCTACTTAACTAAACTAAGCAGCAGCCCCTAAAACCAAAATATCGATTTCTTTCAGCTTGATAAGAAAACTACAGTCTCAAGTTTTTAAAAAGTGTGGCACCTGCATGGCTACATTTTGGAACACTGCCTACTTTTCCTGGGGCAGCAGGTGAAGAAGTTCCTACAAAACCCTGTTTTTATGTAGGCCCAGCATGGATAACTAACTTCCACCTACCACACTGCCTGCTCTTCTCTTCAGCTGTAGAGAACTGGTGGGCATTCCTCACCGCAAAAGCTGCAGAAGGCTACACATACATCCTAGTCTCTAAAAGAAATATTATTTACAGTATAGAAAAAAAATTTTAAATAAACTTAAGAAGTCCAGTCAGAAACAACAAGGTGACCCATTAATTAATAAGTGCCCATGCACACATATCTGCCTCTCCTTCTTCCCCTGATGGTCAGTGCCTGAAACAGCCAGGAGAAATGTCCCAACCAGGACACAGTGTTGCTTCCTTCACCTCCCACCAAAAGGTGCAAAATCCAAAAATGCCACAACACCACACAAAACACATCTTGGCATTGCTGCCAAACATTAAGAGAGAGAAAAAAACAGTGAAAAGGCTTTTGTTTGTTTTGCCCTGTTTATCTGCTTCTCCTTTCTTTCACTTTTGCTTCTCCTTACAGAGCAATAAAACTGCCACTGCACCTACTTTATTCTCCCTCCTTCAAGGTCATTTTCTTCTACCTACCTTATTCAGCTTCCTCCTTATTGTCTTCATCTATTTCTTTTTAAATGTGTTTTACTCAAGTGCTTTGTTTTACATTTCCCTTTTTGGCTATTCCCCCGTGTCCTCTCTTGGACACACACCCACCCAGACTTCAAACCACTTAATCCCAGCCGTGCTGAGCCAGCCCTGCCCAAGCTGCCATCCCCCTCCTGCCCACCAGAGCTGGGCACTGCTGCCCCAGCCAGGTACTGCACAGTGTGCTGGGAGCACTGGTATCTTGCAAAAAAAAAAAAAGTGTAACTGATGGTTACCAATGAGATTTCCTATCTGAGCTAAGAAGCTGTGCTTGCAAAGAAAAGAAGGCTACCTCAAACACAGCAGTTGTTCAAGAGCTGGATGCTGGGATGAGAGGGTACAGTTCGTGCAACTGGAAACTATGTAATTCCATGGAAAAAAAATAAAAAAGGGAAAGAAAAGAAAAAAAGGACGAAAAGCAACAGGAATTATTTTCTTTGTGACAGTTCAATACTCAAAACGATTTTACAAGCTTCCCAGAACACTTCTCCCTGGAATCACAAAGCTCTGTGGTGTTCATCTGAGGTCTGCAGTTCTTGGAATCATCTATACAGCACATGAAGCTTCTGCCCCAAAAACAAATGAGAAAGTCCATATAAATCATTGATCTGCATGTGGTTAGCTTATGAAATTAAACTACTCCTAACCCCACTCTCCAACACCAAATTCATATCTCCAAGGCCCTGGCACATTCCCATCTCTCTTCTACAACAGCAGAAATCCTGCTCATTTTTACTCCTATTCAGGCTTCTTCCATCTCCCCCAGCCTTAAACGAGGTTGCAGCTTCATTTCTCTGCACTCAGCTCAGGGCGCTGTGCCAGACCCTGCCTGCCCATGGCCTGCCCTCGCAGTGCCACCTCCTCTGGCTGGGCTCTACTTGAAGGAGGGGCTGAGGCATTAGAAAAGGGCCCTTTCAGCTGTGAAGGAAACCTCCCAAGGATGTGGATCATGTAAGCTGATGCAGAACTGCCTTCCCTGAACCTGCAGAAAATCCGAAACAATGGTTGGGAGAGCCATGTCCTGCTCCACGTGCCGTTTCATCTCACAAACTGAATGCTGAGTGATGAAACTTAACATTGACTTTTTGATTGGTTAACTCTCAATGTCAATCATTTTTAATTGTAGACCTGATGCAACTATCCCAGTTGGCTTCTTCCAAAGTGAAGCTACACCAACAGTGTTGGTGAAGTCAAATACACCAACAGCCACGTTTTATTGGAACTACTTGTTCTCTTCAGATCTTGCACCCATCTATTAACCAACATACTCACTTTCTCCCTCTTGCTGAGCAACTATTTTTGTAAATGACAAGGAACACCACACTGCTTCCTCTTTTCTCACAAAGATAAATATCTTCGTTTTTCTTTCTTTCCTCTTGTTTTTTCACCATCAACATTTACCTTGAAAAGGGAGTAGCTCCCAACCTCCAAGCAAATACCTGGCAAGGAGATCACTATAAAGGAGCAGGGTTCTCATGGAACCCCTGCATAATAATTGTCTGTTAGACTGGTTTTAAATATTTTAACATTTTAGCAAGAACAGAATAAAAAATCTGTTCTCTCTTCAGCCAGTATTACACCACAAGGATTTGTGCATCTAGGTCTTTTGCTATGGCAGAGCACCATGAAATTCAATTTACACTTAACCAAAGCAGAACCTAAAGCACACCAAAGCACTTGAAGTTTGTGGTATTTTAGTGCACATGGTGTTGCAGGGAGAATAACATGAGTTACATGGTATGCAGCAAACAGAATAATCAGTATCTTTTTTAAATCTGAAGCTGAACATCATGGGTTTTTTCTTAGCTGATACTTTAAATTGCTTTATGTCTTCAAACACAGCTTGACAAATCCATGTACTCACAAAAAAGGAGGAAGTTTTACTAGAAAACTGCCATCAACTTCTCAAACAGGCTCCCTGTGCTTTCATGTAGTAAACAAAGACCACAGCCATTCCATTTACAAAAATAACCTTCTGCATGTGAACCGTCTGTGAGGCTACAACAAACCACAGCGCCCCGTGAAATCTGCCTGGCACATCTGGTGCTCAGCCAATGGCTTTGGGGTGCACATTTCAAAGCTCCAAAGATATTTACAGAGTTTCTTTCCAAGTTGTAGTATTTTTATTTAAAAATTACTAAATAGCCAGTTGAAACCTTTTTTCCCCTTCTGAAATGAATCCTGCATTGACCTCTGAGCCCATTCCCTTCTGGGAATATGCCAAGATGATTCTTGCAAAAGCTACAGAATTTCACAAATCTCTACCAAGAAATAAAACTAGTTGTTGCTGGACCCAGAGACTAAGATCCAACTGCTGGAACGAATCTGGACTGTGAGAGCTACTGGGAGAAGACTGCATTGGAAAAGAAGCTGTTGAAGCTGCCAGTGGTAATTTGTTAAATCATATACATTAACTCGAGCCATAATATGCCAAATGCCACCTGTGCATGTTTGGCAATATGCTTGGCAGATTGCTCAGCACATCTGTGACACACCACAGAATATTCAAGCTTTATTTTGGTTATTAGACTACTACAGAAGATTACTGATACCCAAGAAAATTCTTATGATTTATATAAACCCTTTTCATACTGCTTTAAAAAGACATTAGTGAACAGTGGACACTTAATTACTGAAACAAATTGCTTCCTGCCAAAAGTATGCAGGCCATAATGAAGGCTTATACCTCCAAAATGCGGATGAGCTCAGGCAATCTCCCATGAGGAAAAAAACCACACACAAAAAAAAACCCCTAACAACAAACACCCCAATCCTCAGGTCTAATGGCTTTGGAACAAGATTCAGTACATTCCTTTCTTTTCTTATCTGCTTCAAATGTTGCCTTGCACAGACACTTTATCTTTGACTTTCTAATCCATGAATCCACACTGAACACAATTTCTGTTCTATTCTAAACAAGCAACATCTGCACAACTTTGAAAAATAAAACTTAAAAATATTAAATACTGATGTCAGATCTTTCAGAACCATTAGCTGCTGCCAAATTTAACAAAAAGAGGGTAGGAGAAATTTTTTCTTCAATTCACGGCATGTCAGAAGAATCCAAATATATAACACTGCAGGGACTGCAATACTTAAATTATACATGAAACAAATCCAAAGTACAACAGCATATTGACAGAGATAGTTAAGAGATCATTTATCCCAATTAAAATCACAAGTATCACATGTTCTCTCCAAATCCAAGCACTTAACAACAGCACCAAAAACCCCTTTATGACTCACCAAAGTGGAAACGTGCTAACTAAAGGCAGGTGTGAGCCCTGGCTGAGGGAGGAAGGAACCTGGTTATACAATTAGATGAAGGAGATTCCAGACAGACCTTGCACTGACTTGCAGGATGGACCCAGGATCTGCCCTTTAACATAAAGTTGTGTGATAACTTCTCTATTCCCATCTCATAATCTCCTAGAAACCACAAAAGATGGGCAAATCTGTACTGTTAGCCCATTTCTGAATCCTGTGCTTCAGGTTTAAATGTGCACTGATTGGAAACAGAAACGTTGAGCGATCCCCCAGCAGCTCACAGGGCAGCAGCAGCAGGCAGAGCCCGTGGCAGTTGCTCACCTTTGCCACTGTGCCAAACCCATGGAAGTTAATCAAAACACTCAACATAGCTTTTTAATGACTCAACAGCCCAACACACTATCATCATCTCTGTCCAACACGTACTGTATTCATGGTTTTCACAATCACTACATGACTCACAGGCACTCTCAGTTTAAGTTTTACAGGTAGCCTTCATTGTTATTGCTGAGAGTTTAACCCTACTTTGTATTTAAGAAAACCGAGGCACAGAGGAAACACACAACTCTGAAAAAAATGAATTAGGAAAAAGTAGAAGGAAGAAACCCATCACAACCCAGTGCTGATGCTACTTTGACACTGCTGAGCTCTCTGCGAGCCACAAGCAGCCCAGCCAGGGCAGGGAAGCAGCTCAGGAGGCTGATAACAACAGGGAGATGTGATAAACCCGTGGAACGGATGAAATGTCAACGAAAGGTCACACAGCCCAAAACCCACAGCGCTTCAGGGTTTCCACAAACAACCTGGAATAACTGTCACAATGTCTTCCTCAAAGAGCCACCTCTCAGTGCAGTGCAAGAACTGCATCAAAAATGTCTTCATGGGAAGGAGAGAGGGGAAACCAAAGGGACACGGGCACATCCCCTGTCTTGAGGAATGGACAGCAACTTGACACAGCAAACTGATTTTTACTGTAAGAATTTCTATATTAAGAGAGGAAACAGCAAGGACTTCAGAAATACACCTGTTATAAATATAGAGAGAGGGTCTATGTGGCACTGAAGCTGGAGAGGCTGAAGTGAAGAGAAATACTCCAGCTGAAGAAAAACACTGTGCTTTCTCAGAATAGGTCATCATGATAAGTGATCTCAGGTGCTTCACCCACAAGACTCAATGCCTGAACTCTGTATCTTCTTTCCATCTTCCATCTCTGAACTGATCCTGAGTCATCCAGGGAAGATGCTGATACCATGACAGTGTGGCCATTGAAAAAGCAGCAGCAAGAACACAAGCAATAAAAGGCTTCAATCAGTTGTCCAGTCCCCCAGATGAAGCAGCAGGGATCTGACAGAACAGAAGAGTTGTCCTTGGCTGGCTGGCCTGCTCCTTCCCCACCATCTCTCCAGCAGCACTACCACCCTACACCAAGTGGCTACAGCCCTTGGAGTGCACTGACAGCCAGTTGATGGTCACAGAGGACAAAAACCACCACAGTCCCACTGCTTTTAACCTGCACGTGGTGTTACCCACACCAGCTGTACAAATCAAGGCTAGTATGTATACCAACACTATAGAATAAATAATTAAAATGGCAATTTATACTCCAAATGCCCGCTTGGATTGCCTCAAAAAGTAGAATTTAATTTTGAATTAGTGACTTTTCTAGTCAAATCTATGAAATAGAGTAATATCAGTTTTGTACACAAATCTGTGATTTGTATCAATACAGTATTTTAATAACAAGGTGAAATGTTCTAATGATTGAGGTGATATTTAAATTAATTCTGACTACAGGAAAAAAGCCAGGATATGTCCTGGAATGCACTTTTAGCCTACCTAGTTAAGTAGTTTATCACAAATATGCTTTGGAAGAAATTAATTAGCTCATTAGGTTTAGCTAATAGTTTGTTTAGCCTTCCTTTGACAAAAGTAACATTTCAAAATAGCATATTCTGCTATTCAGAAAACAAAATCCCACATGACAAGTTTCAGAGAACACCAAGTACAAGCAACACACACCACCAGGAACTGTAGAATATTTTAAGAGATTACTATTTCTCTAGTAAAAATTAAAAATAAAAGACACTAAGAACAACATCAAAAGATACAGCATCATTGATGCACTGTGATTTTTCAAAATTTGATAAAGTAACCTCTCCTTTATCAATCCTTGAAATAACACCACCAATAAAAAACTTAATTCAGGGCAAACTGACTGTGATGAATCCAAAGGGTGTTTTACTTTCTTGTTATGGTGATTGCATACTTTTTGTTTTAAAACAACTGTGTATTTTCACTTCAGCAATTCCCTTCTCCTGAGCTACGCTATGTTTAAAAAAAAAAAGATCATTGCCTGATATTCAATTATGTGCCACATTTATCAGCTTTCACATTCAATTTTCTAAAATAAGGGACAACTGTGTAAGGATTTCAAGAATGTGAAGGCTGATAAAAAGTTTGGAGAACTACTGCTACACAAAATCACCAAGTCAGCCTTCTTACCTTTCTGAGGCTGTTTGGCAAACTGAGGTCCTTTAATGATGTTCACCCCACCCAAGCCTGTTTTTCTCATCAGAATGACCCCGCCTGTTTCCTCTGCACCACAGCCCGTGCAGAGCCTCTTCATTGTTCAGAATGGGCTTAAGAAATACTAAGAATAACCTCACCATTTCCATCCTCTCCTTCTACACTTCTCAAAGTATGAATCTGCCACTGATGTAAGGTTTGCATCAGAGAAAGTTTCATGTTTAGAGATCACACTTCTACAAAGTGGTACAGAATGGAAACATTATGTGAGCATTTATTACTAATTTATTTTAAAATTATTATTCATGCCTTTGTTTCTTAGTTCCCTGTTCACTCTGTCCCTTTTAAATTGCAAACAGTGTTTACAGAAGAGTTTGAATTAACTTCCCATAACAAGTCTAACACTGGTACAAGCAGCATTACAACATGCCATGTTCTCATGTCCATGCTCAAGAACCAATGTCACACCTATCGACTCTCAAACTGCTCCTTCCACCTGCCCCTAAGGCTGTCACAGCAATGACCACACTGGTTCCTACAGCACAGATACCTGTTTGTCAGGCAGAATTTGGAGATCACCTTCTCTTTTCACAAAGACAACTCAAGTGTCCACAGCTCTCCATCACTACCAACCTAAGGCAGTTCCACATCACTGGCCTCAAGGTGGAATATTCAATATGCCATCACTCAGAACTGGGTACCACCCAGTCCTCCCCCATAGATTTATTTTTAACTGACAGAATCAATTTTGTATGATATTTTAGAAGGACTTATTGGACAACAAAGTGATATTCAGTGACAGGTGAGGAACTACACAGGCATGGAATGGACTTGCTCTTGGCTAATAAAAAGGCCTAGAGCAATCAGAGGAAGAAAAGCTGATGTCCTTTTCTTCTGGCTCCCAACAGCTCTGGGGAATTATATCCACAAAATTGCGTGTTTTAAAACAAAAAAAATTATTAGTACAGCCATCCACACAATAACAAGAAAACTAGTCAGAATTAGGACAGAAAACCTATTCAGACTCTTCTCCGAGTCACTCTGATGCCACTGCTGGATCCAGCAGCAAGCACAGTGGTCCATAAGGCAATATATCATAAAACCAAGTGAGAGGTAAAGGTAAGAAGTTCACCCTCTGCACAGCATAGAAAGACCCTTTTCCAGTCTCAAGGAGCAGAAGTGAGTATACCCTTCCTTGCCAAAGGGCTGGATTATTTAAGATGCAAAAAAAATTATCCCCCGTTCTCAATGTCAAGAGATGTTCCCTCCCCATATCCAGCATCTTGTATCCTTGTAAACACCAAGGGAATCAGTGCACTGGCCTAGAAAAAACAGAACATGTACAAATACATGCACACAGAAGGAGGATGCTCTGTCCATCTTTTTTGTTAGCACTTGGTCAGAAAACATCTCATGGATTTCTCAGGAAAAAAAAAACTGAATTCCAAAAACCTCCCATCCAAATATCAGCATGAAATTGTTTTGAAGTTAATTTCTAGTCTTGAGAAGAGCAAGAAAAAGCAGAACTGTCAACCTTCCCCAGTCAGGTTTGTAGGAAGCAACTGAGCACTTGAACTGGCTTAGCATTTCACGTTTTCTCAGTCCTCTGTAAACACTGGCCAACCAACACAACAAGAGCTTCCTTGCATAGTTTATACACAAAACCATCAGACTAGTAAAAAAAATACAAATTGACACTTGTGAAAATAAATAAAACAAGCCTACTGGCTATTGGAAGCTTACTGTGTTTTACAAATTTTGTTGTAAGTTTAGCTTTCAGCTCAAGTTCACAGTTCACTTGTGCAAAAATAATCTGTATAAATATGTAAGGAGACATGACAGACACAAACACACTGAACACACTGGCTGTGAAATACACTGGATACGTCACTTTGAAATGGAACTGTGCGTATGCAGCATTTCAAGAAAGCATTAAAGAATTAAAAAGAACAAGATCTTTTCATAATTGCATTACAATGTATATGAAATTATTAAACACAGGTTATGTTCTTTGACATTTTTTATAAAGATCTATGTACCATCAATTTAAAAAAAAATTGCCAGGCTTAATCCTGATTTAACCTCACCCTTAATTATTAAAAATAGTTAAGCACTTACCATAATGTGATTGAAATGCCTGTGGTTTTACGACCTGATTACAGTGGTTACACATCACCAAATAGAAATCATCATGAGCCGGGCAAAGACCAAATATTGGCATATCTAAAAACAAAAAGACAAAATGGCATCTCTCAGCTGCTGACAATTATCGAAAAACAGTTTAATTACAGAGCCATGACACTAGTGTTGAATCATAATTTTAAGACATTTGTATCAAATTTGAAAATGAGGAAAAAAGAGCATATAATGCAATAGATAATTTTGTGCTGGAGTATTACAAAAGCAAAAATCTTCCTACAAAGATAAATGCAAAATGAGTGATTACTCGTAGAAAACATCTATTAGAAAATGATTTAGGACTGATTATCTTATACCAGATGCAAGAATGTAATAAAAAAAGACTGACTTCAATTGACAAACACAACGTAAGAGGGGATGGTTTATGTGTTCTGAAAGGGGTTTGGATTTTATTCCAATAACATTAAATGAATTCAAAAGTGAACTTTATTTTCTATTTAATTTTTTAAACCATTTTAAACACACACTCATTTACCAGGCAGTATTACATGCCTAATGGTTTTATT
The DNA here is from genome assembly GCF_047495875.1 of Pithys albifrons albifrons. NCBI lineage: Eukaryota > Metazoa > Chordata > Aves > Passeriformes > Thamnophilidae > Pithys > Pithys albifrons. The sequence continues at coordinate 7,663,046 of NC_092460.1, forward strand.
TGTTCAACAGTGCATTATAGTCCAGCCATCTGCTGCCAGAGATCCACGTAACAGCTACACAGGAGAGAGAGCTGGAGATAACAGTGTTTCAGAGCACGTGTGGATTTTGGAGATAACACACACACTTGTAGACTTTTACTAGTAAAATAAAACTTCTACAATTTTGTTTTTAAGAATACAGTTTCTTAGTAACATATTTAACATTTATAACTGCATTCAGAGACCACTAGGGAAATAAATTCAGCATTTACTACACAACTTAAAGGTATATCACATTTATATAACTAAAGATGTTATTCAATAACTAAAAGACAAAAATAAGAAACATGAGCATAATATGTGCCTAAGAGATCTGTGCCACTATTTAAAGATTTAAAATTGATAGAAGCAAATTTATTTTCCTATGAAAACCCTCAAGTAATAGATTTATCTTAACAGTAACTTATTTTCTAAGTTAAACTTATTTACCTCTGTGCTAGAACAGACCCCAGAGGTTTGCCTATATATATTTTTAACAACCACCACAGTTTCATTCATTAATAGAAGAATAATTATGAAATAAATTGAGTGTGCCATAACACAAGGTAACCCCTGGCAGAACACCACCATCAGCCCTCCAGAGCCCCTTGGACTCCACTTTGCCTCTCACAGACAGAACTTATCCACACCAGACTTGTAGAATTAAGGACTTCCCTTGTAGTACCTTCATCATAAAAAATTAACTCCTTTTCTTTAAAAAACAGAGGGTCCATCCCAGGTTTTCCAAAAACCCCATAGTGCCACATCAACACTAAGCAGGATACCTGCAATAACAGCTCCAACTGGATTTTGCAGTTGGACACAGATGACCAAGGACACCTGACTTGGCTGAGAGAGATCACAGCTACTCATTTAAGTCACAGGCACCTTTTGCAACTGAGGTTACATTAAATAAACAAATAATCTCATTTGCACTTCATTAAGTAGTGACTCTTACTTATTTATTTATATGAAATTTATTGAATAAAGCATTAAGACCTCCAGCACACCCAAGTACTGCAAATCAAGCAAGGCTAGTAAATACATGCTGAGAGGGGGAAAAATCAGATAGGAATAATAAACTTCTATTTTTCAGTATCTACTTTCAATGATGCAATCTTAAGCTAGGTAAGAAAACAAGTATAAACTTAAATGTCCTTGCTAATATTTCATGCAGGAGCTCTTTGGGTATGCCTGCATATAAGTTTCCACATGGAAAGCACATACTCCAGGTCACTTCCACCTGCCTACCAATCCACCAGGATGAATGGGACAATAACTGCGTGCACTGCCTGATATTTACGTTGTTAATGGCCCACGGAGAGGCTGCTACTGTGTGATGTCCAACGAACTGTAAATCCACATCCTGGAACCTGTTCCCATAACTACACCTTTCAGACCGCACTGGATTCTCAGACTTTACACCAAAGGGTACAGAATGCAAGGGGGAATAGTTAACATGAGAGAAGGAGTGACTCTCTGTCTCCTGCAAAATAAAACACTCCTGGATACTTGTCTGGGACATCACATACAAGTACCATCACTGTAAGAAGTCTTTATGAAAATTTGATGGCAATACAGAACGACAATTTTAAATGACAACTGAAACAGTTTGGCAGAAATGAATGTAAACTAAAATGTTTTCCTATTTCAGTTTGGGGATCCCAAGAAATTTGAATAATTTGTAAGTATCCTTTACACTGTGAAACACATCTTCAGTTTTAAAATCTTAGCTCCAAGTGGCAGAAAGCAATGACAGACTACCAGGAAATACACAAACTCACAAAGCACTATTCTAAGAGTAAAACCACTTGACACAGAGAAAAGGATTTGCTGCACACTTAAAAATCAGTGTGATTTCAAAAGAAGGCACAAGGCTCCAGCCAGATCACAAAAATCAGTATAAAAGATGTTCTACCCCACTGGGATCTCCTAGAGCACCAACAACAGATCAGAATCTCAACGTTCCAGTGAGAGAGTAGCAAAGATTAGAGCCCCCAAATGTAACTCCTTTTGTTTTCTCATATGAGGTAAAATAAACAATAGCTTTTTATTACCAAAGCATTTATTTTCAATTCATACAATTAAATTCTTCTGTTAGAGAAACTTACAGGGCCCTAAATAACAGCAGAGTCTGACCACGCTGAGCACGGTGTGAACAGCCCAGAAGGGCCACACAGTGGGTACCAATGGGCAAAAAGCAGGACAGGACCAGTCCTTCATGGAGCCCTGAACAGCAGCTTTAACCTTGGCTTTGAAACTGTAAGGAGTGTGACACAACCGAGATCAGTTAAGACAACAGGAAGAGACCTGAATCCACACTTCCAAACCCAGGAACTCCACTCTTAGTCAGGTAAGTTCCCATGTCTCTATTATACCTCACTGTCTTTAATTGAGCAGAGCAAGAGCAGGTGTCAGTGAATCTTATTTCTGTGTTCCAACAGGGCAAACATCTATGTGACACCATTACAAGAATGACAAATGAGACCATGCATGTATTAGAGAATAATATACAGAATAGCTTAAAAAAAACTTACATAAGAAGCGTGTGCCAGGAGCAGGTGACAGATGCCTAATTTTTCCTGTTTCCCTCAGCCACTTATGAAAGTTCCCAAGTCTTGCAGTTGATACTCTAATATCTAATACTTTATATATGTTTCACTTCATGACATGCACATTCTCTATTTAGGAGTCTAATGAAGTTTACGGTATTTCAGCAGTGCCATTTCAATGCACTGTTCCCCTGAGTTTGGAGATTACTTTCTGAAATACTTCACTGCCAATGTAAAGCCCATGTTTCCCAAGGAAGAGCCTACAACCATGATTCATATGTTCCTCTTTTGAAGCTGGGCTCATTTAACTCTCTCCATCTGGGAATATTTTTCAAGGTCAAACTAAAAAGTTAAATCAAGACCTCAAACCTTCCATGTATTTTTCTATAAATCTCATATTTTTATGGTATCAATATACAGACACCATTATAAGAGCTGCTAGTTACATTAATTCTAAATCCAGTTAATTTACCTCTGTAATAGGAAACCTCTGAACATCATGACCCACAGAATTCACTTTTCCTTTCAAATGTAACTGTTTTTAAAAAGGTAACTTCAAATGATGTATTGTTGAACTCTACCAAGACTGGAACAAGCCCATGCCATACAATGAGATAACTGCATTACTTGAGTGTGTAATAAGGAAAATGCTTCTTATTTGGAAAAAGCCAATACAGCATCATTTTCTGACAAAAAAGGAAAAACAGTAATAGACAATCTGGCACATCATACATCGAGTAATGTGGAGTTCAGCATGTCTGATCTGAAAAACTTTCTAACACTGAGCTCCCATCTCCTCTGAAACACAAAGTGGAAATACCTAAGTGATTCAATAATTGTTCAGTATTTCCAGCATTCTCTTTCAGGGCACCTACACAACAAAAAAAATCACACTTGTGGTCATTAAAACCAAGTGTGTCGGTGTTCTCTCAATCTCACAATTCTATTACTTAACACACACAACAACCTAAACCCCCTCAGAGAACAGGTCATCAGTTCACATTTACTTATCCACTACATTCAGTGATGATCACAACTGCAAATTTCTATTGGATTCTTTTTAACCCCCACAATTTATCAAATTTCCTACAAATCTTATTGTCCCTTTTCAGACAGGGACCATTGCACAGTCCAACTATCCTGGTATCCAATAAGACAACATTCCTTCTATAAACAAAGTATCACCAAAACCAGTGAGTTTAAGACCTTCAGGACAGCAATTTCCAGAGGAAGAGGGTACAAGGAGCCCTAATTGTGGCTGTGTGCAGAGACCAGAACACAAGTTTTACTTTCCAGAAGTCTGCCTACTGCAACTGAAAAGAGGAGGAGAGTGAAAACTGAATCAGAGGAAAAGAAAGCAAAACTACCAAGGGCAGAAGTGAAAGGGCAAAGAACAAATTATCAGAGTTACAGCAAAAGAACAGAAATCTTGATAAAAATGCAACATGAATATGTAAAAGCTCAGCAGAAATATTTTTCAGGCTAACCAAAACACTGCTAATGCTCATTCTTCCCTATCCATTCCAAGCATAAACATCTGCTTATTAAGATTATTTTTTAATGTCTCAGTCTGATTTACCACAAACAACACACATACTGCTCACAATTTGGGGTAATTTGACAATGGACATTGTACACTGATACCTGATGTGAACAGGAAAAGGGTTTGGATACAAAGATCCATCCCCACAGCATAACATGCCTCAGCACAATGCCAACCTGGTTATACTCCCAGAATATTTTTAATCACTATAATTAATATTAGATAAATTAAGCTCATGGTGCCCTAAACTACTAAATTTACACTCACAGCAGATACAACCCTTTATTATTTTTAAAATTCCTCAAATACAGAATTTATTTTTCTTTTTAGTGGAGTCTGATCTAAATACACCTTAGAATAAATGCACCAACTTTTATGAATTCACTAGTTTTTCCATTAAGACATCAGGGAACTGTTCCAGAAGGACTATAGAAGGAAATTGTAAATAGATCCCATTATTTTGGAATGTTGCCAAAATCTGGATTGTTTGGAATATTTACTTCATGAAGCAAGTAAGTTCAAATAATGTCCACCAACAGCTATCTGGAATATATTTGCTCTGTACTTTAGCTGTATTTTCTCTTCTGATTGGAAGAGAACCAACCTTGATCATACTAAGGTAAAAATATGCAAGTACACCTTATAACTTAACTGACAGATCTCATTCTCTACAGGCATGCTTTTATCAGAACTTTTATTTAAGAAAACACAACTCTTCACTAACATCTGAAAAATTCTTGAAAATGGGAGAAAGACCCCACAGCTGTAGTAACTTAAAAGTAGTTGATATCTTGAAGGAAAAGAAATTTTGTGACAACTCCCATAATTTGCTTGTAATGTGTGTCCCAGGTACTGTCAAATCCTGATAAAGTAACAAAAATACTTCTATTGTTTTACCTTTTTTGGCTGTGGAGAACAAGAATGTCATTTACTATCTGAAAGCAGACAAAACCTCCCAAATTACATTTTTTAACTGCTTGTGATCTGGGGGAGATGCAAGAGGATGAGAAGGAAGGCAAACAAACAGCACTGGGGACCACATGAAACAGGTTGTGCCAAACCCAGGCAGATTCCAGACATAAAGTTCAGCTCTGCTATCACAAAACTAATGACTTATAATTGGCCCAAAAAGCTAAAATTCTGTCAAGAAATCCACCCAGTGGGCAAGTCCTGCTGACTTTAGTTGTCAATACGAAGTGATCTTCAGGCAAAGGAGCACCTGCAAACTGAGGCAGTAGAAACAGCACTGCAAGGTGTCTTAACTAACCTGGTTATCTTAAGTAAAGCTCTCATCTATTCTGAGTCACACAGGCCCTTATTTTAACTGATATGAATGTTTTATTAAAAAAATACATGATCCAAGCTAGCATCTCAAAACTTACCTTTCATACACAGATATTTCACTTCCTGCAACTAAAATATTATTTTCTAAACAACATTTTTCCCAACTATTTTCCAGAAACACTCAAGTGCTTATCATTCATGAACACATGTGTTTTTGTGTACTTATCAATGTGAAGTGACATTAAACTACTGGCAAATTTTTTACTGTATACTATGTAAGATGATAAGAAAAGAAGAATATTCCTAAATAGATATTGAGAAAGAAAATAACTAAACCATGCAGTATTCAGAGAGCTATGGTTTACACAAATTTTAAACCAAAATAAGAAATTCTAGCAAAATGTGCATACTTGAGGGTTTTCGGCAAAATTTCGAGGAATAAACACTTGGGTATTAATAGAGCACAAGTACTTTATGAACCATATGGGCAGGCATGACAAATTTGTGCCTGCAAAGAATATATGCACAATCAAACAAAGCAAACATAAACCAATCAAATTTACACACAGAAACACTGTTTTAAAGAATCTGTCATGTAATTTTGCTCATGTTGCCTCAGATGCAAAAGAGCCTTTTAATACAAAATAAAACAAAACAAATGGACATTCCCATACCTGAGCTGTTTCATTCAGGGCAGCATTGCTGAATTATTTTCTGCAAGGTTACCTATTTCTTAAAACCCTTGCCAACTCCATTCTGTACATTAAGTACCTTACATTTTTTGCATGTACAGCTTTGGAAGCCCAGGAGACATTTGAAAGGCACAGTTCTCCTTGGGTTCTGGACTTTGTTTCACCATGCAGCTGCTGATTGATCAGGTAAAGGAACAGCTGAAGACTTGATTAAATGTTTTTACTGCATTTTCCACTTTGGTAAATACAGGAATTACCCAGCATTTTATTGAAGTCCTAAGAATACTCAAACCTCAAAGTTTTGGCTCAGAGAAATGACTTTCACTCCAAGACTGAAAACCTCCACAATCTGGTTTAACGAGCGCAGGAGCTGCATTAGGAGATGTGATCCCTGTCATAAATCTCACCTAGTGTTAGAACACTAAATCTCTAAAAGTGGAGTCCTCTCTCAGTTCTCCTTTCAAAACTCACAACGCTTTGTTATTTCCAAAGCTACAGCTCTGTAGATTTTACTTTGCAGAATCTCACCAGTGAAAGGGTAAAGGATGACCTACCTCTGTCCTGTGGGTTCAGTCGTGCTGCGCTCCCAAAACCCCATCCCCTGCACCACGCCCTGGATTTCACCTCCAGCACAAAGGTTTGCCACGTGCTGCAGGCAGTAACACTCCTCTGTGCATCCCCAAGCAGCAATCCTTGTGCAAGGCTGTGAGAACAGCAATTCTCCTGAAGCCTTTCCTCCCTCTCTCTGTGAGGATGCAGAATCAAACACTGACAGTCTCCTGTTCTCTAAAATTTAACAGTTGTGGGAAATGTCTGTGTCATACCCAAGGATAAAAACTGAGCAGCAGAAAGGAAAGAGAAGTGTGTCATGCACATGTGCACCTGCAGCCCAGCGTGCAGCTGGGAGTTCTAATTTTAGGCTCCCAAGATTTGAATGTTCCTGTAATTATATATAAAACATATTAAAGCAGACGTCCAAGTATTTAGTGAAATTTTTCGTATATGAATTCATCTACACACAATTAATTTTTTTTAAACTAAAGCCAAACAAATGTCAAATTGTTCAACCTATTAAACAGGTTTTCTAAGTTTATTATACAGGATAATACATAATTTCAGTGAGCAAGCTTACAGAAGATTGTCGATAGAAAGACTGATGAGCAAATTTCTCAATGAAACACAAGTAGCATATTTTAATCTGCTGAAAAGCTTTTTAAGTCTCCCCCCACACATCGTATCCTGTTACACGAAGTTTTCATCAGCAATTTGAATGAAGTCAGTCATCTGCAAAACTATTCCATTTACTGTCTAGTTTTCAGCCCTAAAGATATTTAAATTTCTCCATCCAATTTATATAAGATTATGCAAATGCTGAACATACAATTTGTCATGTAAGAAATCTTCATTCAAAGTCATGCATTATTTTTAGGTGACATGATCTCATCATGTCACTGCTGTATTCTGGGAAAGCCAACAAATTATTATTTATGTTTCTACGTAAAAAAAAAAAAATCCAATCCTAAAATACCTTAAGGAATCCTCAAAGCCAAGTTGAGTTTTGTAACTATGACACAGAAATTAAACTGAATTCAAGGAATGAAAAAGCTTAAATCTGCACAGTAACATTAAAATCTGGACCAAGTTAATATGAAAGTGTACACAGAAACACTTCAGTTATTACACAGAAAACCAGGGTCTACTTTGAGGTGGGGGGAAAAGTTCTAGATAAGCCACTAGTTAAACACAGCCCCAATTAAAATTAAATAAATCATCCATAGAATAGCCTAAAATGTATCTTAAGTCATATAGCCCAAAGCATGTTACAATTACGAATTGTTTTAACATCAACAGGCTTGGCACTTTTCTCCTCTTTCACAAGCAGCACTCCATGTACTCTGCAGTACTTTTGGAGTAGGAAAAAGGAAGTTTGTTTTATTTAAACCTAAACTCACAGTTTACATAAAACAGCTCATTGCAGCAGAGGCATTTTGATACATCGTGAGTGCAAGGGGTGAGTCTGTTCCAGGCTGCTCAACCTCTCCGATCTCCTATCCAGGAATGCTTTGGAAGGGAAAAAGGATTGGCATGTGTGGTTTCTGCCACCCTCCCTGGGTAACTGTCCATACCCAGCCACAGGACGGGGTGCTGGCTGCAACTTGGTGCCTGGTCACAGGGAGCAGAGCAGGAACTGCCACTCACACACAGATTTACATGGTTTTTTCACTAATGGTAACTGGAGGAACACAATGTACCCATGAGTGCATCTTCTGTGGTACGAGAACACAACAAAATTTAGTAATAATAAAATACATCATGTTCCCTGCTACCTTGGACATGCACAGTGCTCATCTTTCAGGCTCTCCCCTCCTCCTCCCTGCTGACTGCAGCCCCAGCTCCTGAGTGACAGCAGCACGTTCTCTAATTGTGCAAAGACAACACACCTCAGCACAAAGAATGCTCCAGCCACATTTCACATCCTGCACCTGATACCTGAGGGAGCAAATCAGCATACTCAAAAAAGAAAAAAAAAAGGAAAATAAAACAGAGGACCTGTCAACTGAATTGTGTATCAATATTTTCTTTTATTATGCAACTCAACTACCCAAAACCACCCCACCCCTGCCACTCCCATTCTCCATGCACTGGAACATCCACCTCAAAAATAAAACTGTTTCAATCATGCCTAATATGTCTATAATGAAACTGATGCCTGTTGATTTTCACATACCAACTCACACTTCTGCATCCCTCTCAATTTGGCAGGCACTATTAGTTTTCCCATTAAAACTTATTTCCTTTGCTTTACAGATTTACCAGAAGTTGATTTGATACAATAAAAAAAATTAATACAAGTTGCACAGCAACAGGCATAAAAATGCACCATAGCAAAAAAAAAGTACTGTGATATTTAGTAAGATTAAAAGATAAAGTGGAAAGTAAAACAATGTTTTTGTTGTTACAGTGCAGTAAAAGAGCTAGCCCGCTTCTTACATCTTTGAACACACATGTGTCTGACCTTGGCTATTGCACACATTTAGACAAAGAAATATTACTATTTCAATTATCTAGCTGAGGAACTAGCAAAACTTAAGCCTTTATGTCTCAATTGATATATTCCAGCACACACAGAGCTAAAAACATCAGGGATTTCCTTCTAGGAAGGGATACACCTGTTCAGATGGGTTAGGTTTCAAACCAGTGCTAGTTGTCCTCTGACACACAGTTATGGTAAGAAAATAGGAAAGCACTGAAGAAAATCAGACTACCTATTCACAGTATAAGGTCAGTAATTTCACTGCTGGCTGTTTGTAATACAACACAAACCCAGTTCAGCCTAAAAACTCTTTATGGAAGTTAATTTTGTATTGTTATGGAATTTTGAATTATTCTAAAGAAGAAATTTCGTTTTTGCCTTTGCACGTCACTTCCCCTTTAGAATAAGCCCATCACTATCCTTATTCCAAGATGAATTTCTTCACTGTTAGGAGTGATTCACCTTTTTTTAGGAGCCCGCCTTCACAAAATCTTCCAAAATTCCATCTTCAAACATTACATATGGAATACACAGTAAGTACACAGAATACAAAAAAGACTTTGAAAACACTGGGTGGACAAACTGGAACAGGTATTGTTCTTCTGTACCTGGCATTAATTCTCCACTACTGAAATCACCCATTTTACTCTTGAACAGAAACAGGTTAGGAAGGACTGCAACATTTAATATTTTAAAATTAAGATCTATTAGAAAAATGAAGGATCACTTAGGTCATATTATAGATGCAGAAGCTCTGAAAGGACGCACATGTTTTAAAGTAGCTTTTCTGCTCTTTCTTGGTCTGGGCCTCTTTAACATTGTGATGGACACAGACAGTAACATCTTCAGCAAAACATAACAAAAGGAAAACAGAAGAATTTGCTCAGACTACTTAATGGTTCTGAATAGGTTTGTTTGGTCTAATTCACATTTTTGACAGATACTTCTAAGACTAATTCCCTCCCCTGGTCACTCAGCAGATAACAGCACTCACACCTAAGAAGAAAAGAAGGTACTGGATGTGTATGAATGGACCTAAACACACAGTGGGAGGTGAAAAAAGAACATTTCTCCCTTTTGTAGGCCAGCTAGGGAGCAAAATGCTCTTGGGGAAAAGTACTGAAATGGGCACCAGCTTTAAATTTTAGACACCTTGTGTCAAAAAAGGACATAAAAACAATAAATGTGATCATATAAACAGCAAGACAAAGTCCTGCTTCTGCAGATACAAGATTAGACAGCACAACTGTGCAATGAGACACAGGCAAGTGGTGTCCTGCACCCAGGAGAAGCCCACAGACCTCAAGGGGTGGTTCTGATGCACCGTGTTACAAGATGAGGTCTGTTTGCAAAGGAGATGTCAGAAAAAGACATATGGAGTCAGTTTTAAGGAACAGCCACAGGAAAGAACAGAGAATTGGTATTTGAAAAAAGGCATGGAAAAGGACACTTCAGAGCACTGCCCCTGGATGCTTCAGGATGACAACACTAAGATTATATAGATAACAGAAAATTGAAAGGTAAACAGGATCCTTTGATATTGTAACATATTTGTAGAATTTACCATCCCCCAATACACTGAAAACAAATAACACATTCACCTTCCTCAAGCAGACAAAAGATAACTACTGCAAACACATCTAGGACAACAAACCCACGGTTTATAACAGAAGCAGATCCTTTGCCAGACACAGCAGTTGCACACACATGAGTATGAGGGACCTCGGCTGGGATCTTTGGCTCAAACCTGCTCAGAGACTATGGCAATCTCTACTGGTGCCTATCCAGGGTAGGCAGGAAGCCAAAGCCACTGCTGCCAAACTTGTTGAGCCAGTCTGCCCAGTGCTGGCCCACAATGCACCGCTTTGTGTTTGGAAATTGCTCAAAAGCTTTTGCTTCCAGCAACAGTGTGGAGCACTTGGGGAAAGATGCCAAAGGAGTCCAAGAAAGGGTATGGCCAGGCCACCCTAACAGTAGGGACACCCCAACTGCTCCTGTCAGTCAGTGACATCACCCTGAATCACTGATGACGAATGACACCAGGCTTCCTGTGAGACCTCAGTCACAACAGCACTCACGTGAGTGCAGGAAAACTCTTGGCATGATTAAATTATAAATAAAACTGCTGATACTGCACCTCACCATCATATGTCTTCACATTCTACAGTGAAGAGCTCCATCTATTCTGGCTGTGATTTTGCCCTTTCCTGGGACAGGAACCTTTTTTCACATTGTTGTGGTTATCCACAGCAATCCTGTATGGCGTCAACAGGAGGACAGAGAATTGCAGTGTTGCACAGAGAACCCCTTTTGCATCCCAAGCAGTTGTAAACAAGCCTCAGATGAGACACAGTGACAGCACACTGAAGATTTTACTCTTATGCTCTACCTACTCTGCAGATAAAAATAGTATTCTTATCTCCAAGGCTATCAAGCTAACGCTTCAGATCATTAAATTCAGGCCACAAAAACAACAGAAGAGACTCGCAGGTTTTATTCCAGCAACTGACACACTGGTTTGTGACCCTGCACTTCAGGGCACAAGCTGATAGTCAGGCAGAACCAAAAGGAAATGTCCCTACAAAGGGCTGATGCCTTTTTGGACTTCTCCAAACACCCCATGGAAGTAGCAGTGTTGGAACAGGCAGGCACAGCAAACCAAGGCAGCTGCCTGTTAAAGTCGGTTCTAGAGAAGAAATCAGACAAGGGGACTCTGCCCAGCCTACATACAAAACATAATCAAATTATACCAGGTACAGTTCAGACACTGATTATTTCCCCCAGAGTCCCATAACACAACTGGTAGTAGAAGTCTTCCTTCAATCACTGAGCTACAAAAGCCCCCCAGAATTTAGGACAAAAATTTGCAATCTATTATATAAGCATAATTACACTGACTTTGGTGGGCAACAGATATATTGAATTTGGCTCAAAACTTCTCTATAAATGACAAACTACAGTGTGGAACAGAAGCTCCTTAACAAGTAGGATTTCTAGACAGTTGATTTGGGTGACACAACTTTCACAGAAATGAAAAACAAAATTGCTTTTGGGAATTCATCTTAAAGTACTTTTATAAAGTAAATGCTGACTATCAGGAAATTAACTTAGGCCTTTCCTCTCAGATACTTTAGTACCAGCAAGAGCAGGATGATTTGCCATCTCCCTTAGCAGAGCAGAACAGACTCATTCGAACACAGATTCCATGTTTTAAAAAACAAATTATCTGAACATCCTAAATCCCCAAATAATATTCCTCACAAACCAAAGTCCAGTAAAGTCTTCTAATTGTCAGGAGCAAGTTAAACTCCTTTAATATATTTGTAGAGTCATTCTAACTGAACAGGAACAAACCAGACGATTTTCATATTTACTGGGAAGAGTGGGAAAATTCACAGAAAGATTTATTGTTTTGAAAATAATTTGCTTTCCAAATAATTTTACATGGCTGTCTCAATAATCCAACACCTACACTGTCTGACTATTAGGAACACTTTGTGTTCCTTTAACAGATCCATCAAAAATACACCCAGTTATCCCAAATCTTTGCAGCATTTGAGGCCTCTGGATATTCTACATGACTATGCATTTGTTCTCAAGGGACAAAAAGGATATTTGGTATGGCACACATTTATTTATACTGTATAAATGATGCCTCTTTCTCCTTTTGGCATCATGTGCAATAGCCCTCCAATAAGAGATAAAGATAAATGATGCTGTAACTCTTCTTCAGCAGAGTAGCTCAAATTCAGAAGGTATTTTCTCTAGTTTACAGATTTACTGGGAAGCATCTCAGTAATGTTAGAGAAACATTTGATTTCTGTTACCTGGCTTCCTGATATAACTAATTATTAAAAATAAATTAAAAAATAAAAAGGAAACAAAAAACCCACTAATGCATTAAATAACATAAATTAGGTCTTACTTGCTGTTAATTTTTCACAACACACCACTTAAAACTGATCCTAATTTACATCACAGTTATTCACTGATACAACCTCTTTAACACTCTTAAAGATAACCAAGATATAAGACCTACTATGCTATACAATAGATACAATAGATAGACGTGTAAAAATTAATCAGATTCATTCTGAAAAATTCGAGGATTATCAGACCAAATATGTGATGAAAAATTCAGGATCTTCTTTAAGTAGCCATCACCTTGTCTTGGAAACAACTTTACAGTTAGAATACAACTGTTATTTCACAAGTGTTTCCCTCAGCAGAGATAGAGGAGCTGCTTAATCCAGTACTACTAGGATGAAAAAAAAATTGTAGAGCCACACCCTAGGTGTAAACTGATACAGATTTTCTTCTGTATTTTCTCCTGAAACAATAGCCAGAGGGTGTAATTCAGGCTATATACACCTAGACAAAGCCATGGCTATAATATCTAGGGACTGACAATTAAATGTTTGCATAGTGAAGCACTTCTGTGCTGTCTGTCTGATCGTGAGGTTGTACAGAACGTGGCTGTCTCCTCTCTCACCGAGTCCCATAAGCTGGTCCTGCATCCTCCCTCCAGTCACAAGTAAAGGCCATGCTGACTTCAGTGGCTCATGATAACACCTCACATTCCCAGGTAACAATAAAACCAGCAGAACTCCAATTTCCCTACTGACAACCATTTATGCAGTCAATGAAAACAACTCTAGACAAAAAATTAAGTTTCTGGAGGGTAAACCACAACCCAATTTGCTGTTCATGGAAAACAAACATCCAACTTACTGTGTAGTCACAATGTGATTTGATTTTCAAAATTAATTCATTAAAGCTTCTACACTTCATTTTAATGCAAGCTGCTATAGGGATTCCAGGTGTGAAAGCATCAAACCAACTTTCTTGTACATAAAACCATGAGAGTTCTGGATTTCAGAACCAAAGCACACAACATGAGCTTACAATCACAAAACAGTCCCTCTTGGATTTTAACCCTTTGGCTCCTTTGTACGTGTTGTTTCAGTGCCAGTTGAAAAAGCTGCATTTTCTGTTGCACCACAGACAGTCAATGAAAGATTCAAGTCCTGCTTAGCAACAGAAGAGCAGATCAAGAACACTGCCTAAGTTTTCTGCTTGTTATAATCCCCCCAGAAGAAAAGGGAGGCATAACCATCACCCCTTTCACCTTGTATTATCAATGAAGATTGCCTATGGGCTATGCCAAAGCGACTGGAAGGCGAAATCAGGATGGGGGTGAGCTGTCAAATAAACAATCTTCCTCATGGGAAAACAGGTTACCACAAACCAGCTTATTCCACAAGGGCTGATGAGCAGCATTTACACACAAGTAACTGAGCACTGGAGTATTTCTAACCTACCTGAGCCAGTAACTCAGAGCATTTCCCATCACAGTGACCATTTCCAAAGGCAGCAATCGCGACTCCAGGCAATGTGGGAGCAGCTGTGTGTGCAGTTTACTTTGATGAAGTCACATCCTGTCATTCCTCACAATATCTGGGGTTACCACGAGTGTCTGACTTGCCATGAGAATCAGTTCTAGAGCCACAGCACCACCAGTGCTGGCTCACAGCTGCACAAGCAGGGACAGCTTTTGACTGTGGAAAGGCTTCTAGCAATGGGAACACAGATGACAATAAATTCATTGCTTTCCATGACAACTGCTTTTACAGTCATGCTATTCTGCTCCATTATACTTTGAATTGCCTTTGTCAGATTTTAACACTTGCTGCTAAAAAAGCTTGAAGTGCAATACAAAGCTCTATTCACCTCTGTGTTGTCACCTACTCTGTAAGAATGTCTAGGAAATAATGTTGAGTATCATGCATATGGTGGAACTTCCACAGCAGTTCTGATTTCATTCATTACACAGGAAAAGAAACAATTTTTAAGCAACTTAGAGATTACTTAGACTAGTTAATTACAAGACAATATTATAATGGTTTGGGAAAGATGCAATCTTTTCTGTCTTGTAAGCAATAACAGATCGTACCTATCCCCAGCCGACCTTTGGCAGTTACAGTCATAGGCTGGGCACAGCCAGGAGAGGTGTAAGAACTGGACACATTTGCTTTTATAGATCCACTGCAATGGAAGAAATAGCTTTTAAAATAGTTACCTTAGAGAGAGTAATCTGCATCCTCTTAACCCAATTTATTTAAAACTACCCTTCACTAGGCCTTTTTGTCTTTCCTGCTCTACTTAGATGATAATGTCACAAACTCATGTGGAAGTTGTATTTCAACATATTTATTGCATTGTTCTTATTTTACTGAGCATTTGCTATTAAGTATAGCATAGAAACTATACAAAAAGCAATCTTTAACCAAGTGTTATCAAGGTATCACCTCTTCTAAACAGGGATAACCCAGCTAATCATCCATACCACTTAAGAAGCATTAGGTAACAGAGAATTCCTGACTGTTACATATGTGCATAGACAACTATTTCTGACGGTTCTTATTAAAAGAAAATATCCTGCCTGCTCACATATTATGGACAGATCAAGACAGTTTTGTGGCTGCAGTTCCAATGAAAGTCCCCATGGCCTTGTAATATCAGACTAATACTATGGTAATATCTAAAACCTG
The DNA here is from genome assembly GCF_047495875.1 of Pithys albifrons albifrons. Taxonomy (NCBI): domain Eukaryota; kingdom Metazoa; phylum Chordata; class Aves; order Passeriformes; family Thamnophilidae; genus Pithys; species Pithys albifrons. The sequence goes on from NC_092460.1 coordinate 7,678,720, forward strand.
CAAAGTATCTTTAAAGCATATGAGATGACACAGTTCTAACTTGCAGTCTAACATCACAATATTCTATTTATAACATCTGACTCATCTCACCAGAAATAATTAAATATTGTAAACAGAATTTGGATTTAAGGAGAAAAAATAACAAGAAGAAAATGAGAGCCAGTCACTGCAGAGAATTTCAAAAGTAGCATCCTTTCAAATTGCATGTTTTTCAAACAATCTCATAAAACCTCTGCAATTTTCTTAAACAGTTCAAGGCAATTTTAAAGTCTCCTTGTAATTGTTTTATGATAACCAGTCCACAAATCCTTGAAACACGTTGTGTAAATAGTCAATTAAAATGCAATGAAATGAAGAAGAGATTTATCTGATTACAGGCTGTGAAGAGCTATGCAGCATGTCAAAAAAGAAGCATGGCACTTTGTCCTGCTACCTTAAAATATTTATTTCAATCTATTAAAAATTCTCAGTGTATTTGCAGGCAGTCAAGGACTATAGAGCCCTCTAAGTATCTCTGACATGATTTAACACAACAAAAATCGACTCAATTGAGCACCTCCCAAGGCTGAATAAAAACAAATTTAAATTTGAAATAAGATGCTGTCTCCTACTTGTATTTACAACTTAATATTGAAACAGAAGTTTCACCAATGCTTTAATTATTTATTGAACCTGCTACTGGGAAAATTCTAGACCTTGGGTCTATGTGATAAAGATGCTTCTAGTGAGCCCTTCTGGCCCAGTCCTGGATTTCACTGCCCAGCAAGGGCCCAAGAACACCAAGGCCTCATTGCATAGTTCTTACTACCATCACAGCTCTGGTAACTTCCATTAATAGCAATTAATATAATCAAATCTCAAAGCTTCTGCTGAATGCCCTAGAGGTTCATGGAGTAATTTTTTTTATTACCCCCAGGACATATGAACTGTCAAGTCAAAGACCAGAAGTTCTGCTGTTTTCAGGTGACATGATGCTGAACAGAACTTGCTCCCAGATGCTCTCCTGACTGATTGTACAGTCTCAAAGTCTTCCAGAGTGTCTCCTGAAGGTGCCTACCAAAAACTGACAACCCCCATTCCCACAGAAAATTCAACACCTGCTTTAAGACAGTATAGTCTAAAAACTAAGACTGGTACCACGCTACATGACCCCACAGCCAGCACCAATTCTGACCTGCAAAACCAGAGACCATCTCCAATTCACTCAGCCTGTGATAAAGGAATTGCCTCCTCTGCACCTCCCCTCACGCCCAGCTCATCCCAGACAGCTCAGTTACATACAGAGAGCAACCACAAACTCCTTGGGATTCTCAGAAGCACAAACAGAACAAATCACTGGCAGCCTGTATGGATGCTCTAAGGATGGCAAAGACCTCTTTTTAGCCAACATTCAACTATCTTGATCAATTGTCATCAATCAAATTCAGCTCAAGACCCAAGATACAAATGTTCTGTCCTTCTATACTTGGTTGCCAGTTAACTCAGCCATGGTGACAGTACCATAAAGTGTCTGCAACAGCAGCACCAAAGGATGTCACATGCAAAAATCAAACTAAGAAAAAGGAGCTCTGTGTGTAACTAAAAAATGAGATGCTTAAGTAAAGACATCCCATGGTTTCAGCACACACTGAATAAGCTCTTAAAACCAAGCACTCAAACAATTTTAAAGTGTCTAACCAAATCCCTCTTCTGCACCCCATGCTTTTATTTTCCCACCTGAGTTGTTATAGTTTCCTTTTTTATAATTTTTGTAATTTTAAATATTTAAAAATTATTTTATGAGTCAATACAAGAATCAGACTTTTATCCCAACCACTTCAAAAGGGTTGTACAGATTAATAAATAATACTGCAAGTAGTAATGATGATGGACACGGGTTCTTTGTCTCTCCAATGCAGACTTGGGGGGTGGGGGTGGTTTGGGCAGGGAGTTTGCATGGTTTTATTTTATTTAAAACAACACACATGATAACTGGTAGCAACTGGAAATTTCCTGTGGGAAGAGTCAGAGTTTCTTGTGGGGTGAGGGAATGTGGGTCCTCAGCCCCAGTAAACAACTTTAGGTCTCACTGTTTCTATCCAGAGCCTCTCTACTCTTCCACAGAGCAAAACGAGCCAAACTGTTGTCAAATTTTGTAAGAAGCAAAAGTTCACTCTGTTGAAGCCTGTCAAAGTTACTACGCATGAACTCTACACTGAAACACACAGTTCTATTTAGAGTTCCTCTTCACAACAATGGGCTAGAAAAAAATTTTTGAAGCAAACTAAATTCATCACAAGTTAGCCAGAATTTCCTGAAAAATTGTTTCAAGCAGTGACTGCAAAGTTTGATACTAAGAATCAGTTCTTTTCAAACCAGATATTACAGCCACATCAACTCCCCTTCAAGATCTGCTGCATCTCCAAGATCAACTGAGTGTATGAAAACATTTTGGCTGCATCCGACAGGACACACTCCCAGTCACACAAAGATGCACTTTGGTGAAGCTGCTTTTTAAAATATAAGGAAAATGCACAAAGATGACTGGATTATTTGCCTTGCTGTTTTAAAATGCATTTACAGATTATAAGGCAACATGCTATCCTTGCTTCATCACAAGCTGTGTGGCAGGGGAATCACACCTCTAGCTGGTTCACAAGCACTAATTAATTAAGTGACTGTAGGAGCCAAAAGACTGTCATGTCAATTACATATGAAAATAACTAATAAGCACAATTGATTCTAACATGCTCTTACATTGATAGGATTGTTCAGCACAAGAAGATTTCAGTGTACAAAATCAAAGTAAATTTTAAAGGTTACTTAAAAGTAAAATCTCCCCATGATGATAGACATACTTTTCCCATTTCCACCTTCTGGGCATTTTCCATACCAAGAGTAAGTCAAATCCACTGGGCCCATACCTTATTCCTGCAGCTCTGATTTCTACATCAAAGCTCAGTGTGGACTGTTACTGTCTCAAAAAACAACATGTAGGAAAGTATCCAGCGAGTTTCTCACTTTGATGAAGTTCTTGTGAGGATCCCAGCAGGAAAGATTGCATATTATGGATTAGAAGAACAGAAAGCTTAGAAGAGCAGTGAGAGATAAAAAGGGACCTAAGTATAAGACATAACATTGGGAGTTTGGAAGCCCAAATTCAAATTCTAGTTCTTACTTAGACGTGAGCTTGGTTAAGAAAGGGAGGGTTAGATGCGGAAAAAAGTGTTTGAGACTATGAACTAAATTTAGTTTCCTGATCCCTGCATGGAACTAGCGAGCATCACTGACAGGTATTAAGGACTCATCAGGCTTCACAACCACAAGCATGCTGAGAGAGGAGCTGCCTGATCAGCAAATAGGAAATGCCAGTGACAAAGGTGTGTCTGAAAACTGCCTCCCCCTCCCTTGCTTGCAAATGTTGCCCAGGAATTACACAGTTATGTCCTTTATCCCTTTAACACAGTAACAGGCATAATTCTTTCCCTTTAAAGTATAACAAAAGGAGAACCTGGCAATGTTAAGTCCCTTCTTTAACACAGTGTTACAACAAGTGAAACCCTCACTCTTCATTCAGGAGACTCAGACTCTACAGTCTGCGAGGCTGAAATCCACCTCCTGCCACCAGGCAGACTGAGGATGAGCCCATTCCCACTCACCAGAAGATGCAAAGAAACAGCATGTGGGAAAAGAACAGCTACCACCAATATCCCAGTGGGGACACAGACCAGTGGGAGCCTGACAGTTGTTAAATAGAGAAAATGGTTCTTGGGTTTGAACCCAATTCTAATATGTGGGCTGTAAAGTTGTGTTCCTTCCTTCGTTCCCTCTCCAGGCCATGAATATTTAATTCTTTTATGCAAACTTGAAGAGTTGCAATGCAAGGTTAGATTAGCCTAAATAACCTTGAAATCCTTTTGTGATGTTGGGCCTCCCAAGTGAACTCCCAATCTGTAGAGAAGTAACTTTCACAGAGAAGAAATTGTGTTGTAAGTCATATTTAAATACTGTGTGGTACCCTGACAAAAATCTTGAGGTTAGAGTAGGTTTGACAAATTTATACTTTTGGTTCACCTTTCTGTGTTAAGAACTAAGGTTTAGACAGTCCAATAAATGTTTGTTCCTCAGTTTTGAATACAAAATTCTTCCTGGGAAAGGGAATCAGTTATGAGCATTTTCAAAGTTTTATTTGATAACACAACACATACATACGCTGGCATGTTTCACTGCTCCCCTAGCTCCTTAAATTAAGTTAATTTAAATTTAATTAATACCACTGCAGTTTTATTTTGCAGTAGGCCGAGCTCCCTAGAGACCAGTTAAAGGTACACACCAAGTCAGCATCTCATTCATATGTCATAAAGCAACCAAAATAAATAGACTTCTGGAAGCCTGACAGAGCTACTACGTATCACTTAAATTCTCAATTCTCAAAGTGTTTTATGAACATCCTTCAACTCACAACCCTACAAAATCATTCACATGGTTGGAGTCAGTGCGGGAAAAGCTGTGTCTCTGATCAGTCTATGCAAAAACAGTTTCATGATCTTTCTCCAGAGGGAAAAGAAATAAGATAGATTATTCTTTACCCTGCCAGCTAATCGTTAAAATCTGGAAACCTTAATGCTTGCATTTTAACAGGTAGAAATAACAGCAAATGTTTGAAAATCCTTATTAGTAAAATCTTTACTAGGATAATGTGTATGCTTATTGTTGTAGATGCTGTTTTAGCACTTGAATGATTTGCCTGTTCAGAAAAATAAATTACATATCCAGCACAACTGTGAGATTGGAACTTGGCAGTGAAGTAATAAAGTGTTTTTTTCAAGTGCCTAAGAACTTACAAATACACTCAGAAGATGACAAAATGACACAGGTGAATCTGAATGCCACAGCACAGCTGCCTATTGCATCTTTCTTCCCAGTCAGTGACCAGTGAGACTCATCCTAGAAATCCAAATTTTAGCAACACTGGGAATTCTACACAAAATATCCATTTTGATTCAGCCTCAATATGGATCACTGCCTCCCAATCTTACTAGCCCACGCCACCTTGCTTTAGGTTTCATTTGCTGTTTGTAGCTCGCAAGTCTGTAAGTGCTGATTCAGATAATTTTCTAAGGTCCCTGGCACGTCCTGCCTCCTGTGATTGTAAACCATGTTTACAAACTCAGTCTTCCATTTCTAACAGCATCAAACAACTGACTCTGGTGTAACTGTTCTAGCGTTGAAAGCAGCTGGGCCTGTTCTCTGGCACACATTTCAGACAGTCCAAGGCAACCAAGTACCAACAATATTAAGTCAGTTTTAAAACCTTCCCCTGCTATAAAATAATTGTTAGGCTGGAAAAACAAACACACAAAAATTAACATCACAAAACAGACTCACTGCGTTGTTTTTCTCCACTGCCTGTTAGAAAGTAACCAATAAACTACAGCTTTCATTCATCATCTGCTTACAACTCCAAGTTGTTACTCTTGCAACAAACTAGGCCTTAATGGGCTTTTGCTAATCACAGGTGAAAGGTCACTCTCATCTAGCAGCGCACCAAGCAATAAACATAACACACTGACATGACAGAGTAAGGGGATTGATATTCAAATGCTGACATGGATTATACCAAGAATCAAAAGATTTTAACACAAGAGAAGATATTATTAATAAGTGCTGGTCACACAGTTTCCTTAGGACTATTTATAGCCTTATACATATATGTATAAAAATATATATATATAAATATAGTAAAGACAATAAGTAAGTTATGCCCTAACTTGTAGTTTTGAGATTATGTATTAATGTAATAACAATGCTAATAACACCAGTCACTGACAGGCCACAATCCCAGATTCAAAGGAATAGGACCAGAGTTTTCTTTCTCTTTCCCATGCAGGTCCCTCCTGCAAATAGTTATGAGCAGGAAAACTTCTCTGTACACGTTTCTTCAAGAATGAATCGCACTCACCTTCTCGGCAAAGTCGCATTGCTTCTCGGTTTCTTCCATATTCCTTGAAACTTTCTTCTAATGCTGTTCCTAAAACCAAAAAAGCCACAATATCTCAATTCGCGCTAAAGTTGGGGGTCAGGGCTACGCCGCCCCCGTTGCTGCCCGTGTTCTGTCCCGTCCCGCGGTGGGCACAGCCCGGCAGCGAACAGGGCTCGGCAGCGCCCGGGCTGTCAGCGCCGGGGATGCCTCACCTGCGGCGGAGCCGAATCCAGGGCAGGAGGTGCCGGCTCCGGGACCGGATCCGACCTGCCCGCACCGTGCCCCGGATTACAGGAACTGGGGCAGGCGCTGCCGCTCCGGGGCCGCGCAACGGGCAACGACCGCCGGGGCGGGGGACCCGACCCAGCCCGCCCGCCGGGCCCGGCACCCGCCGCGCCGTCCCGGGGCACGGACCCCGCGGGGCGACGGGGACGGGGCGCGGGCGGCCACTCACCGTCGTTCCCATGAAGTTTAGCAGCATCGACCCAGTGGCTCCAGGGCTGCCCCAGCATCGCCTCGGGGCTGGGCAGGGACCTGCGCTCCCCGACGGCCGCCATTGCCGCTGCGGTGGCGGCAGGGCCGGCGCCGCTCCCGCCTCCTCCGCCTCCTCCCTCGCCGTGGCGGGGCCGCCGCTGCCGCTGCCTGGCGGGGCCGCCGCGCTGCTCCCTCCTGACGTCACCCGCGGCCCGCGCCGACATTCTTTCCGCTGCTACAATGTAACGAGAAAAGTCAGCGGCCGCTTAAGGTGGCGCCGCGCTTTCTTAAGGCGGCGCCGCGGCGCTGTCAGCGCGCCCCGCTCCGCTCTCGCCTGCCTGCCCCGCCAGCAGCCTGCGGCCCTGCCGACTCACCTCTGCGGCGGCCCGGGGGGCAGCGCCCGGCTGCCCATTATTGTGCGGGGAGCGCTGCCTTCCTCTTCACCGTGTAGGTGAGGCGCGCTGGGGTTTGCGCTAACAAAGCGGCGGAAGGGAGCCGGGGGTAGGGCTACGCCGCCTGCCAGGCGAGCCCCAGCTCCATGGGCCGCCTTGCTCCCTGCGCACCGCGGCCCCGCGACCCTATAAAAACAACGGCCGCATCACAACCCCGCCTGGCACCCGCTGCCCCGGGAAGGGGGCGGACCCGGGAGCGACGCGGCGGGCGGGACCGGGATGGACGCCCCGCCCCTCCTCGCCGGTCCACCTTAAACCCGGCGCCTCCTTAAAGGCAGCGGCGAGCAGGAAACTGGCTCGGGGCGGGCGCGTTCCCCCTCCCGCCGTTCCCTTCCCTCCATCCCTCCCCTCCCTCCTTTCCCTCCCTCTCCTCCTCGCCCCGGGGAGACCGCCTGGCCCCGGGCGAAGAGGGGGACACTGAGCAAGTTTCCTGCTCACTGCTGCCCTCGTTATATCCGTAACCTGTCTCCCGGGGGAGGGTCTTGTCATTGTTATTCCACATTTCTTCTTAAACAGCTTTTTTTTTTCCCCCTAAACTTCGGGATGAAGTTGAGCGACGATTAAATGATGCTGTCGTGCCTGACAACTTAGTAACAAAGTTGAAGCGTTGCAAAATCAAGTTGTTTCATTAAACAAAATCTGGGTTTGGAATTCATTTTTACAGGATTTTCTCTCCACTAACGTGCTCAAGTACCAATGCCAAACTCTCAAGCCACGATCTGCAAAGATTTCTGGCCATGCTTGATGCCAGTGTCACTAAACTATCCTCGAAGAGCAGCTAAAAACATGTAAACCTGATGTGCTGCCTCCTCTATAGGTACTCAGTCCACGTGTGAGCTTGAGAGCAGGACTGGCACCATCAGTGGAAGTGCACACAGATCTCATATGTGTATTCGCAAAACCAGACATCAAAAATTAGAACTGTAAATATATTTGTTTAAAATAAACAGTCCCAGTCCTGCAGAGGATATGCAAGCTTAGCTAATTTTAATTTTCTATTTTCATTTAAAGTGTGGGACTATACAAGCTAGAGCTGTTTCTTTCCAAATTTATGCATATAAAAGATCTATAAATTCAAGCTCATCACACCATAGTCATATGGGATGGGATAGGTTGTAATTATAAGAACAGTTTCAGTGTTCCACCCAACTGATAATTTATGTGACACTCTGAATGTATCTCATAAAACTGCACATCTAATACAGAACAGCTAATGTGATTTTTCTCTCCTCTTGATCACTGCAAGTTTAACTTAACTCCTTAATAAAAGGCCAACACCATAAAATTTAGATAAAGAGAGCAAATGTGACTTCTATTGCAGACATTTGTAGCAGGATTAATTATCAAAGGCCATCAGCTTCTCAAGCTGGGTCCTGATCTTTCAGACAGTAACACTGGCTCTTTGCTGCACTGTAGCTTCCCAAAACTCTTCATCTTAGTCTGAGCATGAGTAAAAGTGTTCATGGTACCAGAGTTTAAAGATAATTGCTGAATGGAAGGCATTATTGTTTGGTTAATTATCAAATGGTATACTTTATAATTTAGAAAACTGCTTATTATTAAAGCTAAAACCATCTCTGGAAGAAAAATGTCTGTCAGGTACTGAACAATTTCTGAACAGAACCTCAGCTTTTTTCTGTGATGTAGAAGCCAAATAGGAAAAAATATCTATGACTTATTTCTTTTAAATTTAGTTTTTCAAGTGCTTCAGAAATGGAGTCTAAGATAACAACCATAGCTGGATTCAGACTCCAGCTATAGGATAAAATATGGTCTATATTCTCTGTGTCAAATATTCTCGTTTGTATTACAAACTTCATTCATGCAGCTCCTTTGTCCTGGAGAAAGTCATCAGAAAGCTGCTCCAGCTCCAGTTTGAAAAAGAATCCCTGATATGTCCAAGTGTCCATCAAATTCATAAAGGCTTTTTCTATTATTTTTTTACAAAAAACATAAAGCAAATATAGTGATGAGTGACCAGAGCCATAGAACACCATCCCTTACCCTTTACCACTGACAGTTGACCAGGGCATATCAATTTAATGTTCATACATCACATAATTCTTTTAATATTCCCAATGTATGTATGTCCAATCATGCAAAAGTAAAATGGCTTAATTTATCAAAATTACATTGATTAGCTAATTACTTCAACAAACCAGTAGATTATCAACTTTTCAGTTTCTAAAGTTGACACTCATCAGGTTACTTAGAAGTGCCTCTTGATTCAGAAGTGCCAGCCATGCAGGTAAAGCTCATGCCACAGCTATTTCATACAGCTTTGATTACCCCCTTTCTGGCTCTTCTCTGTTTTTTCAATCTGGTTCTTGCATTTTTTTCCCTCCCTCATTCACAGCTTTTCTTTTTTCCCCATATATTCCCACTCAAGATCTAATTCTGCAGTCTGGGCCTCAGGCTGTCCTTTAGTAAACCTTCCACTACTGAAATATTTCCTCACTGTGCCGTGAGTACATCAGTATTCCAGCAGAGGGAGGGAAGTGGCAGCAGAAGGATCAGTTCATCAGTTCAGTGCACAAGACCAATTAGTCAGAGAGCAGGAATAGGGGCAGATGAAAAACTAATTTTACAAGCATTGGAAGTGGCAAGAACTTTCTTTTCCCACAAACTCACTAGTCTGAATATGTGTTTGGGTTCTCTCAAGCACACAAGTTCAATTTTCTGAAATTGTTTCCATAATGCTACACATGCATGCTTTGATTATTTTAGGCTAAAATAGGTAAAACACTGAAAGTCCACCACATTATAAGGAGAATAGAATTGAAAACACATGTACAAGCTGTAGACTTTAACATAGCTGAGTGTTACAAAACTGAGACATCCAGTTAGGAATGTAGTCATCCAAAACTGCCTTGGCAGTCAGCAGAGACCCAGGGATACTTCTGGGATCAGTTTGGTCCCTTCTGGTGCACAACACTTAGTGAAGAAACCTTCTCTTCCCACTCACCATGTAAGTAGTCAAAGATGTCCATGCACATAAATTAGTCACCTAATTTATTAGGCTTCTAGAATTAAGTAGGGTGAATCTGGTCAGGAGCAGGGGGAATACTTGAGTGTGGAAAGCACTGCCTCAAAGCCAATGCTTCTCTTTAAGAGAACAAAAAGGAGTCCAGAAATGCCACCTGTTCTAAGGACTCAGCTAAGGAAGCAAAATAGCCCAAGCAGTAAAACTGGGACTAAGACAATGTGTGAAAAACCATAAGACTGCTCATATCTGTGAATGAGAACAGGTATTCGGAGAACAGGGAGAAAACATAAGGAGGAGTTAAGCTGAGAAAGTCAGGAAGATAAAATATGAGGCAGGAAAACAGCAGAAAACAGTGGATGATGTAGATAAAACAGCCAAATAATGATGTAAAAACAGCATAAACAAACAAGCTGTATAACACAGCCTGCAAAAGGAAAGAGACAAAAATAGGAAACAAAACACAGAAAAAGAAAACCCACAGTTTTAAAGCTCACTAAATAGTTGTAACAACATATTAAACACGATTGGTGCCACTATGGATAAATATATGCCTACAAACAGCAGGCAACTGCTGGAAACTGCAGCGGATGGTTATTTTGTGGCATGACACTACAGGCATTTTTCCACCTGTACCAGCAGGTTTCACTCTTTTGCCAGGTGGCCCAGGAAAGCCGTTCAAACAGGGAACACCTACTGCAGCTGCTCAGTTAGAATCTGTGTGACAGCCTCCATACAGGACCTGAGATATGACAACACTTAACTGGACTGAAAAAGGAAGTATTAATCTGCAGCCCAACTCCTTTAAGAGCAGAAGCACAATGATGAGATTCACTGATGATTTTCCACAATGAAAGTGAAAGGATGTGAGAATTGAAGTGCAAAGGGAAGACAGGAAGAACCCACAAGGATGTCACTTTATCAGTACTCAGAAGAAAGGAAATGGTGAATTTGCAAAGTCTGTCAAGGGAAAGCTCTGAGGGACATTATGGCATAAAGGAAATCAAGTAAGTTAATTCTAGCCAAAAGGTATGAAATTATCAAGAAGGGCTTTGAAACTAAGAAGAAACATTGTTACTGAAGACTTGTTGGTAGATGAGTTCAGGATGAAGTTACAACTCAAGCAGCTGATATGATGAAGTCCTGACCCTCCCATCATCTCCTGCTGACAGTGGTGGAAAAGGGAGCACATTCTGTGCATTTTAAAATATCTCCAGCATGAGAAGTGTAAGAATATAATTGGACAAGTGTGGAAGCAAGAGATAAAAAGTTCATATAGATCAGAATATCCAGATGAAGATAGAACAACTCAGCCACAACAAACAGAGCATTTAATTTAAGACCCACTATGAAAAAATATTCATACGTCAACAAAAACACATTATGGTGACCTGGAGTTCAGTGAAATGGAGCAAATTCTCCCTTTATAATTAAAAACATAATTAATCCTGCAAAATACTAATCATAAGCAGCACATAACAAAACATCATATAAGAAACCATGCCAGTTTATTATCCTTTTTCCCACAGATCCTGAGAAGAGGTTGATGTGTGTAATTTTATTTATGAGTAACACTTCAAAGGGGGAGCTGAAGATGCTCAGAAGTGCTGGGCTACTTTAACTGCTAGAATATGACATTACTGTGGGTACCTACTATCAACCACTTGTACCAGGGAAGAGAACAATATTGCTAAGATTAGAAGGCTAACTTGAAGTATCCTTTTCTGAGGAGGAAGAAGGGGGGAATGGAGGCTTACAAGTGTAAGTAAATCTGCAAAGAATTCAGCATTAGGATGAGAATGCACTACATGCTCCTGTACTTTTATCCAAACATCACAGTAACACTTTTACACACAAATTATAAGCTAATATTATTGCCATGCATTAATAAAATACACAGTATCTATCAAAACATTGCAACCACTTCCTTCTTTTCTTAACTATCAAATATGTCTTAAAGATGAGTCAAATTTCTGCAAGAATTGATGACACAGTGATCTAAAGCAGAAAAAGCAACACAGGAGCACAGATCATTGCCCTGTTTCGATGTCTCCAGAAACTGTCAATTCTTGGAAGAGAAATTTGCAGAAAAACCTTCAATAGTGACACAAAGTTTCCAAGTGTTAAAAGTAAATAGGTAAAACTACACAAAATACTTCCTGTTAGTGATTTGGAAATCAAAGTAATGTTTATTAATTTTACATAAGGTATTGAAATCACCTTTTGAATTTGAAAATGTTAAAACAATTTCAGCAACCCAATTATGCAGATGAATTATTTTAATCAGAGGAATCAGAAATAGCTCTGACCTTTTAAATTCTTATTTATACACAGAGAATATGATATTACAACTTAGAATTATTAAAATACACAGCTATTCATGCCAACTGTAACAAAACATTAGTGCTGAGTTTCCGTTTACTGAAATCAAGGCACAATTTGGGGGACAATTTGGTACTAATGATCTTCTGGTGGGATCCAACTACCACACAAGGCTTCATAACCCTGCCTGGTTTCTCACCACTGTGTCTACTCCAAGACTCTCGGTCCAAGCACAGCCCACAGGATTCAAGCTCCTGACACCACAACAATGCCACACTATGATGTGAAGCTGCCCGAGGTCCCACACCCTCAAAAGTCTGACATGCTGATTAACCTCAAACCAAGGATCCTGAGAACCCTGGCACAAATAAATTGAAATTTATACCGTTCTCCTTATGCTTGACTGCTGCATGCTGCTGCTTTGCTGGTGATACCTGCACTGACCACATGCTTAGCAAGTTAACAACAAAATAACACACAAGCTGGACATGGGCAAGTCTGTAGATGACACAAAAACCAGGAAGACACAAGTAGATAAACCCAAAGGGTCATTATGTACAGAGACTGTGACAGGCTGGAAGACTGACCTGTTTCAAGAGACACATTAAAAAACTGGACAGGGTCCAGCAGAGAGCCAACAAAATGATTAAAGGTTGGAAAACTTTGTGAAAAAATGAGAAGGAATTGGGTTTGCTCAGCCTAAAGAAGAGAAGGTTCGGGTGAGATGTAACCACAGTCTTCCAATAAGTAAAAGATAATTATAGAGAAAATGGAGCTACTCTTTTCACAAGGAACACAGTGACAGGGCAAGAGGCAACAGGCACAAGTTGCTTCAGAAGTTCTGTGTGGATGCAAGAAAAAAATATTTATTGTGAGAACAATTAAATATTGGAACAGGCTGTTCAGAGAAATGGTGAACTTTTCCTTGCTGAAAATACTTAGGGCTTGGCTTGAGCAGGCCTCAGATAACCCACCTGCAGCAGAAGGCTGGACCAGATGATGTCCAGAGGATTCTTCCAGTCTAGACTTTCTCATGATGATATCAAAACCTTATATATGTTGTGGCCCTATTTAGTGATGAGGAGCAAGGAAGGAGACAAGAACAAAGCCAATTTTTGCTGAACTCTGGGTTCACTAAGATAGCCACTTCTCAGGGGCTGGAAAACCCAGGGAAGCATTTTGTAATTAAAATTTCAGGTATTACAGCTTCCAGTGTTACATATTGCAAGAGCCAGGCTATAACAAACATTCCTCACTATTCTTGAGCCCGGGCTAACTCTGCCACTTAAATAAGTTCTGCAGATCAACTCCATGCTAACTGTAATGGTCCTTTCTGCTGCAATCTATTTTTAAATATATTAAAAGATGAAGTGCACAGCAAATACTGGCCAGGCTGTAACAGTCTGGATTCTTCATGCCTGTGCATAAGGGTGAAGTCTTTTCTTTCATGGTGTTAAGCAAAAATATGCAAAATTATGAAATGCATGTGATGATAAAGAATAGAGATAAATGTAAGGAAAATAGAGAAAGAAACGGATATTGTTTCAATGAATTAGCAATACCTGATAAAATAATCTGCACTAGCAGCCTTTTAGACAAAATTTCAACTTATTATCATAATTTTCTCTTTTTTCTAAGATTCTGCCATGAACACCAGTCATGGAGAACAATCCCACTGTGTTAGGCAACTGAACTCTTCACCTCAGTTTCCAATTCTACTTTCTGAACTTGTAAGATAACAGGACTGATGCAGCTGGTAGCCTATCAGACTTCAAATGCTTGAACACACCATGGAAACATGGAAATAGACAACAATAATTATTGATAAAATGAAGGTTCCTTTTTCTAAAATATAAAAAATAAATAAAACATGTTGATTCTATGATATTCCATCTGCCACAACTTACTTGTACAAACCAATTCACTTAATTGATTGAAAGATATAATCCATCTTAGCTTTATCGTTTTAAGTTTGCTGTTGCATGCATTGAACTCTCTTTAGTTTTACTGTAAGGTCACTTTATTTCCCACTGAAACATACATTAAACATCTGCATTTTAAAAAAGTCTCCTCTCTGCATCTGGTAACACTTCAGACTTGCTTTGCAACCCTGTTAATATCCTGTTCTCCACGCTTCTCACATCTAAAGTATGAGAATCTTATGCTTAAGGAAAATATTCGGGTAAGCACGTCACAGTACCTTGAAAGTTTGGTGAATCGCTGGGTGGACTTATCAATTGATCTTCATCTGTTCAGATTTTGGAAGCTTTTCCTAACTTGTACCTGATTAATTCTGAAAGAAAAAGAGTACAGCATTAAGACATTTGAAATCTTAACTCTGTCTCTTAACTATAATTGTAACTATTTAAAAATGAATATAAAGCATTTTACTAATTTTATAAATACATTTGGATTTCAAATTGAAAGGTAAGCAGGGAGCTGTTATGGTCTCTTCTGTACAGAGCAGCTCTTTAAATGGCAGCCTGACATTACCAGAAAGGTATGCATTGGATGAAACCTCAATCTTAGCCCAGTTACTGCACTTACATCGACTGTTACTAACTGGATTCCCAAGCAGACGTGTCTGTATCACAAGCAGGACACACAACAGGACTGGATTTCCTACAGAGGACTTTTCTAGAACACAGCACAACTCCAGCACAGGGGCTCTCAGGACACAGCCATGGACATTTTTACCACTGTGCCACAGAGCATGGGTAGCTAAAAACGATCCCTCACGTAATCATCATCAGTGACTGTCACTGTATCACTGATGAGGAACTGCACAAAAATCGGAGACGAGTATACATTGAGGCCTTTCCACAAAAGGAACTTTTACTATCTCAAGCTCAGGTTTTTTAAGATCCTTTCATTCAATGCTTATAAACTTGTTGCCTACATAAACCAAACTTAAGACTGGTTTGCTTTGGTTTAGCATAAATCAGTGCCTAACTGGTTAAAGCTAAACCAAAGCCTTGCTGAAATTTAAAAAAAAAAAATCAACCATTCTTGTGCACAGGCTGTATTTAAGATCAATTAATTGATTTTTCTAAGTGCTTTGAAATTAAACTGGTGGTTTTTTTCATCACTAAAAAGCATGAAGATACATATAAATAAGCCAGCCTAGGGCTGGGACCAGATGACACTTCAGTTCTCCAAAGGACTAAAGTCCAGACAAGAGGAATGCAGTCCAAGAGGGCATCCAAGCCATCCCATGGGCTGTGGGGCTCTGCCCCAGGGGAAGGTGCAGAATGATGCTTTTCCCAGCTTCTGCTCCCCTGGGAAGCTGATTGCAAACCTAGTTCATGTCTTCAAAGTCTTCTTTATGCACTGAGGACTTTTTTTCCTTTTCCTTTAAACTGCAGCTTAGCAGCTGACAGTACCTTGACTGAGATCACCTAGAGATGTATTTACTGAGATTGACTCTGCTTAGTGATATACTTGATCCTAGAGAAACACATCCTAGCTTAAATATTTTCTAGTCACTTTATAAAACCCAAATTTTTCATGTCCATGGGCAAGACTTGAGAGCAAGTCCAGTATTATTTTTCTTTGTCCTCTGCTTTGTGCTTAACAAAAGTGACCATTAGCGAATTTCTAGACTAGTAGAAGTCTCAGAAAACCCTCTATTTCTTGGTTACACATACAAATCTCACTGAGTAATACAGTATAAAACTTTCTCTTCAGTTCTTACTGCTGCTGACTGGAAAAATGCAACACAGTGTTTGTCAAAAATCCTTTTTCCTTTGTTAGTTTTGGACAGGAGACTCCAAATGCACTCGGATTAACCCCTTCCCAGAAGATCATTTCATGTTTAACCTTAAAGTCCCCATCCCTTCAGGCCTAGGACCTCCCTGCAGTGGAAGTAATTCACTCCTCCACCTCTACCCCAGCTTCTTTATGGGGATATGGGAGCTCTGAATGCAAAACACTATTTCTTTTATCCTGATGTGTTATTTGTTACATAAAATGAAAATTCTGCCACTTCATGCAAATATGAAAATAAAAACTATAAAACAAAAGACATCTCCAAAGGCATAAAAATGCAGGAACAGGGTGACAAGTGTTAAGTACAAGAAATGGACCCGACAAGGGTGAAGGAAAGATCAGCAAAAATTTTATTTCTATATATGAGAGATAAGAGCATACTATCTAATCACCTGTGAATTTTGCTGTAGGGACGACATCTGCAGCCGAGTTTAAGGAAGTTAAAAAATAAGTTTCAAAATAATAAAGTGACAGCTTAACGACCCTTTAAAGAGAACTCTTTCTCTGGATAATGGGTGGCAAAGAACAGGAATGAATCTTGTTGAGAATTTACAGCAGGTCAATTACAACCACAACTGTCAGCAGAGAGTAATCCAAGGAAGCGATGGGATGATTGAGAACCAGCCAGGAGGAGCTCTCTCTCCAAAAGGCACACTTGGTACCTTGGAAAAGGCAGATCTGGTTGAAAGGTGGAAAGATGACAAAAACAGCTAAAGCAGCAATCCAAGAAAATGGAAAAAGGCCTGCATTTCCAAAGCAGTGAAGCATTATGCCACTCTCCTTGCCTGACTGTCAAAGACACTTGGTGGCAATTTCTATTTAATGCTTTGAGAAGTTACTGATAAGCAAGACAGGAAACCACAGCCTCAGTCTTTCTATCAACACAGAAGGATACAATACAGGCACAGTTACACTGACTAATGCGTATTATCCACTTAGGGGGAAACATATTTGCAATTGTAATTGCAAACCAACTCATCAAAATAAAGGAAACGTAAATGTACATCATAGAACATCCCTAACTTCTGAAAGTTATCCAAACTCCACTAACTCTGTTTCTTTTCATCTTTGGTAATACGTACCAAAGAATGTGCCTACATTTTGGAATGTTTTCTCCCCCTTTGTTATTTACTAAATATCCAAAATTGAGATCAAATGCAAAGGCTACATTAATATAAACAGAGATTTGGACATCACTGGGTTTCATTTAGGCATTTTATAAGTATGGGGATAACTTCATGAGGTCTTATTCTGACCCTGGGAAAAGTGGGTGCAGGAGGGGTGTGTTGAGGGAACAGGACAGGGCAGCAGCAGCTCAGGGGCTGTTACACCAGCTGGGAACTCAGGGGTAAATCAGAGCAGTTCTCATGTTAATCTCCCCTGTGCTGGAGACTGACCGGGACCACCAACTATAGAATGTCAGCGGGTCAAAGATGGTATCACAACCACCAATTGCATAATTGGCCCTCCCAGTCCCTCCAGGAGACACAATTCTTTACTTCTTCACAGAATGAAAAGTAACTACCAGCTACATGATCAAACAGAGATTAGATACCAAACTTCTGTAAACACCAATTACAAAATTGCGGCTTCTCAAGATTTCATATATTTCTTATGTATACCAATAGGAAGCATTTATCAGAATTAAGCAAATATTTACTACTATTTGTGCGAACACAAATGAAACAAAATATTCAGTTCAAAATAAAACAATGATACAAGTTCTTCTGAAACTATTTCAAACAAGCATAAGTATCTTCACAGATAATGAGAAGGGTTGAACTTATGTAACTAATAACTTAGTTACTACATACCTGGTATCTTAATCAATGGAGAAGCAACAACACTTTTTGGATAATTCTAAATAAACTGATGAAAATTGCAATAGAATTATGCACAGCAATGTGCACTTAAGAGGTCTTAACTTTGACTACTATAATTTTCCTTTGTCTAATAACAACAGGAAAAGATCAGCTTTCATTATCTTTCTGAACAAATCATGCCATCACTAATATTTTTCATCTTCCAGCCATTTCTCTTTTAACTTAGAAGTGTTCTTTAGCAGCAAGATGAACAGTCATAAGAAACAGTTTAAGTACAATCACACAAATCTTAGAACAGAAAGGTAAAAAACATACCTGGTTTCAGAAATAATGAAAGATTTTCTATAAGCAAGTACCTTGTCTTATATTTCAAAACACCTACATCTTGCAGTAGGATTTATACCACTGTTTGAAAGTTCAATCCATAAAACATGTTAGTTTACTGCAGCAAACTAAGATAAATAAGGACAGTTGAAACTATCTTTCTACATTTCTTTTAAAATGGTATTTATATACATCTGTAGAGAAGGAAAAGATATGTTCTGCATTTAATGCCACAGGAATACTTCATACCGGTTACAACTTGTATTACATCAGAAATACAAACAATAAAAGCCTGGTAGTAAACAGTAAGATATTGGACATCAGCATTTTCCATTTTTAAAATAAATAAAATTCTGATTAGATCATTTACAATGGTGCATGAGGTAAAACAGTAACATAAAAAAATATACAAATGTATAATATAAACAGTTTTCAAGAGAGAAAGGCACAGCTAATCAAGACAATCGAGAGTACATGATTAATATGATTTGCAAAATTTATTACTGAGCTTCTCTGTTAAAGGTAATATTATTCAAACTACACTGTCACAGTTATTGCAGATTAAGGATTTCAAATTAGCTCCTCGTGTATATCATTATTTTGAGTGGCTGCATTTTATCTGTCTAATTTTAAATTACTGCAGGCAGATGAAAGTCATCCTAAAATCTGACTCATAATTCAGGTACCATAGCACTAACCTTCACAGAGATGCTGGTTCTTACACAGGTACACCACTATTCTCAATGTAAACAAAGGACACTGGCAGGCACCCCAGGCTAAGGATGTCAGCATTTTTCAAACACCTTTCTGACTGTTCCATTTTGTGGTGATGCAATATGACCTACATTTTCAACGGCCACAGAGAGACAGAGATAGAAAGGGAGGAGATAGAGAAAAGACAGACA
This sequence comes from Pithys albifrons albifrons, assembly GCF_047495875.1. Taxonomy (NCBI): domain Eukaryota; kingdom Metazoa; phylum Chordata; class Aves; order Passeriformes; family Thamnophilidae; genus Pithys; species Pithys albifrons. Next base: position 7,697,733 of record NC_092460.1, read on the forward strand.
GACCTTTGCTGTCCTTATCCTCCACCAACTACAGCTTTAACTGTCCCTCATGGGGATGGTAATGGGCAAGAAAAAAGCAGAATAACCTTATCGTACATTCTGAATGAGAAGCTAAAGACAGGCTTGCATAAGAAAGAGCAAAATTTTTTTCCTTCACTCCTGTGAACAAGTACATAGTGACACCCTCAACAGGAAAGAACAGTAGAATCAATAATTTTATAATCAGTTGCCAGAACAAATCTGTCTGCAATAGGGATGCTTATTTTACCACTGCGTATTTCCTCTTATGCTCTTACCACTTCAATTCTCCGTATTCCCTTCAGATTTCAAAATGAAATACAAAATAATCCATATCATTATCATCATTTTTGCAGACAGAGAAATTGAGGAAGGAGGAGTGATTTGCCCACAGTTACACACCAGGCCCAAGGCAGGCTTGGGAACAGAAAGCATCACTCTTCATTATCTTTGTCCTGTGCAATCTATTAGGGACTGTGATACCTGTCATCCTAATATATAATCTTGACATAATACCAGAATTATCTCTATCTTGTATTTCTTGCACATGAACTTCATACAGAAATCTGCACTAAATTACTGCTAACTCTCACAAAGCTTTCCCTCACAAACAATGGTCCAAACTGGCTCTGGAAATGCACTTGACTGTGAATTATACAACTCGGCTCTAGAAATGTCAATTCTATTTTTCATTATAAACATGTAAAAATATAGACCTAATTAAAGCTTTGGTTGGATTGGGGTTTTTTCATTCTTCTGCAACTGAAGCACCTTTCCTTTCAAAAATCAGTATTCTTCCATTTTCCACAACTAAAACTAGCATATTAAGAAATTCAAAGCTTGTTGCTAGGATTGTATTAAGCAAAAACAAAGATCTTGTGATTTTCAGTTACTCCTCTTCAGTGCAAAAAATGTCCTGCAAAATATCTGCAAAGCACTAAAAAGGATCAGCGTTCCTTTACTAATGCTAGTAGTTAATACAGTATCCAAAATAACAGTAAATAATTTCCTTATCATTAAAACTGAAGGCCAAACCATAACCTTACATATACCTTTGTAAATCCAGAAATACTCCAGCACTTTCCAAAGAGTTTCTTAGGATTTGCATATGGGTAAACAAGACTGTAATTTGGCACTGTGTTTGAAACCAGAGACAAATAACATGTATAGATTAATCCTGGGTTTGAACTGTATTTATGATAACAATAGCTTTCTTATCAAGCAGCGTTCACCCCATGAAGTGCAATCAGCCCTGCACAGCAAGAGGTTGAGAAGCTGCTGCTCATTTGCTTGAGTGCTGCTGCCTTTTCTAACTGCAACTTTACCTCAAACTGTTCCATAGTGAGGAGTTAGGGAGGCAACAGCAGCTACACCAAGAAAGGGAGAGAAAAAACGAGAAGAGGCAGAGTGGAGAATCAAGAGACAAACTGATAACATGTATGAGAGAAGGGAATTACCCATAAAATGATGGAAAGGAGTTTGGAAATCAGAAAGCATTGATATTGCAAAGCGAGGATGGGAAGGCAGGAGGGTGGTGGAAAACACAAGGTCTTAAGCAAAAAGAGAACAGTTTCCTCTTCAACACTTGCCCATCAGACTATGGGGAAATCCCCAAACAATTAAATGAAATTACAATCACACATATCTCCACTCCTATTATCCTTGACAGAATCTTGGTCAATCTATTTTACTCCTTGAAACTGAATTTAGTGGGAAACTGGTATTTCTTCCATTATAAACAAATTTATTTCTGTTAATCCAGGACAGGAGTTGTGCTGATATAAAAGAAATCTCTTCAGTATTGTCAGCATTACTAAAGCTCTCCTTTGTGAATGTTTCACTGCACCATTTTCTCCTTTCTTTTTTCTTCTTTTTTTTTTCTTTCTTCTGTTGCGGTTCAGAAGGGAAAGAAGCTGAGGTGACACTTTTAGTGCTGTCCAACATCATAAAAATTCCAGCTGAAGAAGCCAATCACTGCAGAGACTTGCAGGGTCCAACTCAGCATCCACCCCAGAACGACTCTGACTCTTCGCTTTGCCTACCAGTGACTGCCATCTAGAGACAGAGCCCATCGCCTCCCGTGGAACAGGTGGGAACAAGGACAGAGATGTTACAGCAAGGAAGGAAATGTCAATCCCTGGCAAAAAACCCCCAAGAAGCCACATTCTAGAAACAACTAGCTTAAAAGATTAAATTATTTAGGTTTCTCTTCTCAACATGGAATGTTACGAGCCCATGACTAATGAGCATTTGGCCCATGACTCCTTGCTTGTCTCTGAAAACTGCAATTTTGTTACACAAGCTAAGTTGTATGTGTGGGGAAAATATATGGCAAACAGCACTACACTGTTCTTCATGTAAATCCTGTGTTGTGGGGTTTTTTTTGCCAAGAAATATGCTGGCCCATGCTAAGAAACTGAATACAGAATCTCAGCAGCAGCAGAGGATGCAACAGTGACATTTCAAAGACTACCTTTGTTCAAATGCTGACAAGGCTTTAACATTCATGACATTAGAGATACTAATGAAATGAAAATGTCTTTATAAAACCTTAATATTTTCTTTTTAAGAAATAAATTCACACTGACTCAAATATACCAGTGTCTTAAATGTCTACAAAAGCCCACCTGAGCCAACACCTCTTCTCACACTCTGTAAATTTGACACATATTTATATATTGTATTAACTCATAGCTGCTTATTATGCTATACAAAAATCTTTATCTTTTTCTAACTGTTACTTATGTAGCTATTAATAAAGCACCTAATTCTCAAGCATTAATCAACCAACTGCTAGATACTCTTTAGCTGAAAAAAAGAAAGGATTTTTTTGTTATCATTTACCTGGAGAATGTAATAATTTGAATTTTAAAATATTCCCAGTAGCAGTTACCTTCTCTGCAAACTATAAGCAGATATAAAGCCACAGCTGTGTAGGTGAGTGTTAGCATACTCTTTAGCTATTAAAATAATTTATTAACTATGATTAATGATGGGTTGTGAAGAAATCAGTTCTCGTTTCCTCACTCTTCTGCTCATGGACAAGGAGACTGGTAATGAAGCATTATAAAAACACAAGATCTGTTGCTGCATTAGATACACAACCTCCAGGTCCCACAGAATCCACCCTCTTGCCGTCAGTCCTACTAAGAAATTAATTTTTCCTAAGGGGATACACACTCACAGATAAAATGAAATTAAGTGGGATTACAGAATTCCCTGTCAGACATGGCTACCTACGAATGGAGTGAATGCCAGGCTGGAGTTACTGACATCAACAGTTTCCTCCTCGTGCAGGGATGCAGCCAGCTGGAACAATTGCTCATTCTGATCTACACTCAGGGCATGTTTTTCCCCACAAGGAACTTCACGAATCTCCGTGGTTTTTCCAAGCAGAATAACAATTCTGTAACTGGCCTGGATGCAACATTACAGCAGAGAATATTTAAACAGAGGGATGACAGGGACTCAGCACAGCATTGTCCTACAGGATGACATGCAAGAAGCACTCCTCAAAAAACCCAACATTTTCTTGAAAACTACCACAGTCTTTCTTACAGATATAACAAATTCCAGCTGAAATCGAATAAACTGATAAACAGGTTACAGAAGTGGGAAATGGGTTTTGCATGTACCATGTACTCTGATCCCATTAAAATCTGTCCAATGTGTAAAGATCTGTTAACCAAAGGAGAGATGGAAGGAACAACAAAAGGTCAGACAGCCCATCCCTCAGCCCCAGGGCATGATAACTAAACTGTCTCGTGGGAACAATACAGGTAATCAAACCTGTTCTTAAAGACCCGGGGCAATGGATGCACCATTGTCCCCACAATGGTGATTATTCCAACCTTCCAATACTTCCACAAGAACACTGTGTTTGTTCATGATCAGTCTTCACTGCTGCAACATCTGTTTCTTTCCCTACCTGACACAACGCCCTTCAACAGATCTGTGTTCTCATCCCCTCAGTCCCTTCTTGTTTAAGTTAAGGAATTGCATTCCTGTGGCACACATGGAAATATCATGGGTTTTAGATATTTAAACAACTGCCTGGCATCTTCACACTTCCTCCTTCCTAATTTCATTCAATGATGTCCTCCATGTGTTCAGTTAATTAATACTTTATTTCAAAACTCAACTAGACCAAGGAGACTTATATATTCACTTATTTTCATGCTTAATATTTTATATAGGGCTTTTTTTTGGCTAAGAAAGTCTAGGAAGCTCAGCTAGAACACAGTAAGCACTCCTTTCCTATGCAGTGATTTTACTTATAAATAAACCAAACAAAGGCATCGATGGTACTCCTATCACTTTAAAAATTCAAGTCATGTGCCTGACTTAATAAATGTTACTTTTATGGTGTAAGCACAAATATAAAAAGAAGGTTGGCCCCTTTGCCCTTCAGCAAAACCATGGACTTTCCACTGGTATCAGAGATGGTGCACAAAGAAGAGCTGTGAAGAACCAGAAACACAGAAAAAATCTTAACAAATGGCAAGAAGAATAAAAAGTCAAAAATCGATCTGAAAACTTCAAAGTAAATCTTCACGAATTCTGACCACCTAAAAGTGAGATTTTTTCTTTCATATATCCTCCAGTATTTTATTTATGTGCTTAAAGTCTCAATAGTTACATTTTCTCTTTTTGAAGTATTTCTATTTCTAACACAAATTTTACTCTTAATATTTAAATTCTCTGATAACAAAAGACAACTATATGACATATCAACATTCCTCTCAATGAACACACTTGCCTGGGAAGATCTTGGACTTGACATCAGAGATCACGGAATTTCCAATTACTCCTTCCTCCTTTCTCAACAAAAAGGATAATGGAGCGTAGCCAAGTCTGGGCCCTGCTAACAGCTGGATTAGCAGAAATCCTTCCTTTAACTACACTGACACATAGTTAATGTAATATTCTCCTATTTCTATAGCTTTATCCAAAAGAATTACATTTTGTCATGAATTACTGTAACAACATCTCTCAGCCCCAACACAGGGTGCTGTACACTCCCCACACCTCCCAGGAGCTGCCTGGTGTGAGGGCTGCCCCTTACTTAGTTTTCCCCAAGCCATGACAGTATTCCAGCTGCTTGAAAGACACAACCAGCACAGAAGCCAGCAGAGAACACCGGCTTATTTAAAGACTTTATTTGCCAAGAGACTTTAAGAGGCCTCTTCAAGGGAGCAACATGTTCTCATAGCATCCATCTCTAAGGAAGATACAGGACAGCAATTGGTCACTGATATTAACAGAAAGAGAAGAAAATGTAGGTTGCAAAGTGGCTGCCTTAGAGTTGAAAGTCTCTTGACAAATTTAGTTGGCCAGTCCTAGACAGACGTGATGAGGAACAGACTGTGAAGAGGCAATCACAAGTCAAGATTCCGTAAGAATAATCCAGTCATTGGGAAACTCATTATCTGTATTAACATGATATTACAAGTCTATATTAACATATGAGAGGACAAGTAAAGTTCAAAATCCCTTCAAGAGCTTGCAAGACCAGGACAGAGTTCTTTAATGTAAACACTTGAAAACAACAGTTCCTGAGCTATTTCCTTCAATTTGTTTGATGACATAAACTACAGTTACAGTCACTCCTGCTTGTGCAAGTCTTTCATGTAACAACGGGAAAGAAAAGCTGCACCAGGAAACCTGACTGTAACTATCACCCTATTCCAATCCAGGCAAAGTGGCTGAAGCTCAAGTGCAATTTAGGTATTTTTTAAATTAAATTTCAAACTAATGACATTTTAAAAAAATCCTGCATGCTTTATTTTAATCTACATGTACACAATTTTATTTCAGGATACGTTATTGTTCAACACCCTAACTTTATATATAAATACATATACACACACACATACCAAAAACCACAACCAGATCTCAAAAATGAACAAAAAACCACCAACCCATAACTGCCAAAGTGACACCGGAATGAAACCAAAGTGAAAATATTTACTATGAACCACAAACTCACAGGTGCATACTTGTAGTTATTATTAGCAGGGCTTTGTTTTATTCTCATCTCCTACAAGCCAATATTCATGTATGTTATAAAACACAGTTTATTTGCCTTGCCTCTTTTATTTGTTCATTTCTCTCTATCTATAATCAAAATTTAAATTCTAATTAAAATAAAAGTGAAAGACAGAGAACCAAAAACAATTTGTGGTTTTAAAACATACTGCACTAACATTTTGAAAAAAAAAACCAATCCAACAAGCGAACCTGAAAGGTGTTCCTGTCACCTTTACTAAAACAGCATTCGAAAAGTTACCCAGTTAAAACATTATTATAAACATGGATACATTGTTACACAGTTTTGTAACTACTATTAAAAGAACTAACACTTCCTGCTCACTGTTTTGGGCACAAATATAAGCACTTTCATATCTCATCTGGAAATTTACCTGCACATATAAATACATACGTATACACATGTACTCTACAGATAATGTATTTTGTGTCCAATTCCCCTTTTTCCCAATGTTTGACATTAATTTGCCTATTTACCTTTTGCAACTCACCAAAACATTTTATGAAGCAGATCATTTTATTCCACAATTCGGGGTTTTTTTCCCTTTTCTTACATTTTCCATGCTCAAATTCTATCCCTGCTTGTAAATAAAGCACGGAAATCACCAGGGAGGTAGTCATACAACTTTGAACAGAATCTGACCTGCAATGCAAAAATTAACTCGATTGTTCTTCTCCTGCACTTCTGAAATTACTACTTTGCTGTAATGGGTCATTCCCTCAAACACCTTAGTCCTCAGTCATGGAATACCTCCTGTGTTGGGCTACACTGCTGTGTTCAGTCTGTCTTTCTCACAGCAACACCACCTCATACCAGTCAACAGTCTGGTGATTACAAAACTCACTCTGATGGAAAGAATTACGGGCATTAATCCCCTCAGGAAGGAGGATGGCTGGGTTGAAGTCTCCCACACATGTGGTGAGCAGTCTAGCGGATAACAGCTCTGCTAATGACAAAAAGGGAACCAGAACCATTGCCACCTCCTGGGTTTTGAAAGCAAAGATTGACCTTTGCTCCCTTTTTGAAAGAAAGGGCTTATGATCCTAATTTCAAGAGAGCGTGAATCCAAAATGCTCCCCAGAGAAAGGTGCTTAGTCCTGGATGGAGGCAGGATTTAAGCATGTTCCTACTTCAGCTACTGCATAGAAAATGTGCAGATTCATCATCTCCTTCAAGCTGCTCTGGCTGGTGTCACTTCAACAAAACACCAGCAAATATGGAATCATTTGGGCCCCTCCACTTTCATGGAAACCCACCCCCACTGGCCTCAGCCAGACTAATCTTCCCTTTGGTACAACCAACTTCAGACAGGTAAGGAAATGCCATAACCTGGACCTGCTTCTTCTGGGTCTGAAAGTCTCTGCTGGAAACACCCAGTTACCCTCTCATCAGGCATCTCCTGAAATATGTGTTTAAATCATCTTCTTTCACAGCAACTGAAGCAATAGTTTAGAAGCAACATTTGGACCCTCGGAAAAAGAAACCAAGGAGAGTTTGCCTTCTTCCTAAGCAGGCCACAGCTTCTCTTTGGGGCTTTGCCCTGCTCCCAGAGTAGGATAATGGTGGTGAGAAACAAAGTGTTTTCACAGGATCAGAGTATTCAGAGTTGGAAGGGACCCAAAAGATCATCCAGTCGCACTCCTGGCTCTGCACAGGACAGACCCAACCATCCCACCATGTGCCTGAGAGCCCCATTTCCCTGAGGAGCTTCCATTGCTCAACAACTGCCACCCATATTTGATTCAATATATGACATACTAAAACCTAAACCTGAGCAGGCATCACTAAAGTGTGCAATCATGCCTCCAATTATTTCTATTTCATTGCTCAGGCTTGTACCTCACTCAGAAAACAGAGGGTGAGAACATGTGTCAGTGTATCATGTTTTATGGGAACTGTAAATTGTAGCTGTGCTTAAACACTACCCACTGACAGAGTTTCTCTATTACAAGAAAATAAACCATAAAATAATGCAAAGCAAAATCTAAACCCAATTTAAAACAAGAAACAGATGTTTATTGATAGAGACCTGATACTTTCTTTCTTCATCTTCTGATAGAAGCCTGTCTTTCAACATCTCTCCATGACACAGCCAAGTTCAAAGCCTTGTAAATTTCTGCATCTTCTTTTACAGATTTGGATTGCTTTAAAAATAAAAAAAAAACAAAAACAAAAAACCAAACTTAACGAACCAATTTTATTAAACTTTGAAAAGCTGACTCAGAAGCTGTGCAATAGCTCTGATTCAGCTTTCTTAGCCAAGTCAAAGCATCTGGCCACGTGATGCAGAAAACACCGCTCTGAAGTCCAGCAAGAGCTGCTTTCCAAAGGAGGAAATGCCCCTTTTCTCTCGTAATCTTTGTGCAATATTTCCTCGGTAGCACTAACAGGCATTTATTTAAACATGATACAAGTAAATACTATATTCACCACTCTCTTATTCTTCATACAATGTTTCAAACCACAATTAAATACAAACATTTACCATTTGGCCCAATGCCAGCAAAGACAAATTTTTCCTTCTGAGCCAGTGGTAAAATCTCATTCAATATCCACCTCTTCCTCTGAAAACTCTGGCATGACACAGATCACTACTAAAGCCATGAACTGACAGATTGGGGAAGGAAAAAATAAAAATATGCTCTTTTTCATTAGAAAAATAAAATAAAGCCACCCTGAAGATATCCTGCCAACAAACTAAGAGGCCACTAGATAACTGACTGGTTCTGCCAAAAATAAGTGCCAAAAGAATAAACATGTGCTTTCTTACAAAATACATGAAACAGAATCACAGACTAGCATGAAATGCTACCCTAAAATTACCTGAGTCACTTTAAATCACAGAATACAGACATCATGTGGGATCTCCGAGGCACTGCACAGGCAGCTGAAGTCTGTGGTGTTAATGATTTTTAGATTAAAAGAAAGTTCTAACCAGCTAATCTGTCTTACAGTGGTTTCATTCCACTGAGTTCCAGAAGGTACTTATTAAAACACTTTGACTTTCTTGCTAAGTGGGAACCTACCAAGTCCCTGGGAATAGGGCACCAATGACCCATTGTACCACTTCTGCTAATTCAACTCCTCAATTAGAGCCCCTTCTGGCACACACACAAGGCACACTTTCCTTTGTATCCCTGCACCTGCAGGCTCTGGTTTCTACACTGAATATCTACATTTCCACTGTCATGCAATTTCAACCCGAGTTTGACAAGCTTTAATAAATTCGTCACAGATCACCTTAAAATGTACAATAATTGATCTTCAAGCTTCATAAATATTCAGTAGGATCTGCATATGAAATGTAGAAAGCTGTTACATAATTCCTGTGAAGATATCTGAAAGAGGACAGTACCAGAATGCCACCTGTATGACTGAGATTAACTAAGGCACAGAGCCCTTACTTAGGAAAAAGTTATTTAAAAGGACCACACAGCTCTGGGGTTCTTTTATAACTGAGATCAGCTTTTCTCTGCCTTCATGAGAAAAGCTGTAGCAATGAAATGTCCTTCTAATGAACAAAATATTTCCAGGACTTGTATTTTGCAAAGTGCTTCTGTCAAAAATTCTGGAATTTTGCTTGGTTTTTTAGTTACAAAACTAAAAATAACAAATAAAACCAATCCTGTAGCCTGTAACTTGTGGTTGCATTATAATCTGATAAGAGTCTGGTTTGTCAAGTATGGGATTAATAGTACATTTAATCAATCTTGGTAACAACACAGGCAGTAGACAGCAAAAATTATTATTGTTCAGATAATAAAATGTTGCATTTTCAGATTATTGGTATTGTCACTACAGTCACAACAAATATTTTCACCCTCCCTTCTCTTGGTCTGCTGCAATTCTACGAAAATGTGCTGGCTCTGCAGGAACACAAGGGTCCATGTCAGGAAAGCTTTTTACAAGGCTAAGAACCACCTCGCTACTTTTTTTTACCTCAATCACTGGGTTGAAAAATTTCAGGTTTATCTGCCAAGAGTGACTATTTTAATATCTGCAGAATCAGACAGCCAGTGTCTAAGAATTCTTCAAGAACGAGATGACAAGCTCTTGGAACACTGATTCTAGTTTTCAGTAAATGCAGAGGCTAAAGGAGGCTGCAAAGAAAATAAAACACGAACATAATTTAAAACAGAAAAAAGCCAAAACCCCAGGGTGACACTGATAGGTTAGCTTGATATCAGTCTTGCACAAAATCAAGGTACATTATCAACAGAAAAAGGATGGTGGTAAAAAGCAATGTTAAACATAGGCCTACAGAAAATAGGTCTCGCTAAATAAATTTGGTATGGCTTTCTGACAAGAATATAGGTTGGACTGGATAAAAATACCTTGTAGTTTCTGACCTACTATACTTAGATCTCTGTCAGATTTAGTGCCACACAACAGTCTGATTTAGAAGTTATTCAACACAAAGAAAACCTGGAATCTAAAACCACTTCATAAATTATTCGGGAGGCTTCGGAAAAATATTTTAAATCCACCTCGTCAATAGTTAAAGCTGTTTTCTTAGCTCTTAAAAATCAGAGCTCATTATAGCCTAGAATACTGTAAAGAGCTTCTTCTCTTTTAACTTTTTCTGCAGTTGGGAAAAAAAATATAAATACACACAGTTAAAGAAAAAGGAAGGAGGTATAAAGTTCTTTAAACTTTGGCTCTCATAGATTGTTTTTCATGAAAGAAAACTTCAGCTTTAACAGATTTCCTCAATAAAAAAACAAACGATGTACTTAAAAGCCATATTTTCAGGGAAAAAATGCTAATGAAAAATCAGAGCCAGTTCCACACACATGTAACATCTTGCAGTACTAAACTTACCTAGCTTAGAATTCTTGCATCCAGAGTCACCTGGAAACACTACAGAGGATCATTTAACACTTTTGACAAGGACAGATGTGCAACAAATTATTATTTATAAGCTGCTTCAGGGTCTTACCATATGGCACACATAAAGGAATTCAAGGAAAAAGGGAAAACGGCATCACATGTAGCTTGGTTGAAAGCACACACAGGTACTTATTCCAAAAGAGCTGGCACAGAGTCAGGTGCCATACCCTGTGCAAGACACTTTTTCCTATTGCATGAACCCCTAGTGATGCTTTAAGGAAGGTCCAAAGCTACTCAGTGTTTCTGCTGGTCAGTTGAAGGATTATATAAAAGACTGTAGCTGACAGAATCTGCACAGAATACTGGTGAAGGACAAATAAATAAGAGTAGGTCATCCCTGCTCCAGAGATCTACATCACACATCAGACTGAATTAGTGGCAAACCAGGACTGTGTACAGCCCAGTGCAAAGCACACTCCATGCACGTGAAGCAAGGGCTGTTTTGTACTTACAAGATGAGGGATTCCACTTGGAAATGGAGCAAATCAAAAGGCATTGTGAATTCTCAAATGTGTACAGAAACCCAGTAAGCTGGGACTGCCTTCCTGGGAAAAATATTCAATATGGCAAAATAAAGCAGGAAAGAGAACAGGCTATTGCATCAATACATAACCTTAGTGAGATTCTTGATAATGTATTTACCAAGTTCTGCTTCCCATTCAAAATGTGAAAAGTTAATGAACATTGATGATGCCTGAAAGTCCTATCTTAAAAAGAAAAATAATGGCTTTGTTTTCAAAATTGTTCTTATGAGCCTAAGACCCAGACCAGAGAATTTCACAGAAGCTTGTAATTAGCAACATATATGAAGAAAAAAATGGCACAAAAGTCACTAAATATTATTAACTACTCATACGGACTGTTGTATTCTAAATTAATTACTCAATGACTACCTATTTGTCATTGTGGAGAGTTTCATAAGACTATCTGACCAACAGTGGAATGATGAACAAAAAGTGAGAAAATATTGTATTGGATTAAATGACAGAAAATAACACAGAAGTTCTAAGATCATTAAATAAATAATTGTAGATTTTCACCTACAATAGTCTTCAGTTCTGACCAACTTCTGTGGCAAAAACAGAAAGGGCGCAGTAAATGGAAAGAGCTCAGAGAGGGGCAAGAAAAAATATTAAATTTTGATAAAACTGGAGGCTACAAGATGCTTAAGACTTCCAAGAGGAAATCAGTGAGTCAAGAGGGAAGGGGAGCAACTATATAAAGTTTGCATAGAGAAGTTCAGCAAGGTCTTCTTCTCAGCCTATGGCAAATTATTAGGGCTATATCATAGTGACTAAAGCCTTAAGAAAAACAAAGGTTTTAATCAAGCCAACTATATTAAATGGCAACAAAATCGGAGTTCATAAAAGTGAGCATTTTTAATAGTGTTTACATAGCATGGCCCATTCTTTGGCCCAAACTTTGCCTAATTGGATAGTTAGGTTTTCACATAATTATATCACTCATCAATCACACAAGAATACATACAAATTTCAAGAACAGAAATCACTTATCCAAGTTTGCTATGTTGGAAATTCTTTATTCCTCAAAGTTCAGGCAGAGTTTCAAACACCACTCCGAGTAATGCTTTCCCAATAGCACCTTCCAAGAAACCCCACCAGTTGCCTATTGAAGACAAAGTACAGATTCAAAACAATCTACAAATCGTTAAATAGCTGTTAAATGCCGCTATCCAGAACAAAAAAGCACCTCTTAATCACTCACAGCTCTAAAACCAGGAACAGCACAGACCACAGCACACATTAACTTTGTTCTTTTCTCACTCTGATTTCCCGCATCCCCCTAAGACTGTCAATGAAACCTGCTGAGCAAAACAAGACCGTGAGTGACCTAACTGTGCAAACCAAAATGAAGAGGGAACAGGAAGATGTCAAGCTCTGGACACTTCCATGTGCCACAATATATACTCCACTATACCAGCTTTAGCATGGCCCAAGTGTTCAAGTCTGCGGACCAAAAGCCTAAGACTCAACACAGGGTAACATCACAACATCTCTTTTTTCCAGACACGCCATTTTTCTGCAGCCAGTTTTGTCAGGGCAGGAAGAAACAAGCATCGTTCCCATCTGCTAGTGACAGCCAAACTCACTAGGAAACGTATCAGAATAATGATTTTTTTGCATGCCCCCAGCCCTGCTGCTTGTCCTCTCAGCCCCAAGTGAGGATGAGCCCAGAGTGGCCAGCGTGGCTCCCTCGCACCTGCACAAGCACATCCTCCACATCCTCCGCATCCTCGCCAGTGAGCAGCACCGAGGGGCCGTGCTCCTGCTCCCTCCGGCCACAGGGACTGCACAGCCACCACGGCGGGTCCCACCACCCTCACAGTGCCATGGCCATGGCACAGAGCACCATGGCAGGTCTGTCCACCTGCTCCCCTGTGCCATTGTCACCGTGGCAGGTCTGTCCACCTGCTCCCTTGTGCCATTGTCACCATGGCGGGACCGTCCACTTGCTCCCCTGTGCCATCACCACCACCACTGCTGGGACCCAGGGCAGGCCCATCCACCCTCTCCCTGGTGCCACCACTGCCATCCCCGCGGTGCCAGCACCGTTGTGGGACCATCCCCCTGCTCCCCAGTGCCATCACCAGGCGCTGGGCACCACCGTGGATCCAACCCCCACACCTCTATGGCATCAGCACCACCACGGCAGGTGGGACGGCAGTGTCGGAACCCTGTGCGGGGCGGATGGCAGCGGGGAGGATGGTGGTGCCGGCACCCCTGGGAGCACACCCCAAGCCGGGAGCGCTGTGAAAGCACAGCCGAGCCTGGCGGCGGCCCCGCGGCCTCGATGGCGCCGCACCATGTGCCGGGGGCATGGCGGGGCGGCCGGGCGGGGGGCGGCGGGGCCGCTGCGGGCGGCGGGGGCGGGGAGGTGGAGCCTGGCTGCGGGACCGCCGCTTCCCTCCCCCGTCGGGCGCTCACCTGGCGGGGCCGCCCCTCGCCAGGGGGCCGGTTCCACGCGGGGCGCGGGGCTCACCCGCCCGCCCTCCCCGGGCCGCGCGTTCGCCGCACGCCGGCTCAGGCCCCAGCAGCCGCCGCCTCCCCCTCCATGGCCGCCGCTCTCCCCGGCTGCATTGTGGGAAGCTGACCTCACTCGCTGCTGCCGCCGCCCCGCCGGCTCCGGCACTCGCCGCCATGGGGGCCGTGACCGACGGTGAGACCTCCCTCCCTCCCGCTCTCCATCCTCCCCTCCTTCCTTCCGCCCCGCGACCGCGACCCCCGCGCTCGCCCCCGGCAGCGCCTGCCCCGGCGCCGCTCGCCCCGCACACTGAGGAGCCTCCATCCCCGGCCCTCCTGCCCCGGGGCAGCCGCAGCGCCCGCGGCCGCCGAGCCTTAGCGGGGCTGCGGAGCCTCAGCGGGGCTGCGAGCCTCAGCAGGGCCGGCCGAGCCTCAGCGGGGACCGGCCGAGCCTCAGCGGGGACCGGCCGAGCCTCAGGGGGGCTGCGGAGCCTCAGCGGGGCCGACCGAGCCTCAGCGGGGCCACTGAGACTCAGAAGGGCTGACCGCGGCCGCTGAGCCTCAGCGAGGCTGCGGAGTTTCAGCAGGGCCAGCCGAGCCACAGCAGGGACCAGCCGAGCCTCAGCAGAACCGGCCGCTGCCGCCGCTCCCCGCGGGGCCGGGACATTCCCGGGATGCTCCTGCCGTGGGGAGCGGAGCTGAACGGGAATCTTTCCACAGATGAAGTTATCCGCAAGCGGCTGCTGATCGATGGCGATGGAGCTGGTGATGACAGGCGGATCAATTTGCTGGTGAAGAGTTTCATTAAGTGGTGTAACTCCGGATCTCAAGAGGAAGGGTATTTGTTTTCTGTTGTTTTGTTTTGGGTTTTGTTTTAAGTCATTGCATTGCAGTGAAAGACAGGGCTCGATCCATTTTGAAAAGATCAGTGTCGAAATGTGCACATCTGGTTTTCACTGTGGCTCTGCGGTGTTCCCAGGACAGATGCCGAGCGCTGTGCTGGGGGATGAGGGTCAGGAGCTGGAGCCGGGTCAGGAATCATCGGAGGATGCGGCTGCATCCTGAGCTCTGCCAGCACCTCTCGGAGCCCTCAGGATTCCCCTGCCGCGGCAGGATCCGTCCGGGAGCCCCGCTATTATAACAGCATCATGACTCTAATATTTTAGTTGGCAGTCCTGCGTTTGTTCTGTCAGGGTAGGGTAATACGGCTGGTGTTTGTGCTGCTGTGGTTCTCTTTTTTTAAAAAACAAACCAACCAGGCTAAAGTAGTAAGGGATGAATGACAACGTGCTGTAAGGGCTATTAGTACTGGATATAAATTCCCAGAGGACGCAATATTAGGATTGTGTGTACTGAGAAGCACTGCAGTATTGAAATACTAATTTCAGTGATCACAGAGCGAACCATATTTTTGTAATTTATAATCCCTGGCTCAAACTGCTCGTTGCTTTATTACTCACACCTGTAAGAACATGATGGTGGAATTAATGTGTACAGCGTTTCTAAATGCACTTTCAAAAAAATGATACATCGAATCTTTAAAATATTTTCTTTATTGAATAATTATTATTTAGCTACAATTTATGCTACTTGAAGTTTTGTTTTCTTGATCTGTAAAGTTAGGGAGTGTTTTTATGCTTTTGGGAATAAATGTCTATTTCAGTTACAGCCAGTACCAACGAATGCTGAGTACTTTGTCACAGTGCGAATTTTCAATGGGAAAAACTCTCCTGGTGTATGACATGAACCTGAGAGAAATGGAAAATTATGAGAAAATCTATAAGGATATAGGTAAATATGAGAAAATGTTACTGGTTTCTGTTTGACAGTTTCTCTTTTATGAAGAAGCTCAAGCCAGTTCTGGTAAACATCATATATGTATCTCTAATGAGTGGTTTGGAGGTTTTTGTTTTGTTTTTCTTACTAGATAGCACTCCTATATATGCTGTGAGCATTTTATCCATATATAAAATATATACAAACCAGCTTTTCAGATCTGTTAAAGTGTATGTAATTTTGAAGCTGATGGACCTAACAGGCCACCATGTCACAAACAGCTCTTTAGCTTTTATAATTTAGCAGAATGGCTTATTTACATATAGTCTTTGAGTTCAGTATAACACTGTATACTTTTTTTTTTAAGAAAACAGTATAGCTGCAGCCCATGAGAAGATTTCTGAGTGCAAAAAACAAATCCTGCAAGCAAAAAGGATTCGAAAGAATCGACAGGGTAAGGAGCAATGTCTGTATTTACACTGGCAGACCTCATTATTTTGTTATCTTTTTAAATACCTTGTATTGGAAAATAGATTTGAGGTTTTTGGAAGTAGGAAGGATATGGATACTGTATTAAAGGTGATGGGTTCCACACCTGATATTCTGGACATGTCCTTCTGAATACCTGTTACAAAAGGTGTATTTTTTCCCTGCTCTTGAAAGCACATGCTGATAATTTCCATTGAAACTTCAGTCTAGAAGATTAGCAATTGGGAAGAAGCAAGATTTTTTTCCTTGAAAAATAAAACGCAAAAAGAAGTTTCGAAGTATTACGTAAAAGGTTTTTAATACAACTGTCTGATCAATTTTGTGGATAATTTTAGATACAACCTGAAATTAAAATAACTGTAACTAGTGGGGATGTAGAGTCCTTATATCTTTACAAACACAGATCTGAAGTGTTTGCTTTTTGACACGTTTTGTCCAGTCTGCAGCACAGATTTTTCCATGCAAATTAGGTATTTGGCTTATGAACAGTTGCTGTTAGAAAATGACTGTTAGTTGCCTATATAACCATAATATTGTTTTTAATGTGTAATCCTTTTTTAAAAAAAATCCCAAGAATTGAAAAATCCATGCAACATTTTATACATTTTTCTAAAAATCTTAAATGTTCACATGTGACATCAGCACTGTTTTCTGTACATATACATTGGGTATCTAAATCCAATCCTTAAGAAACATACACAAAAGACCAAGTGTCCAGCAATGCAGAGCTATCTAAAGATTGTGTTTTCTTGCCTCATCCTTTTTGAATCACTAGCACTAGGTAAGTTTGAGTGAATAGATAATGGTCTACAATCATATCTGTAGTATATTTAAAAACTCTTTTGATGTAATCATCTACTTTGAAATGTTATAGCATGGTGTAAATCATATATATTTTTATATATTGCAGGTGTTTTTTGATAGATGTAAGGTGTTATGTACAGATTTGAAAAATACTAAAACAGTTTTTCAAGAAGGAGAAACCATCTGCTATTCTATGGTACCTGAGTTTTGCATCTTGAATCAATATTTTCAGAATTATTTAGATTAGCTATTGAAATGTCTTTCAGAATATGATGCATTGGCCAAAGTCATACAGCATCATCCAGACAGACATGAAACATTGAAGTAAGTATAGAACTACCTTAAATTATAATAAGCCAGTAAGCTGGAAGTCGCCAGATTTGGCATTTCCTTGGTTTCAGTTTGACCTTTCCTCACTTCTGTGTAATTTCTTTTGCCATAAGAAAAACTTGTGTTTCTATGCCTTTATCAGCTTCCTTTAATTAATCTCCTTCTCTGTGAATCAGAAGCATTGCTAATTGTTTTGTAGTTGAGATTTTTCCATTGTTAAGGTGAATAAGTGAACTCGGATGTCAATGCAGATCTGATGTCAGTTTACCAGGGATGGGCTGCTCAGGAAAGAGAGTGGGAAGTGCTGTAACACCTGCCCGTGAGGGATTCAGTGGTCATTCAAAATGCATAACACACAAGCAAGTAAGGTGGGATGAGAGAAAGCAGGAGAAAGCTCTTAGGGTTGGGGCTTTTTTGTGTTTCCCTTGCAGTGGTTGTTCCGGCCTGCCCAGCTGTAAATTGCTGTGTTGTTTTACCACAGTGTAACCTGCCCTGGCACGCAGGTTGGACCTCCCTGTTGTCCAGCTCATCTTGCACATTCCTTACAGTGCTGCTTGGCACATTCTGGATTTGGATCACCCTCTCTGCTTTTGGGGCAGTTGTGGGGGGATAATCTTTTTAAATTTATCAAGCCACTGAAACATTCCAGGACTTACTGCAACTATGAGTTTGTTCTTCTTGAGCTCATGAAAGGTGTAGCATGAGGTTACTGTTCCCATTTAAGTGCAGCTTCTGCCTATCCTATTGCCCACTTTCAGTGAATCATAGAATCAATTGGATGGGAAAAGACCTCCAAGATCATTGAGTCCAACCCTTGGTCCAATGTAAAATGCTCTCAGTCACAGAGTGGGATTCTTGAATTTTCTTGTGCAGGGCCAGGAGTTGGACTTGATCTTTGTGGGTCCCTTCCAACGCAGAATATTCTATGAATCAGCTTCTTTAACTTCCATTGTATGGTCAAGTAAATAATATGTTATAGGTGAACTGAGTTGTTACAGTACAAATGCCCCATGTACAACTGTATTCCAGCTTGGAAGCCTAGTTGTAAAAATCCTGAAATTACAAGTTTAGAACATAATAATTTAAGATTTACATGAAGTGGCTTTACCTCTGTATTGTTTCGCTTACTATGCTTTGTTTACATATACTGTTTATTTAATAGTTCTTTTTCCTCTATTTAGGTCAAATCTGTTTTGCAAGAATTTTACAGAACTCTTTAATAAGACTATTCAATACCATTTAAAAATACCATATTTTTATAAAATATGTTTATATAGCATATAAAAATACTATACTATTTCTTTTCAGGCAGCTAGAAGCTTTGGGAAAAGAATTGCAAAATCTTTCTCACATTAAAGAAAATGTTGAAGATAAGGTAGGTTTTTCATAGAGATTGTTATATAATAATTTATTAGGAATACAATTAATGGACAGTCTGCTATTGGTTGTCTGACTGTTTCCTACAATGTGTATTCTATTGTTGCAGTTGGAGCTGAGAAGAAAGCAGTTCCATGTTCTCCTGAGCACTATCCATGAACTTCAGCAAACCCTGGAGAGTAAGTGTTGTTCTTAGGTAATAGATATAACTGGGTTGGGTTTCAGCGGATCAAAAGGATTCCCAGCTTCCAGCAGTGGGATAGCTCTGTGCAATTGAGGTTGGTGACCTCTTGCATCGGCAGCATTTTTTTCCCCAGTGGTAGTCCAGAGCCTGAGACTGCCCAGAATTCTTTTTCTTCTACACACTCCCCACTGTGTCATTTCCTGACCAGCTTCAGGTTAATCTGTAGGCAGCAGAATGCTTTAAATATAGGGATGGAGAATAGCAATTTAAGGTTAGTTTATTTGGGTTTTTTTTAAACAGAGGAGGTATTTCCTACAGAAAATTATTCTCATGCTTATTTTCAAAGTTATTTGTATAATTCCTATCTTGATAGTTTTGAACATGTCATGGTATCATGTGAAGCTTTACTAAAAAGAATTTGGAATACAGGAAAGGTAATGACCGACCTACTCAAAGCAGAGTATGTGATAGAGTAGGGACTAAAGCTGTCATACACAAGAGCTAAATTCAGGAATTAGTCATACTCATCTTTTGTCATACAAATATCTAATATTTTCAAATCAGCACTAACTTTTCATGCTTTAATATGGAAATATTGTTTTAAATATTATTTGCTGGGTATTTGCCATGTCTTTTGAAGACACACCAATTGGTGCAGCCTTTGAGCATGACCTGATTAAATGCATAGATTGCTGTAAGAGCAGACTTTCATTCTCTAAGGCCATTTAGATC
Source organism: Pithys albifrons albifrons (assembly GCF_047495875.1). NCBI lineage: Eukaryota > Metazoa > Chordata > Aves > Passeriformes > Thamnophilidae > Pithys > Pithys albifrons. The sequence continues at coordinate 7,717,363 of NC_092460.1, forward strand.
TTCTTAAGCAGAATGAATTGTTAATCCTAGGTGAACTTTAGCAGAAGGTTATTGTTATTTTGTGTTGCTAACACTTGGTTAAGTATTTATCTTTGAAATATATTTTCATATGAATATATAGATTAACTTTGATCTTTCAGGATTTTATAGAGGACATAGCAGTTTAGTGTAAGGTACAGCTTCAGTCTGAAATAAACCATTAGTAGGCAAAGAGAAGGCATGTGATTTGAAGCAATCTGGTATTTGCTTGTATTTATGCTATAAAATTTATCCTGTATTTCCAGTAACAGTTGTTACAGATAACATCCTTAAAAACTTTGAAGGATTTTTTGTTTGTTTGTTTGAACTTAGCATTTTATATAATGAGGTGCTCAACTACACATTTCAGGCCATCAAAATAAAATATTTGAGTGGGACACAGCTCTGCTATATAGTCTGTAAATATGACCAGGCATGTTTGACTAACAGTAATATTGAATTTTAGATGATGAAAAACTTTCAGAAGCTGAAGAATCCCAAGAAACTCAAATGGAAGCAGAGGCCAAGCAGTAGATGTAATATGAAGACTGACAATACTACTGAAGAAAGTCCAAGTATCTTCACATTGTGTTGAAACCAACAGTAAGGGAGGTGGAGCTGAAAATAGTTTCCTACTGCTTCTGAGAATTTTTACATAAAAATACTTGTTTTTCTTATGCTTCAGGGGAAAACACTTACAGATCTGTACAGACAGGCACGTTGTGTTATTCCACAAATTTTGTAATTTGTGACTTGGTTCACAGTGCTTGTGAACTAAGGTGTTTGCAAAACATTGCCAATAAAAAGTGTTTTCACAGATTTTCCCATTTTTAGTAGGCATTGAGCTTAATAATAAGGGTTTCATTTCTTACTTGACATCAGACTGAGGGCAGTGCCTCTTTGCATGAGTCCCAGCTTCCATATCCCAGTCTAGATGGGACCTAAATCTGAACTAAGTAGGGGTCTCAGTTTTTCAAAGTAGCTGCCATTTTAGAATTTACCTGCAACTAGACTAGAATTTGCTAGTTCCATATAAAACAAATTACTTCTATAGAATTAATGCTTGTTAAGGGTTGTAAAACAACAAAAATCATCCCGTAGTAGCTTAAATTTTTTTCCTCAATATGATGCTAAGAACCACAGCAGTCTTTGCTCTGCTTTGTTTGTTGTACCACATCAAAAGTCACATTTTGAAATGGCACATTTAAAACTGTGATTTAAAAGCTTTGTTCTTCAAGAACCAGGAATCTAATCCTGATACCATTTATAATCTGCTTCTGGATTTTACTTGTCCATTGCCTATTAAGAAATTCATCATAATTTCTGAAGCAGATGGTGGAACCCAACCGTTCCTTCCTTCCTTCCTTCCTCACAACGAAAAACTGAAGCTGCAAAGCAGTAACCATGATGTTAGAGAATCAGAGGTACTTGTATTGTTAATAGGGAAGGTGGAATCTATCCACCTGGATCATCCTGCAGTCTGTTGGGAGGTAGGAATCACAGGTTTCAAGCTTCCCAACAAGAGAAGAGAATGGAGTGTGCTCTATGCTTTTGTAAAGCAGGAAGGAAGGAACAAGGGGCAGTAGGTGATATCACTACCTGTTGGCCTTGCTCTAAAAACACCTGTTACATTGAGCCTTCCAGTGGTGTGGGTAAAGGAAAACATTTTGGATCTCATTGAGACAGACCCATAAGCATACACAGTTCAAGTAAAATAATGATGTTATACAGAATAGAGCTGCCTTCTCACCAGGAGACAGCTGACAGGGATTTCCAGCACTGAAACCTCAGACTTCTGTAGTGTAGATGCCATGTAATTCCCCCTCTCCATGGCTGTGGATCTCTGTGCGTTGGGCTGAACAGGCATATCTGAGCTTGTTCTGCTCACATTCCAGGTTTGCTAAAGGCGAGCCAGCTGAACAAGAAGTCACACAACTTCAGTAGCACAGTACAGCCCTGAACTAATAAGCTGTCAAAAGTGTTCTAGTTCACAGCTGGTCAACTCAGAACACAGGGGAAGCTCAGGTTTGCCTGTGCAGACATGCAGTGCTTCTCATGCACTACAGATTTGGCAGGTTGGGGTGGTGGTTAAGCAAACAAAAAGGATTTAATAGGAAAAATACACCATCAAAAAGTATTTAGTGTACTGTGTTTTTCCTCTCCTAACAACAGTGAATAGAAAAATATTTTGTAAAGCAGCAGTACTAAATTATTGCTAGATCAGGGAGGAGTCACTGTCATGAATATGAATTACAAAGATCATAAATGACAAAGGCTCAAAAACACTTTTAAAGTGTATTAGCGGGTTTTGTGGTTGAAATGCCCTCTACAAGCTACCTGGACTGAATTTTGGTGCCGAGGTGGATGACATTTACCACCTAAAAACAGTCTCCATAACAGTGTCATCATGAAAATCTCAAATTTTCCCACTCATTGGTTTACACAATTATTTGGAAATTACTTGGATCACTTAAATATCTTGGAACTTGCATTGATCTGTGTAAAACCTGACCAGAAATGTGCCACCATCTGAGTCTGTCCTTCTGGTAATGAGTACCCACGCAGAAACAAGAGCTGCACACAAGAGAAGCAATACAAACACACAGTAAAGGAATATATTCTAGTTTGAATTACAGTGATGCAATCTTGAAAATAAATTGCTGCCCTAGAAATTCAAGTTGCACTCATGCAATGTGGCAGCAAGAGGGTGATGTCACCAGGCCACCTTGGAGAGCAATCAAAGGAAAAAGCAACATCAATTCATTGTAAATGCAGGCTCAGTGGGACATCCAAAATATTTGCTTCTGATATTTTCAATATTTATATATCTAACCTCTGGAGCACTAGAGTTGTACCAAAAGAAGAAACAAACCCAAATGGAATTCTAATACCAGCCAATATTAAAACTTCTAAGCCTCAGGTTCCAGCATTGAATCTGCCCTATATATGTTGGAAATGTTTATCTGCATCTCCTTTAATCTTCTGTTCCAGAAGTCTTCTGTGTGTCCTATTTCCAAGGCAGGGATGATGGTCACTGTTCCATCCCTGCCTGGAAATCTGTCCTCTCTGATGCTGCTTACCTGTGCTGACTCTAAGCATTCATGTATAAAAATCTAGGTACATAAACTCAGAATGTCCACAATGACACTCTTAAAATAAGAAATCATTCCTGGTTTTATGATTTGCCCTATCCCTATCTGAGCTGAAAGATTATATGCCTAAACGCTCTACCTCAATGCTCTTGCCATGTGGATGTGAAAATACAAGCAGAAAGAGAGTTGCTGAAATAACATTTGCAGTGCCAGGACTTATTTTTCTGTCCTGTCTAAATGACAGAGGCAGAGGGAGAACGGAACATTGGACTGAATTGGTAACTTGGGTGGAATTTTTAAAGCAATTTACCAAGCTCTGTGAAAGGAGGGAAGAAAGAAGAAAGAATGTCACAGTGACACACTGCCAAGTGATAGGATATCTCAAACCATGTTAATTTGAAGAAAGCTTCTGTCGGCACAGAAAATTGCAAAAAATATATCCCAAAAGTTTTATGAGCTAGAAAATATTAATTATATTAGATACTTGTTGTGTAAGTTTTCCAGCTGCCACAGCTGGCTTGTCCCGCGCTTTCCCTCACTTCTTTACTCAAGTCTCAGATGGATCTCCTTCTATTGTGAGTTTAAAAAAATAAAGAAAAAAAATCAGAAATGCAGGCAAATACTGTTAGTTCTCTGGGAACCTGTGTGACTTTTTCTTTCTAGACTACATGCATTAGGGACAGACTATAGTAGTGTATGAACCACTTTATAGAGCTATGTGCAACAGACACTGGAAAGCAAGTTGGCAACAGAGATACGTTCTACCTTTTGTGCTTCATCCCAAGAGTCAAATGTGTTCTTGGGTTACTACAGCCTTCATTTGCCAAGTCTGTTTTAACAAAAGTTATTATCAGTGTCACAGAATTCTTTTCACTCGTAGCCCAGGGCCGGTGTGTTGCTGGGCGCTGTGTGAAGGCAGAACAAAGAGGCAGTTCCTGTCCCTGTGTGCTGGGCAGTGCCACAGCAGCCGGGAAGCAAAGTCAGGCTTAGAGACCTGCCCTGGTGCCCACCCTGGCCTGGCCTGATCCACCTGGCAGCAGGAAATACTCCAGCAGGAGCTGCATGGCAGGGCTGTAAGAGGCTGCTCAGCGATGTGCTGAAGGCACTTGTGGGATGGAACATCAAGGCATCCTTCCCTGCTGAAGGGACTCTGCATCCTCGTGCCGAGGAGCTTCCCAGGCATTGAAGAGTAATCCTAAAGCCAGGGACACAGCATGCTGTGGTCTGTCCAGCTAGCAGAGTCCTGAAGGGAAAGATAAGGGGCCTTACACCTCTGGGCCAGGTGAAATGATGGGGGACTTGTTTCCTGGAAGGAGGAGCCAAAGGCAGAGCACTGTTTGTGTTCGGCATCTGCGGGCATTGCAGTCTGAAGAACCGAAGCTGGTGTTGAGGGACCCACGAGGAAGGAACTCGGGAACAAACTCATTTTTCTCCATTTGTTACGTCTGTATTTGTGTAGCTTTTGTGTGGGGCCACACGTTTAGATGGCGCAAAGCACAGGAGCTCCCGGGAGCTGCCAGACACGCCCCATGGGATCGTCTTCGTGGGCTCCTGAACAGCTCTAAAGCTGATCCCCACTGTGATCCATCAGGCGTTCCTAGCGGAGCGCGGCAGGGCAGGTCGAGCTCAGGAGTGCTTGTTTAACACCCCACAGTCACGGAACGAATTCCGAATGCCCTAATGGTGCAAAAGCACCGAAGAAGCCCCAGCTGCCCCAGTTTCTCTCGCCGTCCCCTCGGCCGGGTCCGGCTCCGTGTCCCGCTCCCGCCGGGGCGCGCAGTTGTCCGCCAGGGGGCGGCAGAGGCCGCGCTGGCCGGGAATGGCGCTCCCGGAGCTTCCCGGCACCGCCAGCCTGTTCCGTGCTCCTTCGTTCGTCTTCAGTGCCTGTTTCCCACGCGCGGACAAGCCCACCAGTGTCCGGAGGGGTTAAACCCCCAGAGAATCATAGAATATTACAGAGCGGGAGGGACCCACAAGGTTCACCGAGTCAAGCTCCTGGCCCGACGCTGGACAGCCCCAAAGGGGTTTTCCCTGCTTAAACCTGCACTTCATTTTGTGTGTCTTGCCTCAACTACACGGATTCTCAAAGCCTCACCTAAACTGCCCCAAAACACATAAAACACTGCCAAGGAGCAGAAGTGTCGAAACTTTCACTCTATGTGATGCCTCATGATGCAACATAAGCGCATCCAATATTACTTTTTCCTACTGATGAGGAGATACCAAACCCTCCACACATTGCCCCTCCCATATGCAAGGGCTGGAAGAGCAGAGCCTGACAGTGCTGGCAGCAGTGGCAAAGCCCGCTCTGGTACACGACATTGCTGCCTCCAACACACCCATCTCCATCAGCACGAAACCAAGGAAAGATGTTTCAGGATCATTCAATACTGGGATGCTCAGAATTTGCAGCATCACGGTGAGAAACTTGGCAAAAGTTTGCTAAAAGCATTATATTGCGTAAGAATTCCTAAAATAGTCAACAACCCAGACACGTGTTTTTAAATTGCTCTCACATTAGAGGAAAAATAAAAAGCAAAGTAACAACGTTCATTATGCTTTGCCAGTTTGATTGCAAAAAAAAGGACAATTTAAAACTGTGGTTTATCTCCAAGAAGGAAAAGATTGGGCTCTTCTCAACATGAAGCAGTTTTGTCAGAAGTACATCTAGAAATAACAGCGTGTGCTGCAAGTTACAAATAAGCTCCACTAGTAGCCCCTTTGGAATAAAAAGCAACATATAATTTATGATCCAGCAGGGCAAGCTGACTGCAGCCACCTTCCCAATGGCTCTCACATGAAGCATTACTACACTTAAATCTCCTTTTATGAACCTAAATGAAATTCACCTTTACATTGAACTTGCTGCACCAAAATCCCCATGCATTAGCTCCTATTCCAAACTATATCTTTTCCTTAAGCATTGTATTGTTAAAAAACTCCCAAACAACACTAAGCTTCAAAGCTGAAACCTTTTGCTTGTGCACCCAGGGTGTCAGTGAGAGGGGACAGGAGCTGGGCTGGCCACATGGGCAGAGGTCTCCAGGACCTGCCTGAGCGTAAAGGCAGAGCTGAAGAGCTGGGGGAGCACATATTTGGGGTGTGTTTGGATTTGACTTTTCAGTACTACTCATTCAGAAGGATGATGCAAGAGATAGTAAATCCCTCTTTGAACAGACAGATTATATTTGTATTTAGCTTGTGATGGATTCTCTCCCTTTCTCTCCTTTACTGCCTAACCCATCAAACCTGCCAGCTGCTGCACCAAGCACACCAAGCAATCGCAAAGGATCTCAAGGCACATGGGGAAAAACCCTTATGTGGGCTCCTTACTCCAATACAGTAAATAGCCAGCATATTTACTGAATGGAGAGATGTAAAAAGGGGAGTTGTGCTACACGACATCATCTCTCAAGATACAAGTGATAGGACTAAACCCAGACTCCAACTCTACAGTGCATCAGCCAACACAGGTTTGTCTGTACCATCCTACACCAAATAATGTATTAGACAATGAAGAAAATCTGTCACCTCTATTTCAGGCCTCTCACATGATGCTGATTTTCTAGCCATCATATAAGGGCTGCAGCTCAACAAAGAAGTTTTAAGAAGGAAATCACACTGCTCCTGTGATCTGGGTAAGAGGCTGTTCTGAAAATAATGCAGGGAGGTTGCAAAACCACTCAGATAAAATAAAGTGAGAATAAACAAAATCATCATCGGGTGATTAGAGAGCAAAATCCAAAGGGAAGCAGCAGGGTTGTTTGGCAGCACAGCATTTCCTCAGGGGCTGGGCTTGCAGGACCAGCAGCAAAGCTGCAGTGTACAAGCCCAGCCTCAGCAACACAGCCAGGGGACTGCAGGCACTGCCTGGAGCTGCTGCTCGCTGCTCCCTGCTCCCACAGGCCTGGACTTCGCCAGTGTTTACTTGGCCTATGGATGCTTTCTAATCCGATGTCATGGGCTTTTCAAGTGTGCCAGTTCCCGCCGTAGCCTGCTGCCAACTGATAGATGGTTTATGCCACTAACAGCGCCTGAGGATGAGAATTGCTAAAAAGCAGTGGGAATATTTACTTTCTCCTCCTAATGCAAGTAGCAGGCAGGGGATTTCAAAAGCCTTGTAACCTGCATGTAGCCAGCTGCAGCCCAAGCCTGCCTGGGGGCAAGCACAAACTGCGGGACACAGCTCCGTGGGGACAACTAGCTAGAGCACAACAAATCCTCAGGACAGAGTGCACAAAGACAGGCTGTGGCATCAAACCACTGCAGTGCCCACAGGGAGTGGCCACGGAAGGGATGCAAGCCAGCGGGCTTATTGTCTTGGAAGAGTGGAAAGAAAAGAAAGGAAGCAAAAAAGAAAAAGGAAAAGCAAAGCCAATTAACTGCACTGATTGCCCCTTCCTAATTCCCACTTTCTAGGACTAGATCTGCAGCCTCTGTATGTGCATGCATATAGACATGTGTGCACATCTGCACACACACAACCACATCCTGCAGCTGAAAACCTTGCAGACTGCTGTGTACACTGTACAAAAGCACTTCTGGAAGCTTAAACTGATTAAATCGACACACATATCTCAGTAATTGCCATTTTTTCTGACCACAGCTCGAAGCCTCACACCCACTGCTTCTTGAGCCAACCCAGAGCCCCCTCTGATGCTTTCATTCCCAAACATCCACCAATAATGCAAACACAGAGCCCCTGTGGGGGTGTAAATACTTGTTATTATTTGTCTTGACACTTAGGGAAGCGCTGGGAAGTTCAGCTACCTTTCTGTTTCACATTGTCCTGTTACCACCCACTGTCAAACTTCCCCCGCTTGTTTGCTTTACAAACGCTCATCTCTCAGGGGAGCAGTGGAGGAAGAGCCTGGGCACACAGAGCAGAGAGCAGCAATTTCATCGACAAATAATAGTAACCATCCAAAATGTACTGATTACATGGATACGTCAGTGCAAATGAGACAAGAAAGATTCCCAATTGTGTTATCTCCAAATTGCTCCCTGCCTGTCGCTGTGCCTGTGATTAGCCACGTCAGCCACAGCAGGATGGGTTCAGCACCCCGTCTTTCTCCTGCTCATTAATTTCAGCAGCAATCCCCAGTGAGTGAAACAGCAGCAGGTTGTGTTTGTTTGCTAAAATGCTGTAAAGCTCTGTGGATGCTGTGCTAAAGCCAGAAAGATGCCAAATCATGCTGAGGTGTCCATTCCTGGGGCTTCATGGCAGACTAGCTCCTGGTGTGCACACCAGGTCCCTCTCACACTGTGTGGATGCTGCACGTTCCCCCTGTCCCCTCCTGCACAACAGGTACCTGCTTCTCTGCCTTTTCTTTCAAATTTTAAGCAAGGTACCTAAACCGGCTGTATAGGTTCATTCAATGATTTGGGCTGCAAAGGATCTTTGGATGTCTCTAGTCCAACCTCCTACTCAGAGTAGGGCCAGCTTCAGATTTATGTGTGGTTGCTCTAATCCTGAACCTGGGTATTCGAGTATCCCCAGGGATGAAGGTCCCAGTGCCTCTATGGGTCCCAGTTCCAATGCTTGACCATTCCCATTGTGAAATTTTTTAACCTCCTAAGTTAGAGTACAATTCTGATACTGCTCATTTAGACAAAACAGGTTTAAAAAGCTCCTCTATTGATGGTGCTTTGATTTTTATTGTTTTGTAGCAAAATAGGAGATGAAGAGGCAGAGCTTCACATAAGACACAAACTGAGCTCTTGGGCAGCATTATTACCTCCCTACCATCATCACAGCCACCCCAGCTTTTCAGCAGCCAAGACAAGAGACCAATCCCAGCATTTATCATGTCAGATCCTACTCTCTCATCAGGCTGGGTGGCTGTAAATATCACCCTGATGCTTTTCTCTCTGGAAGCAGTTTTGCCTGCAGAGTCACCTGCTGAATACTCATACTGTGCATTGCACCAGCACAGCATGTTCCTCCCTCCAGCATGACCAATAATATTTTATTTGAAAATCTTGAAGAAAAATAATTACTCATCCTCCCTATCAGAAAGGCAAACAATTAGAGTGGTGAATGATATTGTAGCAGTGTTGGTAATTAAGGAACTGCTAGCATTTTATTATAAACTAATATCTTCAGTGACTGATGATCCAGCTGTACAGCAGACATATGAAAAGTGAGATTGCCAGTTCCAGAGTTATAGACCAGCAATTAAAGTTTTAAGGAGATTTTCTGTACTTCTTAAGATGTGTTTCTTGCCTGTTAAAAGCTTTGGGAAAAGCTTTCAGTAAAGTCCCTATGTGAATGAATAGTCACCTTTCCTTTTACTCTCAGTGATTCTTCTATCACACCATGGGGTGGGGACATCCTGATGCCAGGAAGTGTCTCCTATCACACTGAAGCCCACTCAGTGCTGCTTTAACATTTACCACCTTCAAATCATCAGTCCCAGCTATTGTCCAGTCTGCCCAACAAGTTCTGCTGACCCCTGGTACCCCAAGTACCAGTGGGGATTTATTCAGTATTCACCTAAATTTAAAAATAGATATTAAACAATAAAACTTCATTAAGCATAAAGAGGCTAAGAATGCAGCAGTTTGCATTATCTAAAAATATTAAAAACAAGATGAAGCATATCCCTTTCCCAGCCTCTGCTTCTGAGCCACTGCAGAACCAAACTGTTGTTCACTTTATTTTTCCTTCATTCAGGAACTCAGATCAAGTGTTCAAACTTAGCAGTAGCAGACATGGAGACCCTCTGGACTGCCTGTCCCTGCAAGGGCTCACACACTCCAAGCCCATGCTCGACCCAGCAGTGGGGCAGATACAAGGGGCAGAGCAGCTGCCAGAGGCCCTGAGTGTGCAGGTACCAGACACACCAGCATCACCTACTCCAAGAATCTGCTGCTGAAAACCTCCCTATCCTGCAGCAGCCACTGCACCTCCCAGGACTGCAGTGGAAATACTCCTGCTAAGTGGTGCTATTAGGTCAAGCTGCTTCAAGCCAAGACCAGGTCGTACAAAAGGATAACAGAAATAACAAACTCTGATCCTGGTAAATTTGCACAGATCACGTCCATTCAGTTGGCACAGCAATAAGCACCCAGACATGCCTTTGCTGGCTGGCCCCAGAACACACAGGCTGCAGCAGGAAATGCACAGGGAAGCTGGTGTTACCTGCCTGCAAGGTAGGATTGTGCAGCTCCCTCCAGCCTTTCAAGACTCAGGATTGTAAGCTGTGCTGCTTGGTTTACACAGTCAGCCTTGCCCTTGTTACAGGGGGGACAAAACCCCAGCCAGGGCAAGCCCCCTCCTCACCTCCCTGCCTTTTCCAGTCCAGGTCTCCAGTGAGAATCAACATAGAGGCTTTCTCTCATTCCTTGCCTGGGGATACCCAGGGGTGCTCAGACTTCACACAGAGACATTCTCTGCCTGGAAAAATCACCCACGCTGACATGCACTTCTGAGAATGTATTTCTGTCCTTCAGGTCTAGCTCAGGGAAAGGTCCTCACAGAGCTCAGCAGAAGCAACACTTGGGAATAAAAACCTGCTGAATGAGATGTGCTGTGTCTTAATTACAGAGAGCTGGTGTTCCCAGCATCACCAACACATGCACTGGAAGGTAAGAGGTGAAGCCTGTCAGGTAGTGAGTTTACCACAGTGCTACCCAGTGCAGGGGTCCCTTGGAGAGACGAGGCCCCTGCTCCCACCCCCTGGAGCCTCACAGACCCCAGTGACCCACCACGTCAGCTGGATGGCAAGGCAAGAGCCATGAATAGCAGGCAGGGGCAAGGTATCAACCCCAGCTACAAGAGCTGCTGGGTGGCAAGATCACTCAGCCAACTCATTCCCACTTCTCCAGCTCCTGGGGCTCTGCTTTCTTCCCCAGCTGCTTCTTCCCTGCCTTGGTTTGCTTGCTCCCCAGCTACTGCCCCCCATTCTCTTCTGGCAGCCTCCTCATAAAATAGCAGGAACAAAAGCTGTGCTGTTTGCAGGTGCACCTCAGCCTCCACAGGCACACAGGATGACTGTGGTTTCAGAAGGGAAATGCAACCTGTACAAGGGAATATTTTCTGAAGAATGGTAACTACCTTTATAAAGAGAGGATAAAATACATACATTCTATACAAAAAGAAGGTGTCATAGAAATGGTTCCAGTATCATCAACAGTAAATACTTTACTCCCTCATAAAACTTCCAGATAGTTCTATCACATACATGGAAAAGAAGCATGTTACAAATCCTGTGGACATAATCCTCACATTTCTTAATGTCCTACACTGTGAAGATGTCAAGGCCAAGGACAGGACACTTAATAGTAATAAAATCACACCCTTCACCCTTTGTAGTGAATGAGTTCTCTGCTAGCACTGAATGTCACTGCAGCAAAGCTTGAAGTAAGAGCTACACTGTCTAACTTCATTATAAGGTTTTAATAATATGATAACTAAATTCCATGGCAAATGTTAGGACTGGCTGCTGTTTTAAGAGGTATTTATGCAAAATCTGCTGCCAGTTCAAATTAACATATCTCATAGCTAGCCCTGGAATGAGAAGTGATCAGCTGAGTGACGAGCAAGCCTCAGTTTCTGTCCTTGCTCATGTCCTGCCTCAAGGCTAATCCTCCTTCCTTCAGCACAGCTCTTCTAAAGCTTGTGGTAAAGGTGTCAAATCATGGTTCATAAGGTTTCAGCAGGAAACAAAAGTATTTTTTATAGCCTAAATGTCACTAGTGCCTGCTAGAAACTTGTATTTGAAGTGCATTTGGTGCCTGAAATCTTCTGTGGAAGGGAGCCAGACTCTTTTCTCTGCTGGAGGAATCCAACTCTGAGCCCTGGGGTTATCCTTGTCTGTGGACAGCAGGTAACCCCACATGTACCTGTCACCCCTGTGCAGGGCTCAGTGCTGACAGCAGTGACTCACTTTTGTCTGGCCTGAACTGGGGAATTTGTGAGGTAATGAGTGCTGTGTACATTCAGTACCTGAGCTGTCCAGCTTTGAAATCATGCTTAAAAATCTGAAGCTTAGAAAAATATTTTGAAATGTTGGAAACAGGTTCTTCCCAACTTGCCCTTGGCCACCTTCTCTCCACTTACATTTCAGCAATGTTTGGAGCAGAGCTCCTTTAGCATCCTTCCCAGTGGGAGATCCTCAGCTTCCAGAGATCTACCTGCTATGGTCTAGCAGGTTCCTGTATTGCTGGGAAGTGGCCCTCAGACATGAGTGTAAAAGAGGAGCAAAGAACAGAAGAAAGATTGCTGTTCTTTACTCATGCTGTCTAATTATAAATGGCACTTTCAAACCCATGCACAGTGTTAATGTCAGGAAATCACATTTCTGTCCTGTGTCTTCCCTTACTTATTCTGCACTCTTCTCAGGATACAGAAGAGAGAAACTCCTACATGCAATTTATATATATCTGTAGATATGTGTGAGAAATTTTTAATAAAAAGAAGATGACAGTTGCCACAGGAAATTATGAATACATGCATACATACATTCACTTAAATATGCACCCTAAGCCTTTGAGACTTTTCAATTTCTTGAAGGAAATAAGAAGTGTGATACTCTCTGTTTGCTCTCACTTGAACCAAGAGCTCAGCAGCAAAGGGTGTGAATATGCACCCAAGCCCACCTCAAGAGTTCTGATGTAAGAGAACACATCATTTTGTGACGTGGCCATGTGAATAAGTTGTTTCTGAGTAAGCCATAGCACAGCTACTCAAGTAAATATGCATTTTCTCTCCTTTTACTGCAAGGTAGGGCATATGGAGGGTAAATACTTCACATGGCCATTGTGAGCATCAGTTTTCCTCTACAGGAGGGAAGGGGGGGTTTCACATCTTCCTCACCCTTAATGTAGCTATCAAAGAAATGAGTCAGCTTCACCTGAGATTCATCCACTGACAAAATACATTGAGATCCTTGAGCTTTTGTTTTTCTCTAATTGCTACATAAATAATCAGTTTGGAAGTAAATCTGGCCCTGGAAAAACTTGAAGCAATAAGAGTTTTGTGCAAGCTAAAGACTAGTGTCTTTATTAAAAAACTCCATCAAAGCCCGTGCCTAGTCCAGTCTATTCACATTACCTCTCTTGCGTTAAACGTGATCATACACAGAAGAAACCTGATGGATCGGAGCCATAGGAGGCAAACCAGCAGATTGAAGAGGTAAGTTGTATTCCTTTACTAATGGGCCTGATGCTGTACAAAGCTCCCATAAAAATTCAGCATGAAGAGCTTCCTAAGCTCAGGGGCTTTATAGACTTCATGATCATTCAACTTTTAAGCTGACACAAAGAAAATTTTTCTCTTCTTCTCTCTGAATATATCCATCTCCTCAGGAGCAAGGGAAAGACTTCTATAGAGAACTTGATAAAATTCCTGAGACAGCTCATTAATTCCAGTCACTTCAGCAGTGACTTCCCCACCACTTGTGGCACTCAAAGAAGTTATAGATTGCCTTAGTAATAACAAATCCTATTCATTAGCCATGTCCCTGTACTTGCATATTAATATTGTCTGGCCTTGTTAAATATAGAAAAGTATTCTCTTTAATCTGTTTTCAACAAGCAATTTTTTTCCTAGGGGTAGCCACAAAATAATTGATAGTGATAGCTATTCCACCTCTAAAAAACTTGTGAAATTTCCTTAATGGCCTCTTATTGCTGCTGGGTAGCTGGAGGAGGCCAGCTACCTCTGTAGGTATTGTGATTTTACCTGTCTTGATGGGAAATTTAGAAACTTTTGCGCTGTACACACCCCCTTTTCCACTTTGTGGAAACATAAGTTTATCAGTAGAATTCTGTCTCTTACAGGAATAAAATGTGTGCTTCTAAACAGGATCCAGTGGTGAGGATAGGAAATAATAATCACAAAGAGTGCAAGTGTTTGGTGTGAAGGACCTTGCACAACCCCTTATCCTCTCTACAGCTCTGCTTCACACGTCACAACCCAATCAAAAACCTCTGATCGCAGAATCATAGAATGGTTTGGGTTGAAAGTGACCCTAAAGATCACCCAGTTTCAACCCCCCTGCCATGGGCAGGGACACCTTCCACTAGACCAGGTTGCTCAAAGTCTCATCCCATCTGGTCTTGAACACTTCCAGGGGTGGGGCATCCACAACTAACTCAAGATACTCTCAAGTAACTGAAAAGCAGAAGGACTTGGCAGCAGCAAGAGGTAACTTGCTACCAAAGAAATCTTTATTCTACAGAGTAAAGAGGGCAGTGTTCATTTATTTGTCTAAAATGAAAGCTGGTTGAAACCTCTCAACTGTGTTCAGTTGAATAAGGTTTTTCATGTAGACAGAAATTTTGAAGGACCTTGGGGAGAGGAGGTATATTGAAGAAAATGTTGCTTTCTTGGCAGGAGAAAACTTTAAGCTTTGGAGAATTCTGTGAAAATGATGCCTCTTGTGCTGTTAACTGCCTAAGGAACAGTGTTCTACCTGAAATAGAAAATAGGTTTTTTCATCTTTTATCAGCTTTTAGTAGTTTCACAAGTGTCTGATAATTTCAGAAATATTGCATCTTAGATTAGATATAAGGAAAGAGTTCTTTACTGCAAGGGGGTTGGGACACTGGAACAGGTTGCCCAGAGAAGTTGTGGATGCCCAAATAGCAAACTATATAGGCAAAGTGGACACAAAAAATCTGACCCTAATTTCAGCTAATTTGGTCATTCTGATGAGGCTTCAGGAAAAGAACTGGAAACAGAAGAATTACAGAGGAACTCTCAGATATCAAGTGGCAGCCAAAACCTCCCTCTGATACTGGCAACGCACCATAAACCAAGGGCAGTTCAAGCCCACGGCTGCTACTAAGTTCCTGATTGTTGGTGTGGCAGTGTTTTAATATTCATTATACTGAGGAGTTCCAGATGAACTCTTGCTGCTGTTTATAGCACAAGCTCAGGTATAGCTCATTTTCTAAGAATAACTTTGGCAAAATATCAGTATCTGTTGCAGCTTTTTGACAACTTATAATTATGGTTGAAAGTGCAGTTGAGCAATTTCAGACAGCAGAGCAAGTAATTTCCCAGAGCTATCCACAGGGGCAGAACCCTCCCCATCTGAACACCCGTAGGGAAGAGAGCATTCCCACTGTTCAAGTTCCCACAGGGTGTGTGCATGAGGGGAAAATGCACTTTTTGCCTTTAAGGAGGAAAAAAACCCTTTCCATTTTTCTCTCCTTTACAGTCTCTAGTGATTTTCCATACGCTAAAAATACATCCCAAATCCCAGTGTTCCTGCACAGAACAATTGTGCCTGTGAAGCAGAGTCCCCAGGTGCCCACTGCTGTGTGCCAGAGCACCAATGGTGAGCGTTGCACTTCAGCATTTAATTCTGCACTGTTAGTGACTTTCACCTTTTTTTATAGTGACTCAACACACAGCACAACCATGACAAAAATCCTTTTCCTGCTCTTTTGGGACTCACTTGCTTCCCATCCTCAGTACCTGTGCTGGATGCTTGATTCACTCCATTCAAACTCTACGGTGGACTAGGTCCTCTGTGATTTCAGGAGCTGCCCCTCATGGGGTTGCACAGACAGTCCTGGGACAGCAGAGCTCAGCTCAGCTTCTTTTAAATAATTTAAATCCTTTAAATCAGTGCCGACTTCAGTGCTGGTACAGCTGAACATACAGCCAACAAATTTCACTGCTACACTGATAGAAGACTGACATAAATGCAATCAGAAGTGTGATTCATCACTTTTAGAAGCCACTTCGCTGTGTTTTTCAGGAATCATGACTCTAAGCTGATTTTTACTGAGAAATCAATTACCTACTGGCTGTTACATTTATCAGAACAGGTTTCCAGTGATGTGAATCATCATCACCTTGCTGAAGTCAGTAGTAAGCACCAAGCCCACCTGCATGAGCCAGGCAAGCAGCCTATCTCCTATCAGGATGGATGGCAATGTATGAGCCTTGTACAACTGACAGGCATTTATGGAGGATAATTACAGAGACTGCAAGTATATCAGTTACTTTGACAGGTTAATGTTTTCTTTTTAATTCAATACACAGGCACAGAGGTGATTGCAAATAGTTGTGTCTATCCCAGGACAGGTCCCCAGATGTACTTCATTCTGTGCCAAAGAGCAGTCTATCAAGTATGGGGAAGGTCTTCCAGCAAAACAAGGCCAGGAACACCACCTGTGAGGTAAAACTGAGCCCAGGTGCCTTTTTTGCCAATGAACCATCCAGTTTATGGTGCTGTCTAGACTGATCCAAGCCCACACAGAGCTGGAAGCAAGGTGGGTATGGTACAAAGCAGTTGGTGCTACAGCCTTTGGGTGTACATGGCTGCAGCAGGGAAAGGAAGGGAGGTATTTGGTGGGGAGTGAGCCCCTGGCAGGTCCCAGTGAGCTGATTAACCCTACACACGTGGGACACAGTTGTGCCTGGTGTGCTGTGGGTCTGAGAACAGCAGCCACTCCTTGAATAATCTGAGCCAGAATAAACAGCAAAACTATTTAGTCTTGGGAAACTGGGGGATACCTGTCAGCACCTGGCAGGGCTGGAGGAGACTGCCAGGCTCAGCTGCCAGTGGGCACTGCTATGTCTCCAAGGGGACAGTGTCCCAGACCCCTGGCTGAGGGAGAGCACCATGGGCATCCCACCTCTGAGGGAGCCAGCACTTGTCATGCCATGGTGCTCCTGCCTTGGGACTGCTTTGAACAGGAGATTGATTCTTGCCTCTAATATACTACTTTCAGAATGCAATTAAAAAAATCAAGAGATAAATGCTCTTTCTATTTGACCTCAGATATGAATATCTCAGAGATCTACCTTGTCATTACATGGAATATGTGAGTGCAACCATGTATATTTTTAACAACCACCTAACACTGATGGTATGGTTTGCTTTGTCAGGCTTTCAAGGTCACTGAAGAGTGAGTTTATGAGGATCCACCTGAAGCTGCAGGTGTCAACGTACATGAAATGATGATATGTGACACAAGACCTTTCCATACAGGAATATTTTTAATGTCAACTCCTTATTTAAAAATTCTCTCTACAGACCCATCTTATTTTCCTATCCTTCATATCCATCAGATGTATTTTACAGAAAGTTCAATCCATTTCCTAGAAAGTTGGCCAATGAAGCAGCTTCCACTCCAGACACCACATCTGTGTTACCATAACCAACCATCTTTCTCTTATGCCACATCTCTGGGAAATTCTTCCTTGCTGTCTGCAGTGAATAGCACTGTGTAAAAGAGAGCAGCGAGCTCTGAATTGGTATTTAATCCCTTGTTTCTAGGAGTAGGCTGCAAAGTTGGCTGCATTTCCAGGCTGGATGCTGACTCATGGAGTTTTCCCAGTGTCCAGTAGCAACCCTGTTGGCAAACACCATCTCCTACACAGACACCACGAGTGCACCTACATGTGTGAGTGTAAAACCCACACAAATTTCAGCTTCCCTTTTATAACCTAAATGAGGATAAGGGAGCATGTCATGGAAGATCCTGTCTTTGCTGGGATCTAAGAAAAGACAAAACCTTCCTCATCCCCCTGTCTGCCTCCAGCAGTCTCCAAAAGAAATGGAGATAATTTGTTTAGCATCAGCCACATTCTTTCAAGGAATACAATTGCTACACATGACACTCATAAACAATGGCATGTTTAGCAATTTGTGGCATTAAACATTGAAAGGAATTTTCTCTGATGGAGTTTGACAACATTGTCCAAAAAAAAAATTTCTGTAAGCTGCAAATAGTCTTTAATGGAAACAGATTTAAATACAAACTAAAGTTCCTTCACACTGTGCTGTAAATCACAAGGGAAACATAATTCATTTGCAGCAGTTTTCAACAAGAAAACTTGGCAGTCTTTCAGCAAGTTTCATAATTGCTCTATTTTAAACTTCAGCTTGAAAACACTCAAGATAGCTTTTAGTTTTATTGAAAGGTTAATTTCACACCTACAGGAAAATATCAGCTTTCCATTAGATCTAACGGAGTGTTAAATGTGAAAATTACAGTCCCTTCATATGAATGTGCAAAGTTTGTTGCATTTCTAACCCATCTTGCTTTCCCATTCTTTCCCAGCAGAGCTGAGGCACAACGGGCACTGTGCTGCCTCCGTGGGCACACTGGGCATGGGGCTTCCTGCAGAACAAACACTGACAGCACATATTCCCATAACATCCCTGGCTGAAAGCTCCAAGGCATTGCCAGCCGTGATAATCTGGGTGCCAGCTGTGTGGGGCGAGGGCATGTGACAGCCCACACCTGAAAAACACTCAGCACAGAGGGCAAAAAGGGACATATCCTGGGTCAAGACTTGAGCAAAAATACTAATTCTTCACAGATTTATGCCAAGGGGTCTCAAAAAGCACCATTGCATCTCTGAGCTCACCTTGCTGTTAGGACAGTGCAAACAAGGGGTAGGTAACCAAGAAATTTGCTCATTTCCATTCCCAACCCATCAGCTGACTTTCCTATTGGAGACAACATGACTTTGGGGACCAGCCTGCTCTCATGCTCCTCCCATGACCAGGCAAGCACAGCTACACTCCCACTACAGGAGTCAAATTAGAGCACAGAATTAGGGGGCAAAACTCCACATAAACAAACAGCAACAACAAAACAACCCCTTAAAAATACTTCTGGTGATCTATGCACTTGGTGAAACATCCCATGCCAGCAAGGTACAAAGTCCATCACTGTGTTTTTCAAGGCTGGGAAATGTTCCCCTGGAGCCACTCCTGAATTACCAGAGTCATTCCAAGAGGACATTTTCTCAGCATTTATGGCTAAATATCTTGCTGTGATTATTTTGTGACAGAGCCTCCCACATCCTACAGCAGGGCTTGAGAAAGCCCCTGCAAATGCGATGCTTTTGTGGTTTGTATTTGGCAGCCTCCACTTCCCCAAAAGCTGCACTTCCCCCCCCTTTCTCAGATCGCTGCTTCCCAACAGTGGAACTCAGAGAGCACTTGTAGCAGTAGTTTCAGTTACCTCCGAGGGACACAGACAGCTCATGGCTCCCAGAACCATCATTCCTCGAAGCAACAAGTGCATGTGTGAGCGTGAGCGTGCCAGAGGGGGTGCGCAGAGACAAATAGGAGTGAGTTTCTGCAGCCATATGCACAAGGAATGTCATTAGGAGAAAGCATAGTCTTTGCCTTCAAGAAAACTATGACTCAGTCACTACTTTATGGGGAAAAAAAGTCACACTGAATTTCACTTAGGTATTTTAAGTTCAGTCTCACCGGAAATAATTCATCAAGGGAAAAGGGAGGAGATTAATTTATCCTGATGAATCCCAGTACCATGGCTCTGTGAGAGGCGTATTTATCATTGCAGAGTGCTTCCTGGAGTGTGAAGCACGACCCTATCATCACTAGGGGCTCTTGCCTGAGGAAAGAGGGGCAGAGGGATTGTTCCCTGGGCTCAGGGGATGTGCAGAGCTGCAATCTGCCCCCATCCAACCGAGGTGCAGTGCACTGACACACCAGAGTGCTGAGTCTCTGCTCAGCTGGGATCCCAGCACTTGTGTGGGCTGCCACATCCCAGATTCCCTGGGAACAATTTAATCACTACTTACAGACAAAGGATTAATGCAACAGAAGAAACATGTTTACTGATTGTGAGTTCCCATCCCTGCCTGTGGTAGGGCAGGGAGTTGCAGGAGAGGCTGTGCAGCACAATCCAAACATGACCCTCACACACCTCCTCCAAAATGCCCTCTCTGTGTCCAGCTCATTCAGGAAGAGCTCTTGTGTTTGTGGCAGTTTTAGTAAACAGTGAAAAATTTCGCTGCAAGTTTTAGATGCACAACCCTCAAGAAATAACTGGGGGCATCCAGTGCTCCAGAGTGCTGGCCTCAAAGCCAGTCAAACGCTCCTCCCTGCAACAGCAAAGCAAACTCATCATGGCAGAGAAAGACAGGCCTGCAAATAGCTCGGTCGGGACTCCTCACCAGGCAGGGAGATACAGAAAACAGCCTGGAAAATCAGCCTTCAACCAGGTGTGGAGACTGGGAGCAGGGAGTGCTTTCTAAGTTGTGCTCGGGGAGAGATGGAACCCTGCTTTTATAAAGGCTAATCTGTCGGCGAACTGAGGCACAGCCCTGATAAGGGACTTCCAGGCAAGATAGTGGTAAAGTAACTGGGTTTCTTTGGCTGCTTGCATTCTTTTTAAAATAGGTTTATAATTTCTTGCCACAATTATGAGAATAAATAACTTGAATGTCTTGGACTCCTTTGCCTAGAAACAGCAAGAAAAGTGTAGCTTATGAAGGAAGCTGCTGTCTTTTTAAAAGTAATGCTTCCTTTTAACATTTGCATGTTATCAGCATTGCCAGGATCCTGGCAGCGGGTGAGCCATCCTGCAGGAGATGGATGGGCAATTGCTGAACAAAAGCTCCTGCAATTTGGCTGAGTTACTGGCAAGTTGAAAAAAAAACACTTCAGTCATCAGTGAGAGCAGCTCAGGCACCCCTCTGAATGTCCCAGGTGGGCACCATCTCTCATCCCAAAGGCAGGTAACCTTTATATTACTCTCTGGTATTCAGTCTCTGGCCTTTAGAATTGCTGCTCTTCCGATCTTCCCCATGTAAATCATCACACTTCCCCTTTTTATGATATTCTAATTAAGAAAACTGTGATAACAGTAACTAATTATGTCCATAACACATTCTGAAGTGCTCTCTCCGCCTGTCAACACTCAGAATGGGAGTCTAAACTTTGGCAAGGGTCCCGGAGCCAAAAAAGATTCTGGAGCAAGATGCCACTAACCTCCTGTCATTAATCTTAGATAAAGAAGTTCCTATGAACAACCAACAATTCATTTGCAATCAGTCTCTGGGATCCTTGTTCAGCTTTGCTTATACAGCTCAGTTTTACTCTTCTAATCACTTGCTCTCAAGCACACAGTCACTGTCATTTCACTATTCCGTTTTCCTGAATAAACTATACCTGTTTGGAAGGATTGGATCTTAAGATGGACTACAAGCAGTATTTCATCTTTTGGGAAATTCTAAACTACACCACTCCCTTAAAACAAACTGTTATCACATCAATGCATTTGAAAACCTTCCCTAAATACACACAAACCTGTCAGGTTATGTCACCTCAGTGTTTCAGCTGCAACATCTGTCTCCCAGCTCATGGAGCTGCTCAGTGCAGCACAGGTGCACCAGCGGAAACACAGTCTGGGGGAGCCTTTCTTGCTACAGTCAGAAGGGAGAGCTTCCAAGAGCTCCCGAAGGAGTTAAGACAGGGATTTTCCAAGGTTGGGTGAGTACAATTGTATTTTAAGATCATGAGACAGCAAACCTCTGCACTCCATTAACATGCTGTGAAAACAAACACCTCCAAATTTCAGAAGTTCCAGCAATTAGCAGGGACCCTCAGTGAGATGACGATCAATACTCCTGATGAGAGGCTCCTCAAGCTAATGCCCTTACCAACCAGCCTCCTCCATCTCAAGTTCCTCCATCTCTTCCTCTAACAAAACGCTGGAGCTGTGGCTTCAACCTCCCCACCTCAGCACCAGTCCCAACAGGGGCATCTGCCCCTGCTCCCAGCTGCCTCCCTTCCCCACCATATTGCTGGCAGCTGGAGCCCTGCAGGCAACTCTGCTTCTAGAGGGGATTTTTGTATTTAAAACGATGACAAACAGACTCCTGACTGTCAAATAGGGGGTTCAGATTTCCATATAGCATCTATAGCCAACATGTTTATAACATTTCCCCCCCTGGTTTAATTCCTCAGAAAATCATTTAACACACTGGATGTCGTATTGCTAAAAGAGATGCAAACCATTTGAATTCCACAGCCCGCGGCTGTACCTGCAACATCAAAGGAAAGCAAACTCAGCATCTTGACGGATATGGGTGAAATCTGCATGTATCTGCCTGTCTACGCGGTAGGGAGTGCCTCTCTAGGGAGTTTTAATATTTTAGCCATGCTAGGCCAGTGAATTGCCGCTTTCTGAAGTGAGTAAATTGATTATGTAGATTAATGTGGTCTACAGGATACGTGATGTGCACAGAAGGTGACATAAATACGTATTACAGTGCCAACAGCTTGTTTTATTTCAATGCCTGACAGGTTACAACTGACATTGAAGAGAATAGTGATGAGCAGTCACTTTGCAAGCCCTCCCTGTAAAAGACAATTGCATCTGACAGTGGAACTGGTGGGACAGACCTCCACAGTTTCAAGCTAAACTCTTATGTGAGGGACTAAAGCAGCTCTGCACTGTGGATTCAGAGAGTAGCTGGTAAAGTGCTTTGTACACTCCTGCATTCTCTACAATTAGATATGAGTTATTGGTCATTTTTTTTGGATAAACTTGTCTGTGCAATGCAGTACAGTCCTACCTTCCAT